>NC_072017.1:16727857-17032142 GCF_027791375.1 Indicator indicator | reverse complement strand
AAAAGCTATTACTATGATATATAGCACATTAATTTTTATTGGTCAGACTTTCTGAAGTTGCTATCTAAGTCTCTGAAAAACATGCAACTTGATATACTTTTTTTGGTAGTGGGTAAAACTAAGGATAATTTTACTGTTATCACCCTGGAATAAGAGCTCTGCCTTAAGTTAGTTGGCTAAGCACTTCATTGGTGATTAGGATGCCTACATTTGAGTCCTTGCAGGCTGAGGATGAGCAGTAAGGCCTGTTTGGTTCCCAGATAAAAGCTCTAATCCTAGACTAGTTTGAAAATGGTGGGTACTCTCACCCCCTCCATTAAGCAGAACAGGCCAGATGGTTTGGGGATTTGAGCAAGGGCTAACTTGCTTCTACTGATTTCAGCAAGCTTTAGGAAATTACTTGAGCCATTCAGAAAAGATTGATGGATTTTGGATGAAGAGCTCTCTTTGTCCATGGATGTATAAAATATTTTTTTAATTCACATTTTTAATATTTCAGAGGTTATTTGGGTTGGTTTGTTGGTTTGCTTTTGCTATGCTTCTGAAATGCTAAGTGTCTGGGTGGGTGTCCTGTGAAGAGTTTTGTAAAAGTTGTATTTCAATTTTGCCTATTTCTGTTGCAATTTCACTCCGATAACTGCCTAGCAATACTCATTTGAAGTCAATAGAACTAGAACTTACTTTGCAAAGGGATGGAGAGGGACTGTTTGCAAAGGCCTATAGTGATAGGATGAGGAGCAATGGTTTTAAATTAGAGTAGATTTAGATTGGATCAAGTTCTTTACCATGAAGGTGGTGGAACACTGGAACAGATTGCCCAGGGAGGTAGTTGAGGCCCCATCCCTGGGGATTTTCAAGGTCACGCTCAACAAGGCTCTGAGCAACCTCTTCTAGTGGAGAATGTCCCTGCTCACTGCAGAGGGGTTGGACTAAATGACCTTTGGAGTTCCCTTCCAACCCGAACCATTCTATGATTAATGAGATGTCTCAAATACAAAGTCAAAGTTCAGAGTTCAGCAAATAAGCATATACACTACTTGTGCATCAAGTGCTATTCCTAGGTGAGTAACCTGGTTTGGTACCCTTGGATTCTGAAGTGGTATGGCCTCTGTTAATATTCTTTCTGGGACAGAAAGCCTTCTTTTCTTCTAGGCTCAGTAATATCTCACCGTCACTGCTAAAGTTTTGGAGGATGAGAACTGTTCTGTCACTATTCCAGTTCAATCTTTTCTGTACTTAAGGTATGGGGTCATTTGTAGGATGCTTATTAGTACAGAATTATCAATCTTTGTCATTCAGCCCATACCTAAAAGAAGAGGAATGTAGTCAGTAGTTTCTGTAAGGACTCCTTTATTTTTAAATTCTGACTCGCTTGTCTTTATTACAAAATAATCAAAATCCTGTGTGCTACAAAATCTACTTATTTTCCATAGGTTTCAGGCTAGAAAGATTGCAAAATGGAAAGGTTTAGTTAACTTTACTGGGGTTTTTTTTGTTGTTGTTGTTGTTTCTTTGTTTCTTGTTTATTATCTGTAACAATGGCTGGATTTAATTTTCTGTGCTCAGAAATACTTGTCATATCAAAAGTCAAAGCTAGTTAATATATAGGATGTTTGCTCTTAAAATAATAAAACATAGTACTGACATACTGTATAATAATGTTTATTGCAGCTCTTAATGCATGTCAGAATATTTATTACTTAAAGACTGAATACACTACTTCTGTGTTCTTAATGGAAGCTGTGTGTTCCCAGCTCTGATGCATATCGTGACTTGTTCAATGTAATTGCTTTTTTTAAGCCTTAGCTCAGGGCCTTTTAAAATGTTTGCACTTTCAAGCAGGGGTATAAGGGATTAGATTAAAATGGACATGACAATTACATGCACAAACATCATTCACTAATCCTCTGTCTTCATTGATCTTTACAATATTCTCAGTTGACAAAAGATTCTTTTCTTTTTTTCCTGCAGGAAGATAATGTGTCCCTGAAGATGTTTTTGCTCTAACAGTTTTTGCTCTAACAGCAGAAGGCATTTCTTGCTAAGAGCTGAGTTTTTCTGAGATTATTCCTTTGTCCAGATGAACTTTTTGTGCAATACATTACATATTGCACAATATATTGCAAAATATATTTTATTAGTTAGCACCTAGAATATGACTGGTTTCAGTGAGTGACTGTGGATGGTCTAATAGAGGAAATCTTTATTGAAAACATATTTGAAATCATCTGTTTCATCTCCTCAAGGGAATATAATGCAATTAGATCAAATAGGATTTTGGGAATTCCAGACTACCTTTTGCCTGTAGTTTTTTCTTGTGCAGGTAGGTAAATATCACATTGTTTAGAACAGGGTAGGTAGAGTAAAATAAAAAACAAGCCTGAATTAGCCCAAGTCCAGAAGCTAACTCCAGCAGCTTAAGCAACTGCTAAAAAGGGCTATGAAAAGGGATAAATGTCTAACTTTAAACAAACTTGACTAGATCTGAGTTGTCTTTAGATTTATTGATAGGTATGAAGCACACTGAGATGTTTGTCAGGAAAATTGTTGTTTTAGAGGTTCTACACTGATGCCATACCAACACAGAAAACCTACTGTGCATTTGAACTGTTCTAGAACTAAGGAGAAAGGGAACAATCAGTTTGTCCACACAAAGACATCTATTTGTGTTTTAAAAGCTCTATTTAATTCTGCCTTTTGGCTGCTAGTTCAAAAGGATGCAGGTCTCTTTCAATCCTATATGCCTACCAGCCTAAAAAACTCGTGGCTCAAGAATTATTAAATCAGTCTCCAAATACACTTAAGCAACTGAAAACTTGAGCAGACATAAACTCCATTCAGTATCCACTCACTAAGCTGCTCCTTTCATGAAGAAATTAACTTTGTGAACCAATGCATGTGTACCTAGATGAGCATCAAGACAGAAAGAAATGTCAAGTTAATGGGCTTTCACTAGGTACATGATGAAGAGGGTGGAACTAGAGGTTACTCATTGAAAAGCCAGTCCTAACCTTATTTTGATAGATCTCAAATACCCGTAGGTTGTAATATGACAGTGATACCAGAACAGGAGTCACAGGCACAAACAGGAAACATTTTCTCTACCTTCTGCTAAGCTGGAAAACAATCTTGTTACACTGTAAAGTCAGGATAAATATTTAAAAACTGCAGTAAAATTATCCAAAATGAATGAAAGACTTAACCATGTAAAGTACAAACATATGCTTTCAAATGGACTGTGTTTATTATATCTTATGTATAATAAATATTTTTTTCAAGGCATGGAAATAATGTATTTACATGTTCAGTTTTCTGAAGTTATAGAGTAGCCAGTTTCATAACTTTCACAACAATAAGGGAAAATATAAAACAGGGAACTAAGAAAGATGAAGTAGCAACATCAATTTTTAAATGTTCTATCTGTTCAACTATCCTTTCAATACTACTAAGAATTAAGCAGCTAAACCTTCATACAATTTAAATCAACAAAAGAAGATAGAGCAACTAAGAAATGCTTGTGAGAGATCATGCATTGTAGCACAATGTTTATGAAGGAAAGAGACTAGAAATTTTCTTTAATCCTCTTATGCCAATAAATTATCTGACATGTGTTCCTACACATTTACCTTTTGGAAATCTATTAACTGAAGAAGAAATCTAGTGACTTAAATGATCAGACAGTGTTAAAAAAAAAAAAATTAAAAAACACACTTATTTTTTTAAAGCAAGGGTATAAATTCAGATTCCTCAGAAGTACTTATGAAGATTTTTTTTTCATTATCGTTTATCATTAAAAACAGGTAAAGAAGAAATAATGAATACACCCCTTTTCTCAGTTACATGTGTTCAATACATTTGGTTTTAGTTCACCTTCAATACCTTCCTAATTGTGATAAGAAATGCCTTGAACAGGTTTGGTGTTTTGTTTGCTTGTTTTGTAGAGGCTTACAAGCTGGGACCTTTCCAAACTGCTGGGAAGGCTGCAGGCAGAGGCAGCTGGTGTTTGTCGACGGCCCTGGATGAAGCTCATGAATATCAAAGGGATGAGTGTCACGAGGATGGAGCCAGTCTCTTCTCAGTGGTGCCCAGTGATAGGGCATGGGGCAATGGGCACAAACTGTAAGTTCCACCTAAACATAAGGAAAAACTTCTTTACTTTGAGGGGGACAGAACACGGGAACAGGCTGGCCAGGGAGATGGTGGATTCTTCTCTCTCGATCTTCAAAGACAGCCTGGATGTGATCCTGTGCAACTTGCTTTAGCAGGAGGGAGTTGGACTAGACCTGCAGAAATCCCTTCCAAGCCCTAACATTCTGTTATTCTGTTATTCTAGAGAAGCAGAGAAGCTTGTGAGCTGGGATTACCTGAAATTTGGAAAGAGGCGGGAGGATGACAATGTGTAGATCCCTGTCTAGAGGCACCTGTGAATCCAAAGCTTGGATCTTCCTGGGTAAGATGATGAATATAGCTGAAGAAAGAAAAGTGCTTTGGTAGTGAACACAGGTACAGAATCCATTTTCTGTGCTGTAGGAGATGACTGGGCCTGCTGAGAAAGCAAGGCAGATTCTGGAGTCACAAGAGTTATTTTGTGCTGTTGAAGAAATCAAACTGCCTCAGATATGGTGAGCTCTGATATTGTGTAAATTTGTATTAAAGTATAGAAGGATTTGGAGGGGAGTTGGGGAACATCTGGCACCATCTTTGTAATTGCAGCAATGACATAGGGAGGGGCATGTTAGTAAAAAATACATTTTCAGCCCACATGTTCCTGTAACTGTATTGGCTTTCAAGGAAAATGAAAGCCTAAATCATGGTCTCACAATACTTGTTCTACCAGCTCTTAATCACCATATTTTATAGCATTCTGCATATTCTCTTTGGAAAAGGAAAAATGCTATGCAGAAAACAGCTCTTTTGACAAATTTGTATAATTTTACTTTTTAAAGTATTATAATATGGTTTCAACTGTTTTAAAAATATGATTTAGGATATATCTTTGCAGTATGGGTGTGATGCATAAAAACATCTGAGGACACAGCTCTTTATGCTGAATGACTACTTTGGCTATTGTAATTAAAAATGCACACCCAGAGTGCATGAAGCATGCAGAATAGAGTGAAGACATGGGAGTGCAACTGAGTTTTTAAATTATGCCAAAATAAGTCAAATTGATTCAAGGAAGGAATTTCAAGATTAATGCCTCACGTAAGGCATTTATACAGGAGAATTTTGTCAGCATACCTCTACTAGACTCAAGAACAGAAATTAGGAACTAAAGTGACAATTCAAAAATCCCTTATTTCCTTGATTTATGTTCATTTAACAGTTATTCTAAAGTCAACCATAGTTTTTGTTTCTGTAAACTAAGTGCTAGTAAATTTCAGGTTCATGCAAAAATGAGTGAGAAAATCTATATTCCTACAGTGATCGATGGGGCTTTATAGACTTAACTCCTATTAGCATTCATTAAAGAAAAAATACCCATATATCACGATGAGCTTAATTTCCATTGCTTAATATATACCTTGAGGCAGCTATACTAAGGACATTTAAAAAATTATTTCTTTTGGCTCATTCCCCCCCCCCCTTTTTTTTTTTTTTAAAGTATTACTATAATTTTTTAAAATGTCTTTACATTGGTATCTGTGTCCTTATATATTAAAAGAAACCTCTTCAGTCTTGCATAATGGTATCCTCAGTGGAATTAGTCTTCTTGTAAAGTTGCAACAAAATATGAAACTTTGTAAACAACATACCTCATACAACATGAATATTTAGTGATGCCACAATGTTATTCTCTCAGATCCACCTATTTCCCTACAATAGTGTCAGCATAGATCTCAGCTTGCAAATTAGTTATTTTCACAGCTGCTTCTTGGTAATGTTGTAGTTGCTATGGCAGGACATAGACTTAGCAACAGGTAAAACGATAGCTGCTATTCAGGCAGATTGAAAAAGACTAACATAAAAATGTTAGTAAGAAAGAAAATGCCAGATGACACGATCTTTCATAGTGTGGTGTTGCATAAATCATGGCTTTTCCTCTAAGTGAAACAACAGTCAAAAAGAAGCACAGGCAAGAGGTAGCAAGAGGCGTGTTTTCTCCATCCTTTATAGAACAAGATTAGATGGGTGTAAGGAAATAGAGGACATAAAAATTAGCTACAGGTTAAGTCTTCCTTGGAGTGAGAAGATTAAGATTCTGGAAGAACCTTCCATAAAGGCTGGCATGTAAAGAAACCATTTTGGTTTTAGCAATAGAACAGGAGATGGATTAAATTCTAAAGCACAATTTCCTGCACTAGTAAGGGCTTGCAAGGGAGGTCCCATCAAGACTTCTGTTCCTCATAATTGCAATATATGGTTATAAGGAAATGGAGAATTTGGTGTCTTTTAAAATGAAGTGATCAGCTTTCCACACAGTACAAAATATTTTGTAAAATCTTTAAGAATGTTTGTTAATACAGACCAGTGAGGAGAACGTTATTTCCTATAGTATGGCTGGAAGAGCTGATTGTAACACCTATTCTAGTAAACATTTATCTATTAAAACCAAACCAAACCAACCAAACAAACAAACAAACAAAAAACCCAAACAAACAAACCCCCCAAAACAGAACAATTACTCTTAGGCTCAGAGTATTTAAGGCAACTTCAGACCTGGATTCAGTATTTTCTTCAAAAGAGGTAAAAATAATATTTGTAGCTAGGTTTCCCTTAATGTAAGAATTTAAGAAAACATCACCCAGCATACAAATTTAGTACTTGCACTCCTGCCTGTTCCCTCAACCTATGAAACAGTCTCTGGCTGACATATTATAAAATATTTACAGAACTGGTCATACCTGAAGTTGGTATAAATAGTTGTATACCTGACCCAACATTTCTCCCCCAAGCCTGGGAGGTCAAAGCAGAAAATACTGCATGCATTTTGTAGCAGCTGAAGAGAGATTCTGGGGGAGCCCAGCTTGAATGAATGGATACAGCCACTCAGCTTTCAGCACTAGGCCTGAGGTACTAAAGTAATTTTCATGTTTTGTGACAGCTGTGACTGTGAAGTGATAGCTTGGAGATTTCAATCATTTAATGTTTGCTGTTGTCAATTAACAAAAATATTTGTTTGTATACTTATTCATTGGTAACTCTTCCTAAATCGCTGAAAGGCTATCTGGAAATGGCAGGGTTTGAAACCTGAAAAAAAGACCTTGCTGTTTTTCCAGTATTTTCTCAGACAAACATACTCTGTTATTGCATAAGATTGCACTATATCTCTAGAGCTTTGAGAAGAATTTGACCTTAGGTTGCTATCTAAACTTGAGTCTTGGCTTTGAGCTGTCTTGTTGCTGTTTTATAGTAACAAACAAGAAAGAATAACATAATGTTTAATAAGAATCTTATTTGTTCATTTTTTACTGATGTGTCTATTCATATGTTTTATTTCTGTTTTTCTATATATTCATGTTGAACAAACTGGCTTTCAAACATGAAATATGTGGAAACCATCCCTGCAACTGAGCCCCTTTTTTCAAATAACACAAAAATGATTAAAGGAGTGGAACATCTTCCTTATGAGGAGAGACTGAGAGAGCTGGGTCTCTTTAGTTTGGAGAGGAGGAGACTGAGGGGTAACCTGATTAATGGCACCATGACACACCTTGTAACTTGGGTGAGACGGATGTGAGCTAGCTGTGCTACCTTTATTTAACATTTCCTTGTCCTCCTCTGCTGGATCATGCTGTTGAGCTGTTGTAATACCAGTGAGCATCTTCCACGAGACAGTATCTGAATTCTAAAAAGTTATGCTAGACTGAAAATTTGAGCAGAACTGCACAATGTTTTGTGTTGCTTATGAAGTCAACTGATACAGGTTTGTTTTCTTTGCTTCAAATTTGAAAACAAATTATTCTATTAGTTTGCAATGAATATATGTATATATTAGTAATGTACTTTTTCAAGCACACCTTGGTTGCATCCTATAAATTTTCTGTACAATATAGAAAATAGATGCTGTATCTGAGGAGGGTGGTATGATGCTGTCTGCTTAGAATGCAGGTTCAGCAGGGAGATTTGCATGGATTAATCTGGTCATGTAGCAAATTGCACAGCTGCAAACCCACTAGAACCTGAAAAACCTCTGTCTGCTCCTGACACAGTGACCCAGGCTCAGAATGGCAGAGGCAAGTTTATGACAAAATAAAGGATATTAAATGATTTAGCTTCTGAAGTCATACAAGCACAATCTGTTGACACCTCTGTCCCTTGATAAAAGGAAGTTAATTGTCAAATAGAGGAAAAAATTATTTTTTTTTGATGAAATGGCCTTTTCATGTTCACTCATCTGAGATAAAAAGTGCAGAATAGAGATTTCTGTCCATCACTTCAGTATTAACACATTTTTATGTCCATTACACAGAACTTTTCAGTATATTTTGAAAAAAGAATATATTTCCTTGTATTTGAGACAATCAACTAAATGATTTATTTAGGGAAAAGTATTTAGTGAAACTCATCAGCATTAAACTTTGCAGTGCTTTACAAGTGAACACTGTTTTCAAGCACTCTAAAGACAACCTAGAAAGGCAGAATAGAACATAAATTTTCACTTGAAGAAAGATGAAACTAATGCAATTAGAGCTGCGGCTTGTAAAATAAGAATAATTTATAATGGCTTGTAAATGAATTAATACATGTTAAAAGCACATTTCGTTTGTAAATGTAAAATAATATGATTAGTGCTGGAAGTACAATAACATCTATCACCGGCTTTTTAACAACAGTCAGGATAATGTAGTTCTTTTCAGACTGAATCAAGAGAGACCCATCAGCAAAAATGTGGCAGGAACAAATAACAGACATGCTTTTTAATGTGCTGGTTGTCTGCATTGCTGTAATTTGCCATAAGGTCTCTTAATGAATGTCCCTTTCAATACATTTTTAGCCCACGCATTATGCTAAGCATAATAATACATAGTAAATATTGCTGTAAATCCTCATTAAGATCAAAGTGTTGCTCCTGACTTTTAAAACTCAAAAAACCTTAAGGAGGTTGGTCAGTCCTATTTACTAGAAAAAAGGAGGCTTCCCCTTGTATGACCTATTATCTCCCCCATAACCTCACTCTTCTGTAGCCTTTGCTTCAGGTATTCAGTACTCTGTGAACATTTGTAGCTGAAAATCTTGGCATTGATGTTATTCTCACCATGTAAGACTTTTTTTTGTTGGTAGCTGCCAACAATCTACATGACGCTGCTCTTAATCAGGGAATCTCTTAGTATTAGGAGGTAGAGCCCAAATACAGGTTGTGCACAGATTGAGCTACAAAAAACCCATAAAGGACTTTTGAGGATGTTGTGATAAATCCTGTGATAAAAAAGTTCCAGTGCATCCATAAGCAAATGATTTGGTTTCCCGTAGGAAATGATTCCCGCATTGCTAGCATACATTTAACTTTACATGACAAAGCAATCTGATTCGTTTGTGAGATTTTTAGGGTTAGCTATGTCGCTATTTATCTGAAGTAAAATTCAGATTTAATTTATGTTAAATATGCTATGTTAATTTCATATAATGAAATAGTTATTTTAGTCTAAGCTTTAATTTTTTTTAAAATCTCTTGTTCTTTAAGATTTCTAAATCCTTATGACTTTTACTTGCCTAGAGGATGAGTATGAAATCCTTACTTAGTGAATACTGTTGAGAGAGATACAGATCAGATATTGCCATTCATTTCAATAGCATGTGAAGATTTGCAAGGCCTGACTTTAAGTCATGCTGCTGATGAAATTTTGTTTAGGGGAGTTTTACATTGTGATTTACTTTTTCTCTACCTCCTCAGAGCATATATGATATACATTAGGTTCCTCATATGATCACATAAAATGACCTAGGTTCAACTAGAATCACATCTTCCATGCAAGATATGGCACAGCTTTTCCCCACTATGAACCATCTTATTTGTCTTTTGAGACAAAGAAATTGAATATGAACTAACTATAACTCGTGCTCTCAAGAAGTTGAAAGACTCAACAAAAAAAAAAAAAAAGCTAAACAAACATAGCAACAAAAAATAAAACAAAAACCCCCAAACAAACCCACCAAAATCCCAACCAACCAAACACAACAAACCCAAACCAAAAACCTAACCATGAAAAAAAAAAACAACCAAACAATTTATGGCATTTCAAGCTGTAAACCAAATTAAGGTCCTTTTCTATTTCATTTAACCATCTCTCCTGATCGGTTAGACCAGGTATATGAGTTTAAAAATCAGAATCACACAGAGTCACAGAATGTTAGGTATTGGAAGGGGCCTTAAAAGACTGTCTAGTCCAACCTCTCCTGATAGAACAGGACCATCTAGAGCAGGTCACACAGGAACACATCCAGACATATGTGGGAATTAAGCATGTGCAAATTAGAACTCACTTCCCAGAAAGCTGCACACTCACTTCCCACTGCGCACTGAGAAACTCCTCTTCCTTACTGAGAACCATGAAGTCCGGTAATGCAAAGTTGGCGCTGGTCTGTAGTTTGCAGCCCATCCTGGTTGGTTTGGGTTTTTTAACACATTGCTCTTCTGTTTACTGTGTTATACACAACCGAGGCAGCAGAGGGAGCTCAAAGATTTTAACGATCAGTGAAAGAATGGCGAAATAGAGACTGGAAGATTCAAGAAACTGACAATGCTGGGTGCAAAGACACGTAAGAGCGTGTCTTGATGTACTCGGACCCCTTTAAAGTTAACCGATTATATGCAATTCTCATTATTCTGCTGGTAGTTTTAGATACCAGCGAGCCTTCAAGATACTATTTAGTGTCCAGGTTTTATTCTGCGCTTGCTGATTACTTAAGCTCTTTTGTTTCCTGCTTGAAAAAATAATTTATCAAGAACATAGAAAGCTTTTTTGAGACTAATAAATTGTTCTAATGAGTCATCTTGTGCACAAGGATTTAGAATAAATGTTAAGACATAACTACCTGGATTTTAAGGGCTACAGTAAATAAAACTGGTAAAATAATAATAACTGGTAAAATGCTGAACTGCAGTAAATGGATTTGTTCCAAAATGTAGAAAGTCAGCTTTTAAAATAATGGAATATGCTTTTGAATGAAATTACAATATAGAAATATTATAATGTTTTTCAGAAGATGTTCATCTTCAGTGTTGGGGAGAAGTAAAACTAATAAAACACACAATGAAAAGTCCTATCTACACAAAAGCATTTGTTTTTCTGCAAGGGAGGATTTGAGTCTCTGAGATGTCAACAGCTGCAGACCACAAGCAAAAGTCTGTTTTGAACTGTACCAATGAATAGCATATAAACACCATACCAGTATCATGAAGGCAGCATTTGTCCTAAGGTCACAGTTGTGCTTAATTATCCATTTTTTGAATACATATAATCAATAGAACAAAGCCTCCTGTGGTTCTGACCAGATTTGGTCTTTTCTGTAACATACTCCTGGAACCATTTGTTATAGATCAGGTTGTAGTCTGTCTCAACTATTTTAATTTGCTTTCAAGGCAACAAGGAGAAGAATGTAACTTCACTGTAAAATCAAAGTATTGAACTGGCTTACTAAATTGCTCTGAATGGAAACGTTTTTTACTTCTCACACTTGAGATGTGAACTCAGACACTCTCTTTCTAAATTCAGGACTTTTTTTTTTAAGTGGCAGAAACTTCAGTTTTCTAATATTCTTTTTATAACAATCTAATTGCCGGATATTTGCCCTTTACTGACCCTGTGGTCTGTCTTCTGCTTTGCACCAGATTCACAAAGCTTGCCATCAAAAAGTAGCTGTGGAGCACTATTATTCTTATCATGTGGGTATTGCTTAATCCTCTGATAGAACCTGAATAAATCTCCTGGGATGCCATGTCAATCTGTTTTGCAATCTGGCAAGGCACCCAAATGCAAATTAAAGTAATTTTCTACCTGAAAAAATAATCTGCCTTTCTCAGCAATGTCTACCACTGTGTTCCAAGGTAGATGAGGCAGCTGTGAATATCAGTTTGGAGATAGGAGTCATAAGTATTTGACTTTATGAATTTCCTAGCTACATGCCCTTGGCTACATTCAAAGGTCTGGCTTTAGCTCTTACCTGCAATTCAGAATGGTGACTTTTGCCTTCATCTTTTCTTATTTGCTATATTTTGACCTTTTAACTCCCTTCATATCTCTCTATTTTCTCAGTTCTGCCTTTACCTCAGTCCCCAAATTACTATATAACAGTTTCCAGAAGTGCTTATTTGCCTTATATAAAAATATGTAAAGCACTTGTATGGAGAAAAAATGCCTGCAAACTATAGGCCAGTCTGTGTCATCACTGTGCCTGGCAAGATCATGGAGCAGATCCTCCTGGAGGCTTTGCTAAGGTACATGTAAAATGAAGAAGAGGTGATTGTTGGTAACCAACATGACATCACCAAGGGCAAATCATGCCTGATGAACTTAGTGGCTTTCTGTGATGGAGTTACAGCACCAGTGGATATGGGAATAGCAACGGATGTTATCTACCTGGACTTGTGTGAAGTGTTTTGACACTGTCCTGCATGACATCCTGGTCACCAAATTGACCAAGTATGGATTTGAAGGGTAGACCACTCACTAGATAAGGAACTGGACGGATGACCACATTCAGAGTTGAGATCAACAGCAGTGTCCAAACAGAGGCCAGTGTTACTCAGGGGTCGGTGCTGGAACCACTTCGGAAGCAATATGGACAGTGGGATTCAGGGCACCCTCAGCAAGTTTGTGGAGGATTCCAAGCTCTGTGGTCCAACTGACACACTGGAGGGAAGGGATGCCATCCAGAGGGACCTGGACGTGCCCAAGAGGTGGGCACAAGCCAACTTCATGAAGTTCTACAGGGTCAAGTGCAAGATCCTACACCTGTGTTGGGGCTACCCAAAGCACAAATATAGGCTGGGAGAGGAGTGGCTCAAGAGCAGTCTTGAGGAGAAGGGCTTGAGGGAGGTCAGTTGATGGAAAAACTCAACATGAGCTGGCAATGTGCACTTGCAGCCCAGAGAGCCAATCATATTCTGGGCTGCATGAAAAGAAGTGTAACCAGTAGGATGAGGGGGGTGAAATCTCCCTCTCTATTCTCATGAGACCCCACCTGGAGTAATGTGACCAGTTCTGGTGCCACCACCATGAGAATTACACCAAACACCTGGAGTGGGTCCAGATGAGGGCTACAAAGACGATCAGAGGCCTGGAGCACCTACCCTGTGGGGACAGGCTGTGAGAGTTGGGGCTGTTCAGCCTGGAGAAAAAAGAGCTCCAAGGAGACCTTATAGTGGCCTTCCAGTACCAGAAAGCTGGGAAGGGACTTTTTGCAAGGTCTTGTAGTGATATAATGAGAGAGAATGGATTGAAGCTTGCAGAGGGCAAATTTAGACTAGATATTAAGAAGAAATTGTTTAGAGTGAGTATGGTGAGACACTGGTACGGGTTGCGCAGGGAGGTTGTGGATGCCCCTTCCTGGAGGTGTCAAAGCCAGGATGGATGAGACCTTGAACAAGCCAGTCTAGTGCAAAGTGTCCCTGCCCATGTCAGAGAGGTTAGAACTAGATGCTCTTTTAGGTTCCTTCCAATGCAAAGCTTTCTATGAATATCTTTTAGTTCCACAGATTTTAATGAGTAAATCTGTGCTCCAAGTCATTACTGTATGTTTCACCTGTTAAATAAGATTACCCAAGTTATTTTTGTTCATTCACAGTTCAATATTTGGTTTTACTGTCTTTAGACTCTATCTCATTATTTCCTTAAAATCCACAGACTTTTTGTACTCTATCTTCTGCCTTTCTTTGACATATAAACTATAAGTATATATACAAAAGGTGTGCAATCCACTTATTTACCCCACTTTAAGAATTTGTAAAGAAATCTTATGTACCGGATCACTGTTTGAGTTATTCTCTCTGTGCAATAGGTCTATGGAAGAAGGAATTTAAAAATAAAGTATATATCACCCTATGCACTGTTTATAACAAAATTCTAAAATATTAACAAAATAACCTAATGAATTGACATTTTTGAGGTTGGAAAGTTTGAACACTATAGACACAAATTAATTAAAAATGAGTTCACTACAACTGTCAGATAAAACTTATGGAGATATTAAAAAACAGCCTTTGGCTTTACTTTTACTTGTGTGATAGATGGTATAATGATGGATTTTATGTTAGAATAAACCAACCAAACAGAAAAGCACCAAACAATTGCTAAAGTAATGTTCTCATTTTCTGTTCTCAGATGTGGATTTCCTCCTTTATTTAGCTTCTGGTGAAGAGAAGCCCTCGCTAGCATTTGAGCCCATTGACCAACTTGAACTTTAAACATTTTTTGAGGTAAAATATCTTACCATGGTTGTCTCTGCAATGGATCCAAAGCTGTTTATAAATATGTTGCATGTGACATTAACTGGAGGGCCTGCAAAAGAGGAAAAAAACCCAGTCCTTGTTCCAAAATCATTGCTTAAGCAGTGACTGTAAAATACAAACCATTATGAAACAATGTTTATTGATTTAAGAAAAAATAAGTCTACATTCACACCTCATTTAATGCAAAATTAAATTGAAGGTTTTCCAATAATTTTCCTTGTGATCGTTCTCTAAGGTACAATACTTGACTGGCCACTTCTCAATAAAAGACAGAAAGTTTGTTATAAAATTGTGAGGATGATACTATATATAATGATAAAAATTCTGTCTGAAATAAATAGTAAAAAGCATTTTTATGTGTTTCAATTAGAACTGTATGTCATTTGTTACAACAATTAGAGATAAAAGTCACCTTTTTCACTTTAAGCAGCTGCTCTCTTTCATGTTATCTGTCATCACTGGTTACAGAAAAATATTGCTGCTCTTATCTCCACTGCTTACAGGAAGAATGTGGATAAGAAAAAATGACTTAGATTCTATTCTCATTCCTCTTAAATCCACAAAAAGGTTAAGAATCTATTTAAACTGAATTTTCTGTTACCACAGGCATTCAATCAATTGTTGTTCTGTCTTATCTTGCAATTGTGAAGCATCAGTAGTGGCAGAGCAGCCATGATGATAACAGAACAATGATTTGTCTCTTCATGGAAAAGGTTTTAAATTATTTCTCTGAAAGTTTCTGTAAAAATGACATTGTGGTAGAGCATGTGAATTGCTCCATTATTTCTTATCAACTTCATTCAGTGTACAATGAAAAGAAGATTTTTTTTTTTTCCATCACAAGGTTTTTCTGTCACCCTCCTGTACCTTGATATTCTTGTATCAATAACCTAGTTCAGCACTGGAGCTCTTTTAGCAGAGCAAAGCAGTCACTAATAATGAAAGATCTATACAGGGAATTTGAGTGCTGGTCTTACGGACCCTTATGCAATATTTCTTTTCCAGGATTGCTGAAGTAAGAAGTTGTCTGGTTCTGCTCATGCTCTGCAGCTAGCAAATCTAAAGTGACCAATGTACTTGATATCAAATACATGAAGAATCTGACCATCCATTAAAAATTGGACCAGTAGGACGCAACTTGGAAGATTCCATTTTCTTTCCTCAAGACAATTGTTATTTTGATGTACTTTATGGCAATTTCAAGAAAAAAATCTCTGTGTTCTTCAATCATTAATAATACACAAGACTATACTTATGGAGCAGAATTCTCAGGTAAGGAGGTATCACTCTGCAGTCACTTTGATACCATTTTCACTTTGATACTTGGCTACTTATTTAGAACTGTTAAGCACATCCAACATATTTATCCTTCTTGAAATTCAGTAAATTTGGACAACTCCTGAAAATTATGAAGGGGAAAAAAAAAAAAAAAAGCCAGAGTGACAAAAAAAGGCAGAGTCAGTAAAAATTGTCAGAGAGAATAGTGTGCTTCCTGGCTATGTTAGATAATTTCTTTGCAAGGCAGCTTTCCTGACAAAAGCTTCCCTATTTTAATGTTTGTCATCATTTCAACTTTGGTATGATATTACCTTGTTTAAAATCATCCTACGCTTCAAATTTTAAGTTTGATGTATCAAAAATCATAGCTGCTTTTATGAAGAAAAATCTCTAAATCACTACAGTGTTGATGCTTAATTTGAAAAGCAGTGTTGCAGAAATATAGTTAACAGCTAGTTGAAAGGAACATAAAAGGAAAGGTTAAAAGTGGATTGTGAATGATGGAGAGATTACTTAAAGATAGTGCGAAGAGTAAAAATGAACTTTGCAAAACATGGTCAAAAAGAAGCATAAATGAAGTTGCTGAAACAGGAAACCACAGGAAATGCAAACCACAAGAACGCAGACAAGCTAAACATACATTAAAGACAGGAATAATAATAAAAAAAAAGATGAAACTCACTAGAGACAGGAAAGCTAACAGTGATAACTATCTGCAAGGCATTAAGAATAGAATCTTGCCAAGATCTGGAAAGTGAAGGTAAAAGAAGATTATTACAACATAAAAGATAAGAAGCTCAGAGCAGAAAAACTAAATGGAGTCTTTGTGCCTCCAGTTGCTAGCTGTGTCAAATACTGGAGCCATTCTGATTCAAGAATATATGAGGACTTTAGAAGACATTTCAGGCAAAGCAAACAGGAACAAACTGACAGGCTGAGGTGATATCAAGCCATATATTATAAAAATCTTTGCAAAACTGTGGATATAGGAATCACTGAATCAGTTATCACCTGTGTCAGTTTTGGTATCAGTGGAAATGCATACCCTGTCCAGCAAGTATAACTTTAATTAAAAAACAAAAAACAGACTTGAGGTACGATGGTGGATGATGCTGTCAATGAACTCTATCCCTTTAAACCTTACCTCTGTACCTGCTAGATTGGTAGAAATTATAAGAATTGTTTTGCTTACAAAATATGGGTGAATATTATGGGCCCCAAAGGGATGAACTAATGTGCTGGGGGAGCTGGTAGATGCTATTGCTAAGCCAATCTCCATTGTCTTTGACAGGTCATGGAAAACAGAACAGGTGCCTGAGGACTGGAGGAAAGCCAATGTCACGTTAGCCTTCCAAAAGGGTAAGACTACTCTTTTGGGTATAAAACTACAGGCCAGTCAGCTTCACCTCTACCCCTGCAGATGGAACTAAGCACACAGAAGAAAAGAAAGTTATCATGAATGGTTAACATGGATTCACCAAAGGGAAAAATCATGCTTGACCAATTTCACGGACTTCTATGATGGCATGAGTGGCTGGATAGATGAGAGGAGAGCAATGGATGTTTTTAACCTCAGTTTCAGCAAGGCTTTTGACACTGTCTCCTACAAGATCCTCATGGGGAAGCTTAGGAAATGTGGGTTAGATGAGTGGACGGCCAGGTGGACTTATGAGATAGCTGTGAACAATGGCAAAGAGTCTAGTTGGAGTCCTACAGAACATCTCCAGTGTTCTCCAAGGGTCAGTACTGGATCCAGTCTTGTTTACTATATTCATTAATGACCTGGAAGAAGGAACAGAGTGTACCTCCAGAAAGTTTACTGATGATATAAAACTGGGTGGAGTGGCTGTGCAGTAAGACTTGGACAGGCTAGAGAGTTTGGTGGAGAGTAAATTAATGCAGACCAACAAGGGGAAGCGTAGTCTTGCACCTTGGGAGAAACAACCTCATGCACCAATACAGGTTATGGGTTCATCTGCTGTGCAGATAATGACTTTGGTGTCCTGGTGGGTAGCAAGTTAGCTATGAGCCAGCGATGAGCCTTGTTACCAAGAATACTTTGGGGTGCATTAAGAGTGTGACCAGCAGGTTCTTCTTCCTCTCTGCTCTGCCCTAGTGAGGCCACATCTGGAGCACTGTATCTGGTTTTGGGCTCTTCAGTTCAAGAGGGACAATGATCTACTGGAGAGAGAGTCCAGTGCAGGGATGTGAAGATGATTAGGGGACTGGAGCATCTTACTAGGAGAGGCTGAAAGACCTAGGGCTGTTCAGCCTGAAGAAGACTGAAAAGGGATCTTATCATTACTTTTTAAACATCTTAAAGAAGGGCATCAAGAGGGTGGGGCTAGACACTTTTCAATGGTGCCCAACACACCCAGCAACAGGACAAAGGGCAACAACACAGACTAGAACACACAAAATTCCACATAAAGATAAGGATAAATTTTATTTTGAGGATGATGGAGCACTGGAACAGACTGCCCAGAGAGATGGTGGAGCTTTCTTCTCTGGAGATCTTTAAAGCCAGGCTGGACCCGCTCTAGGTGAACCTTGCTTAGCAGAGGAGTTGGACTAGATCTCCAGAGGTCCCTTCTAGTTCCTACGATTCTGTGAATACTTTTGCTGAACATGTCTACTGAAGCTCTCTTTGAAAGAGCTGATGAGTATGTGGACAAAGGCAATCTATGACTTAAATATTAATTTTAATTGTAATATATAATTAAATTAATTGAAAAAGTTAACTTGGATATTCAAAAACTTTTCAGCATGATCTTGTCAAAGGCTTTTTAAGGTTGTTAGAAGTGAGAGACAGTCTTGATAGTCCTTTTGCTTTGAAGTTTTTTAACGTTAGGCGTAAATAGCAAATTTTCAAAGTATGAAGTGATTGCTGGTAAGGTCCTCCATGGATTTGCACTGAATCTTTGTAGTAGGAGAAGTGCCTTGGTATAGGCTTGATGTACTGAAAATAAAAATATTTTGCAACTGGAACAAAGATTTTACAAGAGTTATTAATTTTATGCTTGATCCTATAGCAAAAATAATATCATCAGTCTTCTCTATTATTTCTGTTGTACAAGAACAGACAGGCAGAATTCCTTATCCAAAAGCAGAGCATTCAGTCAAATTATCACTAAAATTGGTAGTTTAAAACCTTGTCTACACCAGAATTTTATTGGAAGAACAAATTATTTTAAATTATTGTATGAGTTCTCTTATTCGTTCTTGTTGTGATTCTCAAAACTGTTGCCAGATTAAAAACCTCAAAAAAGCACTAAGCCCCAGTGCTTGTTCTAGGACTAATAAAACTAACCAGAAAGTGGCAAAGTCACTTAAGGAGAAGCTTATTCTTTGTGACAGATTTGAATCATTCTGGGCAGATTTGTTCAAACTGCGTAGCTGTCTTAGAAGATTTAGAATGTACACTTTTTAAAAAAGAACCATGTCAAATTAGGTTTTGTCTCTTTAAATTTTAATAGTTACAAAACAAGACTGTAAATCTTTTGAATTATGCTTTCAAGAAGCACTGTATTGAATTTGCTAATCTCCATACCATCTGCCTATTCTTCAGCATAGCCCCATCAGCAGATTGTGATTGCATGGTGTCCAAAACACACTCCAAAATTCAATCCCCAAATGAACTGCTAAGTGGTAAACTCTCATTTTTAAATGCTTGTTTGCAGGACTTGAGTTAAAGAAGAAGAAAAACTGCAGTGCTTTGTCTTTGCCTGAGGTCTTCTTTTGCCTACTATGGCTTTACCTCAGATTGAACCTGTAGTTTGCACGGTAATGAGTATAAAATGGCAACAAGTCAAGGTAACTTTAATAAGGAGCAAAAAATTCATATAAGAAGTTAATTTTAGAAATTAACTCAGTGTTCTAGGTTACTTTGAAAATATTGTTTGACACAATGTTTGACACGGTGCAGGAGGCCAGGCACCGGAATATTGTTCAAAATATCTCCATCAAGGAAAGTCCAACAGACTTATTTTGTGTGGTCATCAGTGATATTGATTGCTGCTGTAAATCTTTTATCAATGTATTTGAATTTCCAGTGCATCTTTATCATTTTCTGAGAAACATCAACATAATTAACTTATTAAAAGCAAAGCGTTTCCAGCTGCACTAAATCCTGGTAATAAGTTTACATATGTAATACCAAGTGTTTATGGCTTACCAATGAGGAAGTAATTTTACAAACTACTTGGTTCTTATGAATCAGTCTGGGCGAGTTCTGGCAAAGCCAGTAAACAGCAACAGCTTTAGAGTCATAACCACTTAAGTTTCTGGGACCTGAAGAAGTCAGAAAGTGGTAAAATCTGGTACTGAATAAGAATTAGGATACAAAGGCAGCAACAGGTGACTTAAAGGAGGCAGGCCTGTCTGCTTGAAGGACAATTTTTGTAGTAAACAGGGAGTAAAACTTCCTTATAGTGAAATGTTAGAAAGAAGAAATCTCTTGAACTCAAGGAGTTAGGCACAGAAGAAAGCAGCTAAGGAAAAGAATAATGTAATTTTTAATCACAATAGATTTATTCTTTCAAAAGATTGATATCTTGATTTAACGATTCAGAAATACAGTGAAATGTAGCTCTACTCTATTATTGTAACTCTTTGCATTCTAAAAAAAAAAAAAAAAAAAAAAAAATTGCCTAAACTTCCTGGACTGTAAAAGTTAGAATGGGTGGTCTTTGTCTGTAGAATCACTTATATATTTGTATGATATTGCAGTTTGTAAAACCTTTCATTAAATATCCTATTTTAGCATGACTGAGTCTGGATAACATGGTTTGTACTAAGACCCTTGGAAGACGTAATCATTGCATTTGCAAACCTTGGACTTCTTTGAATCTTCTTTGTGGTAAGTGCATAAAAGGCATATGCCAAGAGACAATTCCAGGTATTTGGAACCAGCAGTTTCAGTGGAGAACTGAGAACTGGGAAAGAAACAAGAAGAAAGATGATCCCTTTCACCTTTTAAAAGCACAGCTGCGACACCAGAGTGAGAAACAGGTTTGGTGATAGATAACTAAGATAAGGTCCCTCAAATTTGATGGACATATCATTAACATGCCCTTCCTTTTAGTTACGAACAGGCAGGTGTGAGTATTTGGCCTCTTTTTCATGGAACTTGCTTTTTCTGGAATGCTTCAGGCTGCAAGGTGGAAAGACGAATCTATTAACAAGCATTTCAGGAAAGCAAAATAAACCCAAAGCATATTAGACAATTCAAATCTATTGATAATAGTAACAGTGATAGCATTCTGTGATAAGCTAAATTTCCAAGAGATCTGCATTTGGGAGGATGTGAAAATGGCAGGAATAGAGCATATTAGAACCGACACAAAGTGTCACAGGAATGAAAGGTAAAAATAAAAAAAACACTTCTTATAGTGTGTACCTCATTTTAATACTTATTCCAGAAACTGCATTGGTGTGAGAAGAAATACTGAAATACTTAAAACCTGAAAGTTTAGGTTTGAAATTACCTTTGAAATTTGGCCTGATCCTTGCATCGTAGCCTGACATCCTCCCCATTAGCTTATCCAGGAAATCAGATGGCGACATTGGCATGCTACGAGATCTTGCACTGTCTGTTTCCTTTGTGGCTACCAAGCTAGTAGCAAGGGAAAACAAAAAAAAAAAAACAGAACAGAACATTTTGTTAGAGATTTTGTTACGGAAACATGAATTTTACAGTCAATCACTTAGTTCATTCTTGTATGAACAGGAAAATAGGAAAGCTAAGACTGACTTTCAAGCTAGTTTATGCTTCAAAAATAATAGTAATAAAGAAATGGACATCAAGTTCTTTTATCTATCTGTCATTTTATATGCAAATTGTATTTTGCTAAGCTGCATAGTTACAGGTTACTCTTCCACAGGATTTTTGGAGATTACTGAAACTTTCAGTCAATCATACATTATAAAGTCATCTACATAAGAGCTGTGCATATGGAATGATATAATGAGTTAGGATTGGTCTGTTTAACTGGGTGGTGGTGTAACAGAAGGCTAGATCAGGAAAAAAAAAACATAGTAAGGATTGTTCATAGAATAGTACTACCACCACCACTTTTGTTCAGCAAATATTTTAAGTTGGTGTTCAAACATAATACAAAATATCAAACAGTCTTTTGGCAAATGGTATTCTTTAGCAGTGTCATGGAGATTCATTATCTGTTAAAACAAAAGTGACTCCTGTGGTGGAAAAAACCCAACAAATTACTGAAGGAACTATTTTAGGGCAAAATTTTTATCTCCGTGCCACATGGCAAATGTCATCTCCTATAGTCTCTTCAT
Source organism: Indicator indicator (assembly GCF_027791375.1). Classification (NCBI taxonomy): domain Eukaryota; kingdom Metazoa; phylum Chordata; class Aves; order Piciformes; family Indicatoridae; genus Indicator; species Indicator indicator. Next base: position 17,010,172 of record NC_072017.1, on the reverse strand, counting down.
ATTCATGCAGAACTTCCACTGACATTCTAAAGTGTGCTCTGCACACAATAGGAGTGAGGAATATCCACACTGTGACTGGCCATGTGGACCCAACTGAAAGGTCTTTACTGTTGTGGAACTCTTAACTCTTAACTGTAACTCTTGAGTTACAGTAGTCAGTAAATATATATGCAAATAAAATTGTGAGTAATGTTGTGATATACAGTGCAACTAAAACCATTTGTGGCTTTTGGAGTCTCAAAAATGCTGTCAAAAGTTATATTAAAAAAAAAAAGTAATTTGTTACTGGCTGAATTTACACCATCAAAAATTGGGGTAAAAGTTTTTGTTCCAAATAAACTGTTACACAAAACCAGAAATGAAAAGAAAATTAGAATCACCAGGGCTATAATTACTTCTGTCTTTGATCTATTCTGTCCATTAAATCAGTGTTCACCTAAAAAAAAACCTCAGGAGAGATGAGCTGTGAATCAGGCCTTGAAGACTGTCAAATCAGAATTTCATGAACTGAGATAAGAAAACACCCTGAATCACAGATCTCTCAGAGTGCATGACCTACCCAAAATGGTTTTTCAGTCAGAAAGTGTTAGGCCAAGCTGAAGACATTTAGCATGGAATATAAATGTTAGAGAGTAAGAAGCTGCCCAGAAAAGTCAAGGTGCAGCTAAATTCTAGACAAGAAGCTACTGTAGGGAGTTGTAGTAAGAATTACATTCAGCACTGACATCTACCATCAGGAAAGAAAATAGAAAGTCATTGATGGTTTAAAACTAAGAATTAGAAGAAAAAAAAAATCAAACAAAAAACCCAACACAGGTATGAATGTTGATGAGTCCAAGAAAATAACTAATTTCTTAAGTCTGGCTTGAGTAAGTAAAACAGTTTAAAACAGACAGAGGAAGGATACTCAGAAATAAATAAATTGGGAATGTGAGCATTTGAGTCTAAGAAGGATTCAGCATTCATGCTGAACAACTCAGCACTGTTGTGTTACAGCTGTCACAGCACTACTATGTTATCCAGTGGTGTGGAAAGATTTGAAAGAGTAAGTAGAAGCATGAAGGTCGCTTATCATTTTATGTTATTAATGAGACCAGGTTGGGGACATTGCATCAAATCCTGTGTCCAATTTTTAAAAGGATGTCAAAGCATTAAGAAAAGTACCAAAAAAGTAGGAGACTTTATGAACTCAATGAGCTTAGTTTATCAAAAAGAAGATTGCAAAATAACATAATTGAATGGTGTAAATAACTCAAAGGGGCATAAAATTTATTCAAAGAGAGGCAGAAGAAAAATCAGTGAGACAGACAAATTCAAACGGAAATTTAGGCACACAGTTGAACATTAAAGATAACAGAGGATCAAGGTGTAGCAACCAAGACAGTTTACCTTTCTGTAAGACACAATTTAGTAAAATATAAGGTATTGTGTTCAATATATGGCTAGCTTGGTGAATCTTAAAGACCTTAAGGAAGAGAAACAATAGGCATAGTCCAAAGTGAAAAATATTTTCTTCTCAGTGTCCTTCTACAAAGAATCTGGGTTGCAGGCTTACAGTTGCTGGTACTGTAACCTGTAATCTGGGTTGAAGGTTACACGTGGTGGTGTTGGCCCATTTACCTCAGTTCTTTTCACAGCTGGATATTTGACTTACCCAGCAGTTACAAGCATCATCTCCTTGCACAGTATGGAATTAAGCTCTAGACTGGAAACTGCACTTGAGTTACCTGTGAACTACAGGCAGCTTAAAATATCAGAGATGGAGCACTGCTAGGAGAAAATGTGCTAATGTTCTCTCTCGGACATGCACCCTCAAGGAGCAAAGAATTTTAAGCTAAATGATGACATTGTCATGAAAGAAACAGCATAAACTAAATGGCTTTCAACTACTGAAATACTTCAGTTTGGAAATAGTTTAGCACTCCGAGTTGAGATAGAAAAGCCTTTGTGTGTCAAGATGGAGCTAGATATCAGGCTGCTGTGGCATGTATAACTATGATGGGATTTAGTTCTTTTCTAACCCCTCTGCTGAGGATATGTTTTGCACTATTATTCTTTGATGTCTTTAAAATAAATGCTATTACAGAAGTCTGAAAGAAAAAAGTAATAAAAATAGCTAACATAGCTATACAGCTAGAGCACCAAAATCTACAGAATTTAAACAGGAGATCTCATCTACGAGCTGGCAATTTAGCTAGGAATAGAAAGCATGGCACATGAATCCATGCTCCTGAAATGTCTGTTTAAAGTATGCATGTTTGTGAGAGGAAACCATACTCTATTCCTGTCCTTCAAAGGGAAAAGATTGAGAGCAACTTTTCAAAGAGGTTTTTACAATCTCCACAACTGTTTCCTTGCCTAGAACATTTAAACCTACAAAAAATCAGATAGTTTTCCCACGGTTTTGTTTGTTTGTTTGCTTTTTAAGAATCACTGTATTCCTACTCATAAATGGCCTCTTTTCTATCTGCCTCAAATTTCTGCACATTTTTGCTGCAGCACAAATTCTGCAAATGAAAGTGCTTTATATCTGCTTTATTTTTAAAGCTATCTTTTCAGAAGTATTTTCAGTTGTACAGCTTTGAGAGTCTGGTATCATTTGTGTGCTGTAGTAAGTCCTGTTTTTCACTGATTTCTCTTCTCTCGTTTTCAGTATGGGTTCTTAAAAATTATATTTAGTGTGGGTTTTTTTAATAATAAAAGAATGTCTCTTTATTTGAAAATATTGAAGAGAAGAAGTATGGGCTACTGTCAACATTTGTACAAGAAAGACTGTAGTCCTCCAGAAGGACTTAATAAGAATAGTACAGGCAAAATGTGAAGGAAGTAATTACATCTTATATCACTTGCTGCCTCTCGGTTTGCCGCTGCTACCTGTGAAACTTCCTGGAGAGAAGGAAAGTTTCCAAGTCCAGGTTAGAGCAGTCCCCTAATTTACCCAAGTCATTCTGAAAGCAGTCTCCAGAGTCTCACTAACTTACTTTTGAATACAACTGATACCAGTTGGCTTTGAATTAGATGGCATGTTCGTTTTCTTCCTTCCATAGTAAAACTTCATATGTATTTTATCTTATTTCAACACCAGGTTACTGTCATATTTGGCTTGCTGATTTTTCTCATCTGATCAAAAATTCTTTCTTTCATCTCAACCACAATCCATCTTAGCCATTTAGATAAGCAGAAGTTTTATATTTCATCTTAGAATGCACACTACAGAACTGTTATGCTTTGCATGCATTATGATGGTCCAATGACTCTTTCATGTCATTAATTAGTCTAATCTTTCAGACAGAAAGTGTGATAAAACCCCATGAGCAATTGGATCCTGTGTTTGTGGACCATTCCCTCCAGCTGATGTCTGAATGACTTCAGTACACTTTACATTGAAGAGCTTTGTGGACAATCTCAAGAAATTAATTACACACTCATAAGGAAAGCAAAAACTGCAGCCAGCCAATACACACTCAGCTGCATCTCACAAACAACAATACACAAAAGCATATCAGTAAATTTATCTGCATTGGTATTTATTCACTGGTTCACAAATAATGGTTAGATTAATTAATCTCATGACTAATTCTCTTGATTCTGTAACTGTATGTAATGGTGTTAAAATTCATAAGTTTTAAAATAAAAATTATACAGTGTAAACATGTAATTAACAAGGTCTGCTATAATGAAATGCTTGTCAAATTGGTGATGTCTGATCATCTGACAGTACCATGATAATTGCACTTTCAAAATTGTATCAATAAGATTCTGTGGTATGAAAACAGTCTTTAGAACCTCTTCTGTGCAACATAGATAATTTCATAAAATATATTTGGTAGGATCAATGGAGTTGGTAGGATTAAAGTGAGTATTATGTTTGAAGAAATCAGAAGCACATGATTTTTTTTTTTGTAAAAGGAGCATCTCTGATCTATTAACTTGCAAGAGTGAATCTAAATCTGACACCTTTTTGACAGAAAAAGGTTCCAGAATGTGACAGCTCATAATTACAGCCAAATGTTAAGAAGAATGACCACTGAAGGCCTCAAGCCCATCCAAATTAAAGTGTTTTCCTTGTTTGTAGAGAATTGATAAATACTGCTCTTTCAGAATCATAAAAACTGCCTTCAATTTTAGACAAAAAAAAGAAAAGGAAATGTCAAGGTAAGGCATAAACAATACTAAATTGTTTGATTTTTGTGGATAAAACTAAGGACTTTCCAGATTTGTGCACAGTTTTTCATTAAAATGCATTTGTTCAGTCAAGTTGCATGACACAGATGTTCATGTGTTTAGACTGGGTGCCTGAGATAGCTGTGTCAGAAGAGAAATGCAGTTCTCTGTGTTTTATTTCAATACCCAACTTGAACTTTTAAAAGCCTTGCAGATGAGGCAGATATTGTGGAATGGGAGCTCAGAAGGGGAATGAATACGTTTAAGGCAAATATTTTTTAAAATTGCAATGCAGTTTTAAAGCAATCTCTCCACTCTACTGGAATTAAAATCCTTAACAGAAAATAGAAGACAAATCGACTTCTCTTATTGAAAGCCATTCATCAGCAATATTGACTCAGAAAAAGCCAAGAGCTGTGTCAGAGGGTCACAGCTGCACAAACCCAGTCCTGAAAGTGATATACAATATCAGCTGTCACTGCTGCCCCATTCCAGCTCACGCAGAAACTTGTTTCTGAGGAGGAAACCAAGACTCAAAGTTCATCTCCTTCTCTGAACTATCTTTTGGAGGACTCAGTCTCTTTACATTATTTACCTTGTGAACCCAGAGTAACTGAATTTCTAGTTTAGATGCCTGAATTAGGTAGTGTTACCTTCTTCTACTATTCAAGGTTAATGCAAGGAGGTAATTTTATCCTCCTATTTTGAATAAATTCAAATGGTCAGATTAATTTTTCAATATCATGCTGCAGTGGTAAGTAGTATCAGATCAAGACACCTTTTTAGCTGAAATAACAATATTTTTGTGCAGCAAACAATAGATTTCCATTAAGATGACAAATGATCCTATCTGTTAATTTAGTAGTTAGAGATGAAAACTGCATGCAAAATACATGGGATTGCATTTCAATGCAAGTATTTAAAATATCTTTTCAGATTTGGATAAAAAAATGCATTTTTCTCTTTCAGTGGCTGAAGTATCATTGCATTTAGTGCTCATTCTAGGTTAGGCAATGGTTACAAGCTTTTTTGTTTTTTATGACATAACTGATATTTTTTATCATGTCATAGCTTTTCTCCTTTATTGTTGCAATTGAGAACTCCTTCCAGCCCTACAGTCTTGCCCCCATCTTGTTTGTCATGGAAGAAAAAATGGTATAATATTTATAGCTTAATTACTTCAGGGGCTACAGCTTTATAAAAAGCTTTGAATTGCTGGGGACTGTTTCAGATTTTCTTAACAGAGAGGAAACAATAACAGGCTTTTAAGCCTTCTGATTAAGCCAGTCTGATCTATCACCACTCTACATGTGAGGATAAATTTATATATATAATTGTTTGTGACTCACTACACATATATAGATATAAGCACAACGCTTTACAGCCTGCCTTTGGAAAAAAAAAAATCTCTTGGGGTAAAGGAAGAAAAGTAATTTGTCAGCATTCTTCATAATCCTATGGGCATGGCTTTCTATTTAATTAATGTATTCAATCAAGTACAGGTTATCCCTCTCATTTTGCTTTCTCCTTTGAGACAAGTTTACTGTTTCCAATTTCAGTTATGCAGCATGTGAATTTTCTTAAGATATTTTATGAATTTTAACTCTTGAGTATTTTCTCATTGTATTTCCAGAAACACCTACCTCCTTAGAAGTCTTTTGTACCTATTGTATAGCTTTATTTTTATAAATGTTCTACACTCAGATCTTAAGTTTCTTGCTGTTTCAATCAAACACCTATACAAGGAAAAGGGAATGTTTCAAGTATTTGAATTCTGACATACCTGTCACTCCTCTAAAGTTCTACTCCATGGATGACATTCTGACAACTTTGAACTAAAGATACGCAGATCTTCCCAAAATTCAATTGACTGTTTTGGATGGGGGTTCTGGATAGATAACCTTGGCTAAAAGGAATGGAATATCTTTGAGACTAGAAACTGTGAATCACTAATTTATAGTAGTCTGAACTTGCATTAGTATCTCATTATAAAAATGAATTTGCATATCAATTGAATAATGGAGAAAATTCATTGGAGAAAAGGATAGATTGTAAAGTGATCAGGTAAAATAATTTTAGAAGACTGTCTTTTATAACACCACATATCCTTCTATAAAAGCATGTCAGAGCTAAACAATTGCACTTATTTTTGTGATTAATCAATGATTCCTCTAACCAATTGAACTTGTGCAGGAACTGAATAGTGGCTGTCTCTACCATAATGAATAATGGTTTAACTGATGTCAATGAGGCAACATTAGACTGAAAGGAGAATTAATTAAAATGAAACTGCCTAAAAAATTGCAAACTACAATGCAAACTCTTCCCAAATCTAGGGGCAAGCTGTGAATACTGAAAATAGAAATCTACAGATTATAGATGCTTGGTTGATCACGTATTTTGAATGCATCCCAAAGTGTAAGTTAAATTGTAGAGCTGCATATTACTGTGTTTTCTAGTAATTTACTCTCTAGATAGATATTTTACTACTGTGGAATCGCTCCCACAGCTTACTTTGCATATATTAGGTTGCTGTATTCTTACTCAATATAAACATGAACAGAGTCCACTAAAGTGCACATTTGCAGAAGAAAGATATTTAACTTAATCATAATTAATGAGCATTTAGAATGCTATGTCTTCTGTTCCTCCTTTATCTTGTTTTGCTTTAAAAATCCATTTTTATGAGTTGAAAACCATAGGTGAAATTGAAAAGTGATGTTCTTTGATATGTTTCCTCTCAAACAATTATTTTACTATTCATAAAAATCTTCACAGAAAATCTTCAAATGGAATGAAATTGTTGAGGTTTATCAAACCTAGATAAAAATCTGATTTTGAATTAAAACTGCAGGGCTTTTTAAGACTGAAGCACAATTCAATTAAACACTATCCCATTTGCCCTAGGGAAGCTCTACTTGTGTCATCAGTACAAGTGTTGTCCTGTATTTTCCATGAACATGTCAGATGGCAGTTTAGAAGACAAGACTTTTTCTCCAAAGTAAGCTTGGTAAGACATAAGCTCAGTTAGAGAAAGGCTGAAAATAGCCTCACCTTAAAATGAAGTATTTTGATGAGCAAGACTACAGCCCAGAGAAGTCAAAACTTAGCAGTAAATAGAACTCAGTGCTACATAAAGTTCTTTCCCAAAAGACTTCTCATTAAATTGTTTATCCTGATTAGTCAGCTAATTATAGTGCACATACTGTGTTATTACTACTGACTAAGAATTTTCAATTAATAGAAAATGTTCTAGTTGGAAAAATAGTAATTTATTGAAATAAGAGTTTTACAGAAACATATCCATTTCAGTGGTGCTTTAATGAAATGCTGGCAGGCTTGGATGAATATTGTCCAGTGTCCTTTCTATTCTGTCAGACACAATCAGTTTTCTAATGTTGATGTGAACTGAAGATGGAGTCTCAGTTTCTAATTTTCAAAAACTTCTCTGACCATTTCCCCCACAGAAGTGACAGAGATTTTTCCTGCTTTCTGCAACTTAAACCTCCTTTTGTGTATAGAAAAAGTAATGCAACCTTTTCAGAACTCTGGAATTTTCTGAGACAGGAATAGTGATGTTCAACCAGCTGTATTATTTACATGAGATACATGGATTAAGCAATTTTTTTCTTTTTGATTAATTCTATCCAGAATCAACACTATATAATTCAACATAAGATTTTCTCTAAGGAATAGTGTTGAGCTTCAGGGTGATGGTAAGAGTGGCAGGCTTCATGCTACATAATGACAGAACCCAGTATTTCTAGTGTATGCACTGAAGCATATTCCTTACTGAATAAGTCAGAGAAAATAAAGTGAAGGTTAAAAGACAGTGCTGCTAGCCTTTCATGTTTCCACCAAAATGATCCTGGTCCTCTACACGCATTCACTTTCACACACACAAAATTATATTTAAACTTCCTCTTGAATACATATTTTATTTGCTTATGCCATGTATCCAACACCCTTAATTATCATCTGAGTCTTCTAAGCTTCATATAAATAAATGGAAATATACTAGGTGAAGGAAAGATCATGACCTGCACCAGTTTGCTGCCACTTCCTGCACATCCCATGTAGGCTGGGCAGGGGGCTTCACAGGGTCCAGGTAGAGTATCCCTTCCTTGGGAGATTGTGAAGACATTGAGAAACAGCCCCAAAACTTGTTCCAGCCTTTATTATGTACAAGACACTTCCTCTTCTGAAGGAGTCAGTGCAGTTCAAAAGGATGAAAAAATGCATTCTGGTAACCATTAGGGAATCTGAACAACTCATTTGTGCTTAGGTTCTGATGACAGACAAAAATTCGAGTACTCTTGCATCCAAAGATCTGTGTTCAGGAACAACAAAATTAGGTAAAGAGACATATAAATTTTTAGAAGTTCATTTGCACAGTGTTAATATTTTGGGATGAGTTTGGAGGTAAAATTTTAACACACGTATGGAGAAACTGCTTGTACATAGTATTTTTTTATTCCAGTTCTCTACAGTATTGTACTTTTTGTAATCATGGATTATTGTCTCAGGTGGCTACAATTAATATTCACTTTATGTAGAAAAAAATTCAGTATCATGTTCAAAACAATTGTGTATTCAATCTTTAATGTGCAGGAACTGAAACAAAACAGAAGATAGTTTATTTTACTTTAACTCTTGAAAATTAAGGGTTAAAGCAAACTGATAAATCTGCTTTCTTAAAACAAAACAAAACAAACAACAAGAAGAACAGGAACTGATAGAATAAAGCAATGAAAACATTTACTATGGATTATAAAAAACTCTTTTATAGGATGTAGTCCAGATGTGATGTTAATTTTAGTTCTAATACTGCTGGATCTGATGCTATAGTGTCAGGGAAAACATCACTCAGATGTTTAGGTACAGAATTAATATTTACCTTAGAATGCTTTAGTTAGTCATAATTTAGCTCTGTGACATTGGTGCTTCAGTCATGGTTGATTTCAAAATTTTTGGTTTTCCCTTGAAAAAAACTTTTACCCTGCTTTTGCCAGCAAGTTACCATTTTGTGACATTTATTTTATCTGTCTAGTAGGGCACTCTTAGCCAGCAGATATATTGCTCATAAAACTGGAAGTTTAGTTGGTCCCTGCAGATGAATATGTCTTAGACTACATATGCCCAGAGCATGGACACTCCTGCGTATTACAGCATCTAACAGATAACAGTGCCTTTTAGAAGTTTTTTTTTTTAATTAAAAGCCTTAGCAGGACAAAAACTCAGGATGTTTTTAATAATCAAGTCTGACTGCATCCTATAACATTACAAACATTACAAACATTAAGTTTTCACTAAGCTCTGCAGTCACCCACTAAGACATAAACTAGTAATAATTTTAAAACCACCCCAATTTTCTGAAGAACCATGTCTAGCATAACTGTATTTACAAGGCTTTTCTCCTGAGTGTCTAGCTATGAAATTAAAGTTAATAGATAAATATTATACAAATTTATAAACACACAGTTTTACAGAAAGTCATCTTGGAAATTATATATTCTGGTACTTGTGGACCCTCAGAGATGCTATGAAGGATTACATTAGGCTCATATTTCACCTTTCAAAATTCTGAAAGGGAGAAAAAGAGACTGAAGATAAATTCTAGCTATAGTGGAGTCTCATGTGAAATGTACATATTATGTGAAGCCTTGGACAAAAGTGAAATGGGTAGGTATTCAACTATTAGCTTCTTTTAATATCAAATCTATTTTATATATATTTTATATCAAAGATGGAATGCAGAAATGGGCAAAATATTAAGACAGGTAGTGTAGTTAAAACTGCAGCTTGAATTTTAATCAAGATGAGTTCTAGTGTGAGGTGTCCCTGCCCATGGAAGGGGGGGGTGGAACTAGATGACCCTTGTGGTCCCTTCCAACCCTGACTGATTCTATGATTCTAAAACACTACTTAGCTTTATTCAATGCCATGGCTGCACTGATTTGGTTTATGATACCCTTTCTAAATCAGTTTTTGCTGTAAGAATCACATACAGGTTCATAGCAATTACCTCAACCTTACATTTTGCTATAATGTGGTACTCCTTTGTTTACTTTCTACCCTGTTGTTTCACTGGGAGAGTCTCAGGCCAATCTGCTGGCTTACTTTTCCCTGTAGCTATTGATTTGTATTAGACCGTAGCCCCATTACCTGTGCAGCTCCAGTGTTTCAACAGCCCCAGACTACAGTCTTGATTTTTTTCTGTATTTTCTGCTCTCTCAAACTGTTTCCCCTGGAAACTGCATTTCACTAATAATGTTTCATGTCACTGAATAGAAACTTCAATAATAACAATATTGAAGAGGACTGATCTTCCTTAGGGAAGTTCCTACATAGAAATTGCCCTGACTCTACCCACTGTCCCTGCCTATATTGTACATCCCTGGTAGGTCTAGAGGAATAATTGGGTGGTATGCAGTATAGGAAAATTGCATAGAAAGTGTTTGTTATACAGAAAGTCCACTGCAATGTGGAGGAAGTATATTTACGCTGTTTGCTGTTGAATAACATTGGAGGAATTCACTAGACAGAGAGCTGGAAAAACAATAACAAAATTCATTCTTTTATAATCATATGAAGTCTAGTTTTGTACTTTTTTCTTTCTTTCTTTTTGCTTTCACTATTTAGCATTTGTATTGATGCAGTATCTAAAAATCAGGATGGATCATACAGCTTCAAAAGCCACAAAAGTGATGGTTTGTAGTCTATGCTAGAAAAAAGTACAGTCTCAAAGAGTTTTTGCCTTTTCTCTTAACTTTACATCGCAGACTGCTCTGCTTCCTGATGCTCTTCTCATTCTTCTGCTTTGGTCCTGCCTTCTTGTTACATATAGTTTCTACTTGTGTCCTTTCCTGCTTGCTGAAATGTCCCCTTTCTGCTGGTAGCTGATAGCCTCCAAAAGGTGCCTTTTACTTGATCTGTTCACAATGCCTACATACTGGTTCCTATCTTCTTTTAATGACTCTCCCAACAAACATTATGGTGATCAGTTGGAAAAGCAATAAAAAGAAGAAGATGCAACACTACACAGAAGGGCTCTTCATTGTTCATTACTTGAGGAAAGCTGATTTGCAGGAATAATTCCCCATAGGTTTTATTACATAATACTCAGTAAGGTCATTTGAAGCTTGTATTCTAAATCTGTTAAAATAAGAAGCTCTAATCTTATAAAGATTTTAATTTTCTCTGATTGTCATGATTCCTAGGATATCTGGACAAGACTAACCTGAGAGAGGAGCTATTACAATTTTCATCATACCGAAGCATAGCACTTATCTCACAATATTACTTGCTTTCAGTTGTTGTTAACATCAATTGGCTAGAAATTAATTAGAAGAGGTTGAAAAGTAAGAAAATGTCACTAGCACAGTAAAAATTGAAAGATTCATATTTCTAATTGCTGTTATCTAATCTTAGTTTATAACATTATAAACTAAAAAATTTGCATGCAATTCTTTCTACAAACTACAAAAATGGAAAAAAAAAAGCCAACTTTTTTTAATAGAAATAAAGAATGGATTCCAAAAGTTCTGACTAAATTTATACTCATGACAAAGCCTGTATTTAATTCAAAGGGATTTCAGTATTTTCACTGGTATAGTTGAAATACAAGAGAATTTGAATAACACATTCTTGTTCACAGGAAATCCTACTTCCTTTTTGTGTGAATTTCGGAAAGTAAAATGCCTGTCTATGCTTTCCCCCCATCCCCTGCAAGGGAACCCCAACGCTCTCCTCCTAACATTTATAAGGACCCTGAGCCTATTTCCTTCATCCCACGGTCTGGCTACCTGGGCTCAGTACCAGCTCTAGTAATTCAAAGCCCAGCTTTGAAACAGAGCTGTTTGATAAGATGTAGAAGCCTTAGCATGGATTCACCCCTCTTCTCTCAGGAGCTGGGATTTATTATTATTATTAACCTCTGGAGTGCTTTTGGTCTCTGTGCAAGCCACTGTGGAAGCACAACTTCACTTGGTCTCCTACCTTCCTAATTCTGACCCTGAGCCTGATGTGATGTCCTGACTTTTGGGCTTTACTTTGGACCTGCCTCATCACTACCAACTTTGCTTGTAAATCTGAACTGTTTTTTTTTTTTTTTTTTTTTTACTGGATCTACTCTGCTTCTGCACAGGTGCTGTGGGGCTGCAAACTTTGTTAGTAGGATCCTGTTCCTGCCTGCCTTGCTGTGAATGTAAATGACCAGCTCACCTTCCCTTCCCTTGCCACTCCCTGAGATATAGCAAACCTTTTTCACTAGGACCTGGAGGCTGTTGACTGATTCATCCTACAAAATCTTTTCAAACTGAGTCTGGGTTGGTGAGGAAAGGTATTGTGCCTCAGAGCTCTCATATTGAATTGTTACATTTTCTTTCACATGCTACTTTTTTTCACATCCTGATCTTATTTCTTGGACAATATTGTAAGCATAACTCTTAACATACTAATTAGATGCTGAATTCTCATTAGAACATCTGAAACTATTGTCAAATGTGTTTTTGATAGTATAATTCTTAGTATATTTCTAGCTGTTTTCTTTTTTCATTTTTCATTATTTGGGGAAACTAATGCCGACTTCCGCTTCTTAAAGCTATTCGTTTGAAAAAAATTTGCAATGTAATGCAGGAATAATTTCAAAAGCAGTTATCTGTGAGCTCAGACATGCCCCAGAGTTAAATTGTGTGAAGATTTTTTTCCACAAGAATCTAGTCTCTGAGTGCAATTATCTATCTCTGTGATACTTTTTCCTTCAAAATAAATCCAATGGGGCAGTGAACAGAACAAGGAAAGAGGTAATAATCTAGTCATGGCCTGATTCTTAGAAATATTAGAAATATTATATAGGGAGAACCTGTTTTGCATTTCTACAGTGCCACCTACCTTTTCATTCTGTGCTTTCCTCATACACAGGTGTGCATATGGAATAGCCATGCCATACGCTTTAAGGAGAAAGCAGAGTCCCCAGGAAGTCCCTAACTGTGTGGTTGTCCATGCAAGTTTGAGAGATGTCATAAAACATATGCACAAAAATGATCTTCATGTTGCCTCTACAAGTATGACCTTGCTCTCAGCATGATCTCCTGCCATGCAGCTCCAGAGGAGTTTTTGTTTGTGCTATTACTTTAATGAAAACTCGTAGGAATATTTAGTCTTAGAGATTATTACAACTTCAAACCATATCTTAAATGTGTTCATTTTCCTTTTCTGGTAGTGAATTACAGTTATTTCTAGGCTCTATTAAATTATTTCCCCTAGCTTTCACCATTTGCATTTCTACTCTCAGTATCACACTGGGACTTGGCCTGGCAGTCATTAATAAATATTTATTTATTTTAAATTTTGGTTCTGATTATAGCTTTTCTCCCAGTCCTCAAATACACCACTGGAACCATAATAGAGTCTTATGTGCTTAAACCTTTGTTTTTCATGTCTAAAATCTATTAATATATTATTGATAAGTACATTATTAATCTAAGACATAGTACTACAAACATGTACAATATTGCGAAAGACTATTACCAATGTTTTATTCTCTCTACAATGTCTTTCGGATATTAAATTGAAAATTAGCTTCTACAATGACCAATATACATCTTGTTTCAGTCATTTCAATTTGAAAAGTCTTTAGATGTAATTATTTTTAAAAATAAATAAAAATTAGGTGCAATTTCCTCTTGTGAAGCATGCCAGTCTCAAGATTTTTCTCATTAAAGTATCAAGCCTGTAAATTTATACTGAAAAGAATCCTGTTTTCATTTGGCCCATATTGAAAACAAAACTAAACATCTGTCTTCACAGGCCTAACATTTCAATGATCACTTTAAACAGCCTTGGGGCCGTTGGACAAGAAATTAAAGTTTTTACTGTCAGGTTCATTCAGTCTTTTTACACAGCCTTCAGTGTGTGTTAATGAAGAGCAGAAATATTTTGATGCTGTACAAGGTAAGAGAAGATACATTCCTTTTTTCCATAATGTTTGAGCAAGTAAAACAAGGTTTGCACCTGGAAATTTGCAGCACATTCATCTTTTCACTGAGTGTTACATAGGAGCTAAGGTTGGGGGCTGCGTGTCTCGCAGAGAGTGGAAGCTGAGTCTCACTATTCCCTGTTCCCTTTGCTCTAATGGAAATAATTTCACAAGGCTTAAGTTGTAAAAGAACTAGAAGTAATGGCTCCAGGAATTTTACAGGTTTTATTATTTTAACCTCAGGGTTTTTTCCTTCTTTTCCCCCACTTGTTATATTGTAAAGCATGGAGGAGAGTGTAGTGCATCTTGAATGGACTCCGATTTCTTGGATATTATTGCTAGACCTAAAGTCACTTACAGTCCCTAGTATGTGGTTTAATATCATTAAAATAGAGGATTAATTGTTCAAGAGTAAAATGGCCTTTAAAGAGTATGCAGAGAAAAAATAATTTCTGTAAGTATACTGAAAGAGAGCAATACTAACACCATGCTCCTTGTATTGCCCACACTACACAGGGGTTTGGTCATCTACTCTGAACATTAGAGACTCAGTGCAACTGGAAAATTTAAATGGTAATATAAGTACATTTACTCTTTCCTCCCAGTGCCATTTAATCCCATACCATGTGACCCAGTTTCCTAAAATCTCTTTCGGCACACTTGCAGTAAAATCACATTGTAAACTATTTACAATGCATATGTGGATACAAAACAGGTCTTCAAAAAGTAAGATTTATTATGAACCTGTGAGCACTTGTGAAGTGTGCCAAGACTGTGGGGCACTACATGCTGCTAACTTTGTGCACCGTTATAAACCCCTTCCAAGTAAAATCTCCAAACTCTGTTTGGAGAACCACTTTTCCAGTATAGGTTTCCTTTTTTAATCTTTGTCAAGTAACAATGTGATTCTTAAAGCAGTCTGGCATTGTCATGTTATCTGCCATAGTCTGTTCATTGCGACACAGAGCTGGAATGTTGGTAATGAGCAGTGCATACATGCTGACATTCAAGTCTGCTTCGTTAGTTATCTGATTTTTCCTTTTAAAGTTTCCCTTCACCTTTAAATGGAGGAGTCAAGTTTATTTTAGCCTGCTCTCACCACACTGACAGAGCTATGTATTAAAAGAATTGTTGCACTGATACCATAGCATTACTTTAGATTGAAAAGGTGTGCTGCTGAGCAGAAAAAGCTGTATGAACCTCGGTCATATGAGTATGAACTCAGGTAATAATTTATGGATACGTTGCCATTTTTTCATAATACAAATCCTAGAATGTCAGTGGCACAGCAAATATTTTCCCTCTTAA
This sequence comes from Indicator indicator, assembly GCF_027791375.1. Taxonomy (NCBI): domain Eukaryota; kingdom Metazoa; phylum Chordata; class Aves; order Piciformes; family Indicatoridae; genus Indicator; species Indicator indicator. Next base: position 16,994,721 of record NC_072017.1, on the reverse strand, counting down.
GGGAAATTCCCTAGACCTGTTCACTCCGTGATCATTTCTGTAAAAGACTTCTCTGCCTGAATGCAATCTCTAATTTTTCCCTTTACTGAAAATAACTGATAGTAGTAAATCTGTATTTTACCAACTCAGATTACCTTCTGTAACTTTTAAATATTGACACTTGGCACCTTAAGAATTTTTAAGACAACTGTTATGTTTCCTGCTAAAACCAGGGGTAAAATTCACAGATCAGATAGAGAAACCCTACCTACAACCAGGTGAAGGAAATGCAGTGTTCAGCTTCAAATCAGGTTCAGAATTAAATTCGCGGCAATGAAAGGTTACAAAGCCATTTGCGAAGCGCAAACCCCGCGCATTGCTTTTTTGTGCCCGCAGTCTGGCTGCCGAAGGTAGCCAGGCGTTAGCAGCGAGGAAAGGCAGCGACCACGGCCACTCGCTGCTTGAGTCCCGGGCGTTTCGGCCGCCCGAGAAAACTGGCGAGCATACCTTCTCTTCCTCAAAAAGCAAAACTCACCTGAGCAGTACCGCGGCTTCCCACAGATAAAATCCCGAGACAGCAGCGCGGAGGTACCTAATCCGGGTCATGCTGCTCGGCGCCACCGTGGAGCCCTGGAGTAGTCGTGTTCGAGGCATCGGCGCGGCTCCGCAGCGCTGCGCGACGAGGCGCAGCTCGGGAGGTGGACGCGAGTGAATCTCCTCTCTCGGCGGGAGGCCGGCGCCCCAGCACCCTGGAGAGCTCCAGCAGCTCCGTTCCGCGCCCTGTTAGCACCCGGCGACAGCCCGCGCACTCCCGCTGGGCCCCGCCGCTCCCGCCCCGCCGCTCCGCATCGCCGCCGAGTGGGAGCTTAATCCCAGCCGCGGCGGCGGCGGGACCCTACCTCCCTGCCTGCTCGCTCCCGGCTCCTGCCAGCAGCCAGCACCCCGCCGCCGGCCGCATCTTGGGCGAGGGGGCGCGGCAGCCCCGGTGGCGGCGGGGCGGGAGGGGAGGCAGGGCGGGGGGCTGGCCACGGCCGCCCCCTCGGAGTGCGCTGTCGTTGGGAAGGTCGGCGGGGCGGGACCGTGGACGGCGGCGGCGAGGGGGCGCCCTGGAGGGGCTGCCCCTGAAAGGGGAGATGGCCCCATTGGGAGCGCGGGCATGGGGTTGGCCGAGGCTCGTGAGAGCAGTCCCTCACTGAGCAAAGCAGCCGCCGTCTACGGTTCCTGCCCCGGAGAGAAGGGCCCGGCGGGAACGCCTGCGCGGGGCAAACTGCGTTCAAAGGCTGGGGTGAATTCTCTGAGCCTTGGGTCTTTGAGGAAAGAAGAGTGAAAGTTTTTCTACTTTGCCTGTAGAGCTTGGTGCTATGATTTTTTCTTTAGATGGGGGGGGGAAGGGGCGGAAGCAGTGTTGTTGGACACAGGAGAAGTATATCCTGTTTTATTCCACTAATTAGAAAACCGAGATGATCCGGTGCCGTGAGGTGGGATGGCAGGGAAATCGAAAGGGTTGGCAAATTTCGCCGGGGAGGAGAGCGGAAGGGACTGAGAGAACAAAAGAAGGAACATTTTAAGAAGGAAACAAGAAAGTTAATCACTAGAGAAAGGAGGAACAAGAAACAACTTTACGAATACAGGCGACAGTAGAAAAGTAAATGATTGTAGTTAGAGTTACCAGACAGCACTTCATGCAAACCAGGAGCTGCTTGCATTAGAAAAGGGTAAGGATTTATTAGTCAATACTGAGAAGTATTGAGAGTCTTGCAGTAATCTGTGTGGTTTGTGCGTGAAGTAAAACGGCAGATTTGTAAGGAAGGGCTTTACCTGGAGAGGGTCAGAAGAGGAGAATACATCGTGAAGTAGGGATGCCCTCTGTGAGCCTAAAAGGTAATAGCCTTTGAACATCTACATGCTTAGACAGTTGGGATTGTTCAACCTGGAGAAGAGAAGGCTCCGAGGAGACCGTATAGGAGCCTTCCGGTATCTGAAGGTGGCCTACAAGAAAGCTGGAGAGGGACTGTTTATAAGAGTATGTAGCAATAGGACAAGTAGTGCAGGTTTTAAACTAGTGAAGGGTAGATTTAGACTGGAAATTAGGTTTGGGAGGGCTCTAAGCAACGTGATCTAGTTGGGGATGTCCCTCCTTACTGCAAGGAGGTTGGGCTAGATAGATGACCTTTAAAGGACTCTTCCAACCCAGTGCATTCTATGATTCTATCATGTCTGGGAGAGTCAATGGAAGGAGAAATCTGGGATCAGTTCAGAGACGGATCTCTGCATATGTGAAATGTATCTGTCTGGTCATATGCCCCTCCCAGTATTTGCCTCAGTATAATCTGACATGCTTTTTCCTGTAGCCACTAATTCATGTCAGACAGCAGCCCTACTAGCTCTGCAGCCCTATTTAAACTATTACAAAGCTATAACAAAGATCAAGTGATGAAGAAGGAAACAGATGTGGTAAAAGGCAGATTAGCAGGAAGCAGATTAGGCACATGAAGCAGAGCAAAAGAAACTGAAATTTTAGGGGAGTATAATAAACACATTACAGAAAAACAAACAAACAACAAAAATCCCAAGAAGAAAGACAGAAATATGCATCAACTTTTTACACAAAATAGAAAAAAAAACAGATTAAATGATCATTGTGTAGAGTAGATGCAGGAAAGAAATAAGAAGCAGTGATTTTATGCAGTTGTTATTTCTGAGGATAGGGTAGGTGTTAGGGTATTTAATTAGAAATCTTTTAAAGCAATCCCATGTTCCACCTCCCAGTATATTCTCCTTTTTGCTTCAAACTTACATTTTGCTTCTTAACTTATATTTTCCTTTTTCACCATATCCTTATTAATGTTTTAGCTCTTCAAGGTTGTTCCAGCATGTATCATTAAGTAATGATATCTACTACATATTTTAGATCCAGTTTAGATTTATTTGTTGATACCTATCAAGTCTATAGCTGAAGAATGTTGTATAGTATCACTAACTTATTTCCTCTGTTCCCTGAACTTTTTTTCTTTAATAGTACTGCTTATGTAATTCAAAGATTCTTTGTATTCAGTACTCAAAGTTTCTAGGTCCACTTTGCAAAACGTTTATCCTTTAGCCCTGGGTGGCTGGAAACAGGGATCATGAAAAGAACCTATTTAAATCCTTACCTGAAAACATAATAGCAAGCAAACTAAATAATCCCTCTATTTGCTAAGGACAGTCTGCCAGTGCTGGTGCTCCACAGAACTGGTGTAGAGTACTTCCTTTGTATATTAAGAACAATTGATTCTTATCTTTCTGCTCAAAATAACTAACGAATTTGCTTCTCCAGGTGCTGTTTATCTTTGTGCAGTTATGTATGTCAACAGTGAACTGGTCTGACATTTCATTTATTTGGACTGAGGCAAGTGCATTTTTCTTATGATGGAATTAGTTAAAACTACCAGCACAAATTCTCCAGTACTTCTATAGGAACAGTTCTGTTAATTATAAGTATAGATTGTACTTTAGATAAGCAGAGTTCAAAATTCCCCAAGTCCCCACTGGAAAAACTTACACTCGCTTGTGCTTTAAGCAGCAACTTTGCTGTTGCATCATTTTGTTCTGCAAATATGAACGCTATTTTCAAGTTTTTTTGAAATGTTCATATGGGAACTGTTGAATATTAAAATACTTTTCTTTTTTCTGAGCGAATTCAAACAACTTGCTTTGATTTACAAAAAGTTCCAGTTCAAGAAAGTGCTCAACCACTTACTCCTGATTTCAATGAGCTTAGAGCCATAAGAGCACATTTGGTTTTTAATCATGAACTTTGATAAAACATTTTTATTCTTTCTATATCACCACAGGTAGACTTACCTGCTATTACACAAAGCTGAACAGATAGCTATGTTGAGTCTCTATGGTATCTCTAGATACTTCTACAATAATTTGAAAGGTGAGATTTGTTTAAACATCCATTTTAAAATTAAATCCATAGATAATCATGTTCTTCACAGAATCATAGAGTAGTAGGTGTTGGAAGGGACCTCTGGAGATATCTAGACCAAATCCCCTGCTAAAGCAGGTTCACCTAGAGCAGGTTTCACAGGAATGAGTCCAGGCAGATTTTGAATCTCTCCAGAAAAGGACACTCTACAACCTCTCTGGGAAGCCTGTACCAGTGCTCACCCTCAAAATAAAGTTTTTCCATATGTTTAGATAGAATTTCCTGTGTTCCAGTTTATAACTGTTGTTCCTTGTCCTATTACTGGGCACCACTGAAAAGAGTTCAACCCCATCTTCTTCACACCCACCCTTTAGATATTTGTAAGAATTGATAAGACCCCCTCTTAGTCTTCTCTCTTCTCCAGGCTAAACAGCACCAGGTCTCTCTCAGCCTCTCCTTGTAAGAAGGATACTCTCCTTGTTTCTCTTGAACTGGGAAGTACAGAACCCAGAACTAGATATAGTTCTCCAAATGTGGCCTCACTAGATCAAAGCAAACAGGGAATATAACTTCGCTCAACCTGCTGGTCACACTCTTCTCAAGGCACCCAAAGGTAATAATCATTCTGTAAGAAAGATGCTGACAAATTTGAAAGGTTTCTGGAAAGAGCTGCAAGAACAAGCATCCCCATTTTTGGGAATTAAAACAAAACAAAACAACAACAAAAAAAGTAATCTACTGTTATGACCCCCATCAGGAATGTCTCCCTCCTGTAATCTCAAAGGACTTTCGTACTCAGCAAGAGGTAAGTGTAGGTCGATATTTGTGAGTAGCTCACTTTAATAACACACGATTTATACAACTGAATGCAAGATCATGCAGCTGTGCAGCAGTATTCATATGGAGAAGCCAATGTGCAGCTATGGATTGAAGAATTACTGAGTGTTCTTTTTGGTGTGACAGAGTCCTTCTGTAATATTAAGACAATCTAATCATAGCGATAGTCATGAGAAGTTGCTGTCATTTTAGTGTGTCAAATCCTTGAACATGTTATGGTTTAATATATTTAAATAATCATTTTCTAAGAAAGCTGCTGACAAGTTTGAAAAGTTTCTGAAAAGAGCTACAAGAACCTTATAGTTTGGAATACTTTTCTAATGTAAAATTAAAGCAGTTTAGCTTGAAAAAGAATCAAAAAAAGGTTTAGACACATTCATGGTGGAAAAAAGGTTACAAAGTGAAGGTAATTTTTTTAAAAAAAGTAGAGGTAGTAAATTAACAAGATTGAAACATGATAAAAGATTAATTCAGAATAGAAAAAAAAATCCTACTTTGAAACAATTAAAAGATTGAAGCAACTAAAGAGGGAGTAGTACTGATCAGCATTTAAAGTCTTCAAATTTAGGTCAGCTGTATGTTCTGGGTTTGATCCAGAAGCCGCTGAGTAAAGTTTGATGACCCTTGAGATTTAGAAGTTAAAATCAGCAGTGGCTCCAGTGTTAAAACATGTGAATCTATAAACACACAATATTCAGCTACAAAGTTAAAGTTACTTACTTTTTAAAAAAGCAGTAAATTGACCTTGCATATATTGGTCAAGCTGACAGAGTTGGAACCCACATATATCATAATGGTGAAGAATAAAGATCTCACATTTATGCTCTTTACCACACTTGCATTGCCAGTTTGAACGTTTCCAGCATTTTAAGAGGGTGTTGTGATGGGATATGACATCACTGTAGTTTTAGATCCCAGTTTTACTGAGACATGTTTGATTATGTTAATTAATCTGGCTTTCTCAGTACACAGGACTCCCCAGGATGTAATTCATTCAAGTGTGAAACCCCAGAGGCTTTGACCTATTACTAAAACAAAACTACAAATAGAATGGATGTTTTTTGATAAACACAGTCCTAAAATAGAAAGGCCAACTTTAAAATATGGAAGTAAAATCACTTACAAATATTAAATGTAGATGTTCAGTATAGTTCAATAAGCAACAAGAGGCTTAGCAACATATTTCACTTTCTGAAAATCAAGTGAGGAGTCTACATAAGAGTATTTGGCAATTTTCTCCATAAGAAATATGCATACTTATCACAAGGCTGTAACTTAACATTCTTCAAAATATATTACCTCAAAAGTAAGTTTTAGGGTAACTCAAATAAATAGATCTTTTAGTCTGGTTTTCTTAAGTGTTTGCTGTTGCCTTTGATTTCTGGATACATACAAAGAAATTGGTTCTACTTCATGGGTATTTAATTCAATGGTCTGAGATGTGATCATCAGATTGGATGTGTTTTTCTTTGGATAAAGTTTCCTCTCAAGAACCCTCTATCTTAAGCCTTAGTTCTCTTAATTCAGATGGGAGTTTCCCAGTTCCAGTGACAACTGATATTCTTCTGTCCATCGTGTTCTTTGTGTCTGTACTAAACTATATCAGAAGCTAATCTTGGTGGGGGATAAAGGGTGAGAGGATGTGGGGTGGGTGGGGTGTAGGTTATAGTACTGGCAGAAATTAAAATGCCAATAAATGGTCTATTTTTCTCTAAGTGCCAGAGCTTATCCAATGTTAATAAAATATGTATATTTCAGATTAATAATGTTTCATATGTATGTTAATAATAATAATAACATTATTAAATATTAGACATGATGTTTACAAAACATGTGCATATGTATTCATTTTATATTAAGACAAATAAGCAAGAATATAAATGCAGTGTAAATTTGTACTCCATAAGTAATCATTGCTGGAAAAGAGTGCTGAGGTGTAGCTGATATGTTCATATTCACTGTAGTGTCTTGAGTGCCTTGGAGCAAAATACAGGCTTTTCTTTATGTGCATATAAACAGAATTTTTGTTAGATAAGGAGAGTCAATGGGAAGTTAGTATTTTCTTTTTGTTTTACAAAAAAGAACAGAACAAACAGTGGTCTACAAAAGGGGCTATGAACCATTGTGCAGAGTCCAAGCAATATCAGAAAAATTTTCAAACTCATTTCATACTTTGTTATTAGCTCAATTTTTTAATCAAGGCTTTAATCCATTAAACACTGCTTATCTCAAAGCCAGTGAGCTGTTCCACTGGAGTCAGTGGCCCTTTGAATATTTTGCTGTCTCAAGCCTCAAGGGAGGCAGTTCCTGCAGGTTAGTGAGCATTCCCCTTTTTTATTCAATTACTCCTTGTAATCATAGCAACACAATGCTTAAATGTCCAGAGTAGTCTGTGAAACTCTGTCTCTTCCATTTGAGTGTTTTGGGGGTTTTGTTTGTTTGTTTGTTTGTTTTTGTTTTTTCTTTGCTTGTGGGATAGTTTTGCATACAAAAAGTTAATTCTGAGAAGCAAACTGTACCTACATAAATTAACTTCTATGGATTTTGATGGCAGAAATATGATTGCTTGCATGTGTAAAATGTAATGTTGGCTGAGGCCATCATAATGGTTCAGCTGAAAATGTGTGGATCTTGTCATGAGTGGAATTATTACAGGGACACTTCAGTGTTCTGTATTTTAGGCTGTATTGATGCTTGTGCTTAGAGACAGAGGTTTAGGTACATTGGACTAAATTTGTTTCCATCAGAGTATTTTACATTAAAATTTAAGCCCTTCCCCCATTCGTTCCCCCCTTCTGAATAAGCACTTCTCAGTGCCATTGAACAGATGCAGCAAAGTTGTAGTGACAGCTGGTGTATGTGAAATGGAAGGAATGAAATCTGGGAGCCCAGATTTTCTCTTCCTGACACACTTTACACCAGTTTTCTCAATTTGCCTTGAAGATTATATAGATTTTGCAGCATGTTCTGGGAGTTAACGAACACAAGAATGAATTTGGAGAGAGACTGAATACAGAAGACGTAGACAAAAGTGGAAGATCTCCCACTAACTGTCCTTTCTCTGTCGTGCTATGGTCTGTGCTCAGCTGCAGTGTTTGCACTGACTGTGCATACTACATCTAGCATTACATCTAACATAAGGGCAGAGACATAAATCTTATAAGATGCTTATGAGCTATATAAACTGTCAAAACCTCTTTGAGTTCCTGCATGACTTAAATAACTTGCAGGGGGTCCTTTATAATGATCTTGGAAGAGATTCTGAAATGTAAGACTTGGAGTAGCTTAGTTTGGTAGCCTACTTTATAAACACTGGTATTCAAAACTGGAAGCCAGACTATTCTTCTACTAGATTCAGTGTAGTAGACTGTAAGGATACTTGAGCCAGCTTGAAATAACTTAGCAGCACCAGTAGACATGCTATGGTGGTGCTCTGCCTCAGCCCAATTAGTTATAGAATCATAGAACACACTGGATTGGAAGGGACCTTTAAAGTTCATCTAATCCAAACCCCCTGCAGTAAGCAGAGACGTCCTGAAATAGATCACGCTGGGAAGGTGGTGGAAGTGGAACAGGATATGAACCTACTTGATGGCACTAATCACTCTACACTTAATAAGATCCTTTGTTTCTCCAGCACAGTAGTTCTTCTGTGTGCACAGTGAAGCTGAACATAGATCTGGAAGCTGACTTCTGAGACATTAGGGTTAGTCCACAGCTATTTTGGGTAATAGCACCATGAAAAGTCTTCCACAATTTGACAAATATAAGCTACACTGTAAAAATATCTAACCCTTTTCCTGCTGCTGCTCCTACAGGGATAGTATCTCTGTTTCCATACTTAGAATTTTTTTTTTTTTATTTCTAATTTCAAGCCCTGGTATGTTTAAATTCACGTACGGTTTTCTGCTTGGTTGTTGGAGGGGGGTTTTGTGTTTGTTAGTTTTTCAAGAATGTTATTTTTTTCCTTCCTTTGATTTAACCTGAGGAAATGCATTTACCAAATGAACCAAGCTCTTCCAGTCTCCTGAGCAGCTTTTCTCACCTTATTTGCTGCTTTGAATTTCTCTTTCTCAAAACTAAATGATGAGAATAAAATGCAATATTCAGTTCTAGACTCTATAGAAAGGCACCAGTACTTTCTTGAAAAAATAACGTTTCCAATACATGAGGAAATATAAAAACAATATTTGGGAAATATGTGGTATTCATTTGGAACTACATCAAAGAAAATAACAAAAATATCCCTGTTCACAGATTTTGGAACATCTTGTTAGATTTTATTTTAGACTTCTTGCCAATCTTGGTCCTTCATTTATATTCTTCAGAGCTCATGAAATCCACTGGATTCAATGTTTATTAACTTAAAACAAAATACCAATAATTCCATTGCATTCTGAAATGGACTGTAGGGATCAGTATATGATCGTGACTTAAGTCTACATATAAAAATCTGGGACTATATTTCTTGGTGTCGTGCAGCTGTTTTATTCAATTTGATGCCAGTTTTAGTGTCTCTGTAAGTCCTCTATTGAGTTTCCCAGTGATAAATCATAGTGGCCAAGGCTCCTTTGTCTGTCCCTGCTCTACCACAGTCATGTCTGGACAAACATGCCTGATGTGCAGAACTGGAAGACACACTCTTTCATTGCTTTAGCTACTAGCTGCTATTTTAGTCTACTGAAAACATTAGCCCAAGCATGAGTAGATGCTGCTACTGTTTGATAAGGCTGACAATAAAGTGAAAAAGTGGTCAGGATGAAAAAAAGAGAGAGTGTTTCTTTCAAAACATATTCCAAACTGCAGCAAAGGCAGTTCAGATGTGTAACAGCCTTCAAGCTTTGGTGTTCCTGTTACTTAAAGGTTCAGTGCCTGACCTTAATTTATTTGATGCATTTCAAATGACTGGGAATTATGAGTAGGCAAGGAGTAAAATTTCATGTCGTAGTTCTAAGTGTACTAGTGGGTATTAATAACCCTGACAGACCCTCATCTGAGCCACACTCAGTGTCATGAGGGACATAAGATTGCTGACATTTTCTGTTATTTCCACCTCTCACTTATTAAACCCATTAGCCAGCTTTAAGTATCAGTGCCTTTCTCACTGAGATCCGTAAAGAACCAACACCTCCTTCATGCAGAACAACCCCTCATGTGGGACCAAGAGCCCCATTTAAGTTTAAGACTGAGCCTTCAGTCCCAGAGTGAGCTATGTTGCAGATGCATCAGTCTCTGATCCTGTCTCTTGCTCCTTCAGACTGGCTCTGTGCTGTAGCCCTTCCTTCAGTCCCCTCTTGGGTCCCTCCACTAGACATAGTTCACCCACTTGCCATGTCTGGAACTGTTGATGGACCCTGTTACTACCACATGACTATGCCCATCCTGCTCAGGTGCTGTGGGACTGCAGAACATCAGAGAGGACATGATTTACACCGAGCATGCTCTTGGTCCCTGGCTCTCCAGGGTTAGCCAGCCCTAGCAGCTCCCTGGTGTCTTTGCTCTATGTGTTATTGGAAACCTCTGAGCTCCTAGGAAAACAAAAACTCTGTGAAAGTGCATTGAAAAGTGGCTAGGAAAAGCTTCTGTTTCCACATGCTAGTGTTGCACACCCACTTTGAATCCTACAAAAGGCCAGGCTGTGGAGATTCAGCAATGCTGTACGTAGCTCATTGTACCCATATCCATGCTTTGATGATTTTAAAAATTATGCTGGTGATAGCAGCTCTCAGAGAATATATTCTCCATTGGTTTATTCCTCTCCTGTTGGCTTCAATGGTATAGATTAGTGTCTAGTTTTCAAACTAGAAGTATTAAACAAATTGATATGCCTGACTGAATTTAATTCTTTTTTCTTTCCAGTACTAATACATATTTATAAATGCCAAAATGTATAGTGCAAAAATATGTGAGTTTATAATGCTGATATTCTTCTCATACAGGCACCACACACAACCACAATCTCTTGATGATGGACACTGCTTTTTAAAAATTTTAATAATCATCATGTCAAAGGATGAACAAAATTCAAGGTGTTTATACAAAACACATTTAAAATTTTTGAACATCCTAAAGCAAAAACATATCTCCTACAAAAGAGGTCTTGAGAAATACTGCTAATAAAATATTACAAAACCCTTCACTTTTGGAGGAGGAAATTGTCCCCAGATTATTTCTTCCTCCAAGACAGACCCTATCACTCTGCTCTAATTCACACTCCAGTTGCTAGTGAAACTGCAGGCAGAATCAGACATTCAGCAGGTGAATTAAATTAATGAGGTAACTAAAAAATCCTGTTCCCAGTTACTGCTCCTTTCTTTGCCTTAGGAAGAACAGATCAGCTGTGCTTTTCTGATGCTCTGACTTGCTGAATTGGTACAGCCTCCCAAAAAGGTAATTAACAGATGGTTTTATGGTTTGTTTGTGGCTTGTTTGGGTTTTTTTTTTGTTTGTTTGTTTTTTTTAATTGGTTTCCTTAGGGGTTTGTTTTGTTTTGGGTTTTTTTTGGTGGTTGGTTTTTGTTTGCTTGTTGTAAATGAAATGTTTCCTGTTGCTGAGCTACTATTTGTTCTTTGGAACTATGGTTATCTGAAGTTGCCTTGGGATGAGGTAGCTTCCTTTGTATACTTTGGGTTTGTTTTGTGAGTATATTTGAAGTACAGAGATCTGCTACATGTAATGATTTTTAAGGTAGGGAAGTTTAATAGGATTGGTGGCTTGTAATGTGCTTTTCTGACAAATTTTAGTGATGTTTTGAAATCTTGAGAAATTCCATTCTGGTTTTGGATGCTGGGGTGCTTGGTTCAGCTGGGTTATAGCTGCAGCTGTTTCTTGAGTATAAAGAGTTTGGAGAAAGTTTTCTTTCTATTCCAGTTTGTGGCTTACTATGCAGAGGCAAAGAGACAGTGCTAATGGGGGAGGTGGCTGTACTGACAAGATTTAACTAACTACTACTAGTATGAAAAAGGCAGAGGTGATTAATGGTCTGCTCACACTGCTGTTATTTCCCTGCTTGCTTATTTGATTATATTCAGTCTCAGATTTATCTACCTCCTAACGTAAGCTTTTAGTCTCTTACCCCTTATGTCACATTTGCAATATCTGTAATTGACATCTGTGAAAATAATTGTGTGTAATTATCTGATATATTTCTTTTTCCTGGAACAAACTCAGTGCTTGTTTTTTTTTTCTCTTATGTAATGCTCTGTACCTGGGTGTTGCCAGACAGTGCTATTCATCACTGAAATACAGATGTGGTGAGAGGAAGTACATACTGAAAAGGGCTTAAGACATGACTGTTAGTTGGTGTTAATGCACCACTAAGTCTGGATCAGTTTTGCATCTATATTCTGAAATTTTTTTTTGTAGGAGTTGATTGGTATTGACTTTTAAAGTGATTTTACTTTGAAGTGGAAGTAAGCATGCATTTAAGGAGCAGTGGTCACTGAACTGATGTGAACAAACAGGAAAGTGGCACCAGAGTACAAGAACTTTTTTATGACTGGGCACAATATGGTCTAAAATTCAGCTGTGTAACTGAAGTGGTGGGCTGTGTATACATATGTGCCCATATATTTCTGTCTTAACAGCAGCTTGAAAGTGGGAGAAGATTGTTTCAATAACTGACTACTAGGTGTTTTAAGAAGCTGTGCTACTATCTTTCCGCTCACTGTTCAACTTCTATTTGTATATGGCAAATCACTTTTTTGGGGGAGGGTTCTAAGGAAGGCTTTGAAGATGTGTTTCTCTGGCTTTGTTTGACTTAAGGACTGCCAAATAGTTGTACTTTAATGAGATTTTTTTCTAGCTGTATTTGGGAAGGGGAAAGGGATAGTGCATTGTGTAGTTATACCTTGGAGGGATGTAATTTGAAAACGTCATGCACATGTTGAAAGCTTAAACTTTCAGGAATGTTAAAGCTATTTAAGGGTTTGTGCACCAAGAGTTTTTTAATATTAGAAAATTGAAAGAACTGAGATTGACCTGCTACTCCAAGTGACCTTGTTTCACTTGTGTTATAGAACAAGTCTGTCCACCTTGTGAAGCTCACTCCTCTAGGACTGACACATGCAGCCTGTGGGGCAGTTCTTCAGCTCCTGTGCTTTAAAAAAAGGCGTGTAGGATTTAACTTCAAGAATATTAAACACTAGATTTCATTAGTAGTGTGGCCAGCACAACTAGGGAAGTGATCATCCCCCTCAGACTTGACACTGGTGAGGCTGCGCCCAATTAATGTGTTAAGGTTTGGAGCCCTTGCTATAAGGAAGATATCAAGGTGCTGGAGGGTTCCAAAAAAAAGGGCAGTGATGCTGGTGAAGGGTCTAGAGAACAAGTGTTATGAGGAGCAACTGAGGGAACTGGGGTTGTTCAGTCTGGAGAAAACTAGGCTGAGGGGAGACCTCCTCAATCCCTACAACTACCTGAATGGAGGTTGTAGTGAGGTGGGTGTGGGTGTCTAATCCTAAGTAACTAGTGACAGGACAAGAGGAAACAGCTTTGAGCTGCACCAAGGAAGGTTCAAATTGATTATTAGAAAACTCTGTTCAATGGAAGGGTTGTCAAGCATTGTAATAGGCTTCTCAGGGAACTGGAGTTGTCATCCCTGGAGTTATTTAAGAGATGTGTAGATGTGGTGCATGGTTTAATGGCTGACTTGGCAGTGTTATGTTTATGGTTGTATTTGATGATCCCAAACCATTTTATGAAATCAATTGAAAATATTTCATAAACTGTTGAGCATGCATATTTAAAACATTTAATTAAATATGAAATGTGGGTTTAAAGTTCGCTTTGGGGTCCAAGTGGTCATGAACATGAAGTTGCTGAATTAAAAATCAAGAAACTGTATAGCTGGAAATAATTCAAAGTCAATATCTGTCTTCATAGAATTCTGAAGATTATCACCCTGACCTGATTGGTGATTCTGATATGTCTAGATATGTCCCTATCCGATAAATAATCTTATGTTCAATCAGATGTACAATGCATTGTAATACTTTAAGAGGAAGGACAGAGGAAAACTGTTGTGCTTGCATATTTGGCATATTACTCTTGTCTTGCAGTGAATTGGGTTTGTGTGGTTTTTTTTAAGATCAAATTTATTAGTGTCACAGTGAAGAAGCTTTCTTCAGTAATGGGATTCTATCAGATGTTGATTACAGAGTAGCTCTTATTAAATATATCTTGTTTCATTCTTTAAGATCTGACTTCATAAGTATTATTTCTGATACTTTTATGGGTTACAGATTAGATTGTTAACAAGCAAGATAACTCAACATTTTTTTTCTTTTTGTGTTTGACTTAAAAAACACAGTTGTTTCTGTGACTTGTATGTGCTTGAAGATAAAGTGAGAGAGAAACTGGGTTTTTTTTTCCCTTTCATATGCACTGTATCCAGAGGCTTTTGCCTTAAAGGTACTCGTCTCATTTCCAAACTATTATTCCTTGTTGTATAAAATAGACAATTATATTGTTTTGTGTCTAGTAGTGTTTGGTGGTTGTTTTTTTAAAGTCTCTGTTCAGCAGTCAATATTTCCTACATGTATGTGCTGATAATGCTTGTCATGCATCTCACTTTTTAAAGCATCTAGAAACTGCATCTCATTGAGTTGACTTTTAATCAATGTTTTAGTGAATAAATGTTAGTGAATAAAAAGACTTGATTTCATGTTAGTGTGCCTCTGTTCTGATCCAATATAACAATTATTTTATTCCTGGATGATCCAATTACAGAAAATCCGAACTTGATGCTCCTATATATACTTCACCAGCAGGAAGTTTGAGTGACCATCGGACGATTAAGAGGAGAAAGCTGGAGTGGCTTCCCAGCATTGGACTGTAGTTAGTAGATTGAAAGTGTAGGCAGAAAAGAGTTAGGATAGCTTGTACTACTTGTCTGCAGATGTGGGTCTGTTTCTTTACTGTCTTAAATACATGGCCTGAAGCATGTGTGTATTTGCTATTTGAATACACACATGATTTGAACACACATATACCATATGCTTGAGTGTAACATGGCATTAAGTGCTGTCTGAAATACCATTTAAAACAGGGGAAAAAAAAACTCATCTTGGAATAATGATTTTTCATGTTTGCCAAGATAGTATTTCTTTTCTATTGTTTCTGTGTGATACCCAGTGGAGATAATTTTAGAATTTGCAAGTCCCTTTTTTGACATAATTGCAACATTAGTTCCAAGACTCTTTAGAAGCAGCAAATGCTCTTTTAGTAAATTACATATCTTGTGTATTATTAATTTCACACATTTCTGTCTGAATCTTTAGTTCAACATAACTTGAATTTTACTTCTGCTGTAGATAAATAAGATCTTGTTCCACATCAGCTTTCTAATTTATGAATAAAATAAGCATGTGAACTAACTTTGCCAAATTTCAGGAAACAGCAGGCACTGCATGGAAAATTTACAGAAGTGCATTCTTGCATTTATAGTGAACTCATTAAGTAGTATAAAATTGCAGCAGAGCTCAGATTTCTTATTTTAATGTTTCATTTAAACAAATGTTTTCCTATGGTGAAGAATGGTAGTGAGGGAGGGAACAGTTCACTTGTGATGTTATGTTTATATATTCAGTAGACTTAGTGAAGGTGATTGTCACAAAAGCCTTTTTTTAATGTTTGACCACTTAATCATGTTTGGTTTGGGTTTTTTAAAATTATTTTTTAAAATAATATTTATGTACTATTTGCTTGGCAAGTTGATTTATTTTCTACAGACTAAAGAAGTTTTAATATGCATCTTCACGTAAGTCCAACTTTATCTCCCCAAAATTTCAAGTGTGGAACATGTTGGAACAGATGAGACCATGATGGATTAATTTCAAATCCTTTCATAACTGGTGGTAGGGAGCTGTGATCTGTATGCAGAAATGTTGAGAAATGAGTCATACTTTCAATCTGGAGATGTAAATGTACAAAGTTCAAATAGTCTGAGGCTGGTGAGTAATCCTATAGTGGATTTTGTGACCTCTTCCTTGAAATAAAAACAGTTGGATGAAAACAGCAATACAAACATAAGTAGCTTTGCATTGTAGATGCAGCATGTCACTTTGCCAATTAAGCTGTGTAACAATATGAGGCTTATTTCTAAAGGAACAGAGTGCAGGAATGGAAAAAAAAAAAATTGAGTGGCTGTGCATTTCCTGGGCCTCAGTAGGGTTAGAATGTAATCTTCAGGAGTACAGACTGAAACTGATGCTGTCAGTAGTTCTGTTCTTGTTTCTATGGTACTGCTTCATACCACTTGTGGGAAAATAGAATGAAATATGGAAGCCAGCAAAGGAGTAGTTTTTTTTATTTCTTAGAAGAACCTAATTGTCTCCAAATCAGTTGAATTCAGTAATGCTCCCTAATAAGGAGAATCTGTATAGCTTTATTTAAAAATCTGTTACAACGTATTGTTATTTCATTTTTTCTTTCCAAAGTCTAAAATGGTACTAGAATTTATCTGCTTCTTGGCATAGCTGAATGACTGAATATAGATGCAAGATCTATTCAGCTTGTTGAATACCACCCCAATGATGGATGGAAGAAATCCCTCTGTGAGACATTACTAATACATGGGACTTCCAAGCAGACCTGACCTGCTAGAAACACTACTCATTTTTCATGAATGTCAAGATACTTATCCTAGAGAAGATCCAAAATCTTTTTGCTATATAGAAACTGCTTGGGAAAAAAAAGAAATCACATTCATCAAAACTGTTGAAGCTTTCAAGACATGCTTGATAACAGATAAAGCAACAAAACATTTAGGAAAAAAGATGACTGCTACCTCCACTTCATTGAACAGCGTTTGGCAGTGATAGTAACAGACAAATTTTGACATACTTCATGAGCTCTGTTAGCACACACAAAAAAAGAAGGGGGGATGAGGGGATCGTGCAAAAAGCTGTGTGCTGTGTTCATAAGGAAGTGCTAATGCAAAATACATATTACAAACAAATCCACCCGAATTCATACCAGATTCTTGAAAGCAGCTCAATTCTTTACTTCCCCAGGCATTAGTAAATTGTTTACTTGTTTTACAATCTGTTTCAGTATCTCACAAAGGTTAGCAATGACTAGAGTAAACTCAGGTGTAATTGAAGTCTGTGAATATCACCAAGAAGTGCTGTTCAGAATATCTGAGCAGTAAAGAATCCACTATGATGATTGTTTGTCTTTCAATATGAAAGCATGATGCTAAGTATTTTCACCAGAATGCTATAGTGGGTACAGAGAGAGGAGGAAGGCTTTAGACGTGTGTTTACTTAGCCTGGCTGTTATGTTTTATTTAAATGATTGTATTTAAGATTGATGGAAGGTGAGATCAAGCAGTGTGGTTTGAACAGAAGGGCTTTGGTTTTTTTTCAATGTAACCAGCTTGACTCTTGTTTCCCAGTACTCTTTCTTAAAGAAAATGTGTTCTAAATATCATGCATTCCTAGGTACCTGGAGCAGCCTATTTTAAAAAAGTGAAGGCTGTTAGATGAAACAAATGTAAAGTGGAAGAATTGTTGGGTTACTAGAATTAATAACCAAGGTACTTGGTGGCTATTGGCAACATTTAACCCTAACGTCCTTTATGGGAAGGATGAATGTGTGCACGGCATCCTGAGCTTACAATCTGGACATTATGCAGAGTTTGTGAGCGAGGAATAAAATTCTCTTGGAAACCAGTAGGCATCTGGATTTTAACATTACAGGGAACCAGATTTTTCTAGCCTTAAGAAAGGCAAAATCATCTCTTTGAAACTTTTTTTTTTTTTTTAATAAGTTATTTGCAAGGAGCTCATCTTAACGGCAGTGAAGGTACAATAAGGAGGATGGCTCAGTGCCCCACAGTTTTCTTCTATTTAGCATCATATTCAAAATAGTTTAAAGATACAACTATGGTATGTAAATGCATCAAACTACACAAGTGTTTTTTGTGGTGGTGTGTGTTTGGGTTTTTTTGTTTGGGGTTTGGTTTGGTTTGGTTTGGTTTGGTTTTTTGGTTTGGTTGTTTTTTTTCTTTCATTTTCTGCTATAACTACTATTTATTTAAAGAAATGGGAGAAATTTCAGAATTCTTGTGTGAATATCCCTAAGATACTGGGAGCAACCTCCCCAGGAATGTGACAGTTCTCATCCTTGAAGATTTTTACAGTGTAACTGTACAGGTCCTAGTTAATCTCATCTAGGCTTCATTTCCCATGAAAAGCTAGACCAGATGATCTATCAAGGTCCTTTCCAACTTGAGCTTTTCTATGATTCCTGTGAAATAAATAACCTTTACAAGATTTTTTCTGTACTGGGGCTCATGCTGACTATTTTCAGCTCTCAGTGACTTCTGAAGGGTGTTTGTTTACTGCAGAGGCTAGAGAAGGCTTTCCTTAAGAGAACAGTTTTGAAATATGGTTTGGTGCATTTTAGTGTGTGTAGGGTTTGTTGGCTTTGTCTTTTTGTTGTTTGTTTGTCTGGTTTTTTGGTAGGTTGGTTTGTTGGTTTGGGGGTAGGTTTTTTGTTTGTTTTGTTGTTGCTTATTTGTTTATGTGTTTTTGTTTTGTTGTGGGGTTCCGTTCCCCCCCATGGGTAAATTCACTCAACTATAATTTAAGACCAGTAGCTTTTGAAATACTTATCTGAGATCAGTTGCTTTCCAGATAGTGCAAGCATTTCCATAAACAAACAGGGCAGACACAAAATGGGCAGTCTGTAGCTCATTTCACTATTTCCCTTATCTAACTAGTTCTAAGACAGGGCCATTCTGCCATTGCAATGCTGAATAGAACTCCTTGCCAGTTCATAAAAATAACTGAGGCACAAAAACCTTTACTTGAGATGAGGTGAATCCAGATAAAGTCTGAGAGTGGCTTTCCAAAGCAGCCTGTGAAATTAATATGTATTTGAAATTAGGGACTCTGAGACTCATAGTTTACCTTTCAGTAGAAAATTATTTTCCAGATAAACTTTTTGCATCTCTTACTTTATGAAAACTAATTTATGCTGTGTGGTTCTTGCACCAAACTACCAAGGACATTAAGTAGATACAAAGCAAGCATCACTGCGTTTAGCAAAGTGAACTGACCAGGAAAACAATGTGCTTTCTCTGTAGTTTTTCTTAGCAAAGTTGGGGTTTTTCGTGGGGTTTTTTGGTTTTTTTGGTTGGTTGGTTGGTTTTGTTGGTTTGGTTTGTTTTATTTTTCTCCTCTAGTGGAAAACAGAAGCTAAAGAAGTAATGATTATTAAATGTAACTGTTAGACATGAAGATAGTCCATTGGGGAACCATGTAAGTATTTGTACACATTTTCTCAGAAGGAAGAGATGTGAACTGGCTTTGAAAAATGTGTATTTGTCCCCTACTTACCATCCAGCAGATGATAGGAAAAAGTCTAATGGAAAAGCTAAACAGCAGCTGAAGGTGCTGAATGTACTTTATTTAATCTAGGAAAATTGCTCTCTGATGGACAGAGTTTTTTCTTTGATGTTATCCTCTTACAAATGAGATTTGTCACTGTGTCCAAAAATCTATCATATTCACGAAGCTTCTCTTCCCAAAGAGAAACAACTCTGCAAATTTTAATGGCTTATGAGATCTGGGAAAAGAATCCCCAATGCTTGGTTTTCAGCTGAGGGATAGAGAGAGGAAAATGCAAGCAAGCCCCTAAATGTCTTCATGTCAATTTTCTTTTTCCTTTTCCTGGATAGTGTAAATGAGGTTTAATGCAATAATATTTCAGCAAAGCCTTGGAGAAACTTCTTCAAAGCCTGTAAAAATTAGTGTGTACTGATTCCCCATGTACTCAGGAGTTTATGCATGCTGGAGACTGTAAGCACTTATCTGTTGTTATTGCTAATTCTAACCGAATTCTGACATATGGTGTTGCACTTGAGATTACTGCCACAGTGTTGCCTAACTGCCAATTTTCAAGTAGTATGTAAGAGGGAAAGCTGTTAATGTGCTATGAATCTATAAAATCCCTTTAAGAGGATGGGTTATTATTTGAAGTGATTTCTCCAATGTGTTCAGTGAGATGCCTGGTCAGGGGTCTTGGCTAAACAGCCTCTGTGCTGTACTGCATACAGAAACAGAAGCTTTGTACCAATACATGTGGAAGAAGTCACAGCTTGCCTCTGACAGGCAAAAGGTTTCAAACTTGCAAAATAACCAAGACTGGCAGATCTCCACCTGCTGCAGGTGTTACTGCTATTCTCAATTCTAAGACTGTAACTAAGCAAAATCTCATCTGGGTAACTGAAATCTTTGCTTTCCTGCCTCAGGAGTGCTGTACTGCAGTCTTATGCAGGCAAAACACAGCTAATTCCCAGGGGTGAGAAATATAATGAAAGTAATTCAGTGGGATTAAATATTATTGGAAGGGAATCTACTTATTACAGTTTAATGACTGTAAAGTACTGAGCTGGTTTATAGCAGTGTCCTTTGATTTTGTGTGCTTATGCTTCCCATGAGCAATCTCTATGCACATAGTAACATGATACACAAACCCAGGCTTTTATTTGGCTAAACAGGAAGAACAAACTGGCTGACCTGCCTCAAGAATTAATATTAACTTGTTGGTCACACAGATACAGTTGAATTACAGTTTAGGGTGGATTGAATGGATCTTCTACCAGACAAAACCTGAATAACTGTACTGAGGTGGTATGGGGAGACAAATGCCAAACAAGTGCATCTTTTCTCAGGTTTTGAGATGCATGCTTTAAAGATTTACAATTGTGGTATCTATGTAGAAATTAATGTGTATATAAAGCAAATTATGGAAAAGCACTATATGTCAGGCTAGAAATACTAATAAGATAGTTCCCAGTGCTTTATTTCAGTAGGGGAAATAATCAAAAATCCAGATACTGGAGTGTTATTTGATCATCATTAAAACTTACTGTTGAATCTTAGTCTCAGGACCTCTGGTCCACCCACCCTGTTCAAGCAGGGTCATGTAGAGTAGATTGCCTAGGACCATATCCAAGAAAGCTTTTGAATATTTCTAAGGATGGAGACTACCAGCTCTCTGGGCAAACAGCACAACAAAGAAATGCCTGCTAGGTATTCCTTGGCAGAGGAGGTGCTAGAAGGCACACAGTTGTGGAGATGATGTCTGTGAGTTGTATAGAAAAGAATTTTATTAAAGATTATAGCTGCCCACTAACAACTCCTGACTTGTATCAATTCAAAGAGGATTTTTTGTTTATTCCTATATGGTTTCCTTAACCTGGCTCTGCTTTACTGTATATTGTAGAAGAATTCCCTGGGATAGGACTCCCCTATAAAGTGTATCTAAGTAATATAACAAAACAGGGGAAGCTGTCTGTCTCAAGATATAAAGTGCCTCATTTTACCTTTTAGTACACAAAAGACTAAGTTCAACTTGTAAGACTTACTAATTTTTTTTAATAATTATTTGATTTCTTCAGGTTAATAGATTATCAAGTAACTGCTGAAAATATCAAGTTCTTCAGCTTTATTTCTTCCCCTCCTCCAGCAGATACTGAAAAATACATGGTGAAAACACATATATCAAGGAAACAGGAATATACTGAACATCAAACAGTACTAGGGACTGAAATAATTACTTAGAACTTTGTCCAAAGAAGAGAACTGCCTCCAAGAGACAATCAAAATATGATTTTTTTTTCCTTTGAAGTTAACAAGTGAATACATCCTTTAAATTCATTAAATTTTCCTGTTACAATGAGCAGCTTTCTAAATAAACAAATTTTAAGGTTGTCAAGTAACTTTTTTCTAAACTCGATTCTGTGCCCTCAAACATTTAAATTTTTTTCAGTTTCTGGATATAGAGTATCTAAGATGCACATAAAAATACCTTCTACAGAGTTTTATTTTTTTTTAAGTTACATTTTGTGTTTTGTTGTATATATAGTTTAATCTTACACGTTCAAGAAAGTAACAGGCTTGTATACAGCAGCATGAATCTTAAACTTGTGATACTGACACTCTTGATGCCCATCTTTGAGAAAAAAAAAATCTTCCTTTTAACAAAGTGTCTTTGAAAATATCATAGAGTGTGCTATTGAAGCTCTGTGTTCATGGACTCTGGAAAAAATGTTAAATACTTGAATATCCCTATACTGCTTTTTTTATTGTTGTGCTTCGTTCTTGCCTGTTTTTCTTTAGTCTCTTCTTTAGTGTGTTGGTGTTTTCCCTACAACCTTCTGTCTACCCTACAGCACTTCTAGTAGCAGATCTGTTTTCATAAATCACTTTGAGAGAAGCCAAGGCTCATAAAGAAAATGTATGTTGATTTCTGCACTGTTCTGACATCTAACAGAAAGTTAAAATACAGGCCACAATAAAATTCCACTGCAGCTCATAAGATGCTTGCTTTGTGTTCTGTGGATGTGCAGTTTTTCTTTTAGACCAGAATATCATTCTGATTTTAATGGGATTTTTGTTTGTGAAGTAAGATGGTAATGAAATGAAACACAACTAGGTTTCAGTCCTGAAATCCATTCTCACTCTTTCATAAAGGCAAAGCTTTCACTGACGTCAATGACAGTTTTGCCTGAGTCAGAATTGTAGAATTGGGCTGAT
This sequence comes from Indicator indicator, assembly GCF_027791375.1. Classification (NCBI taxonomy): domain Eukaryota; kingdom Metazoa; phylum Chordata; class Aves; order Piciformes; family Indicatoridae; genus Indicator; species Indicator indicator. The sequence goes on along the minus strand of NC_072017.1, from coordinate 16,972,443 downwards.
AGTGTCTGACTTAATGAATTTCAAAGAGATTTCATTTCATGACCAGACAGTTCATTTTGGAGTGTCTTTCACAGCCAGTGGAGATGCTTCTTGTGATCATGTTTTTGTTTTCTATTTGTTTTCATGCTTCTTTAAAGCTTTTTTCCCCCCTGCCTTAGAGATTATACTCTAACAAACGGAGTGTTTTAGTTGAAAGGATAGTAATGAGATTAACATAAGATCGTTTTAAAATCCTACTGAAAGATACATATTATTTTTTTCTTGTTTGGTTGTTGATTATTTTTTGTAGTAGGTCTGAAAGCTTTCTTTTGGTTGGTAACTATGAGACAAGGTTATTTAATGAAAAAAAGAAGCAAAAAACCTACAGATTTGAATCTTAAGCTTCATTCACAGAGACCAAACAAGGTGAAGGCACTGAAGAAAGAAGAGGGAATTTCAGAGTCTATACTAAAAAGACAACATAAAATGAAAGGAAAGGAAAGTGTCTGGGGAGAGTTTTGTTGCATTTTAGTATGGTGTTGGGGTTGTGTTATTGTTTGGAGTTTTTTGGTTGGCTTGTTTGAGGGTTTGTTTTTGGTGGTGTTTGGGGTTTTTTTTGTTTATTTGTTGGTTTTTTTTTCTCATTGTGGGGGTTTTGTTGTTCTTGTTGTTTTTCACCTTTTGTGGTTGGTTTAGTTGGTTTTTTGGTTGCTTTTCTTTTGTGTGTTTTTCTTCCCTGTTCAGCCTGATCTGCACTACCCTGCAACTGTGGCTGTTTTAGGAAACAATAAATGCAACCAGTTCTAACCTGAAATCAGGCCTTACCCTGTGGGAGTTGATGAAGGGAAAGTACTTATTTTCAGTAGACCTGCTACATAGAACTTGTTATGATACTTCTGTGTGTAGTCTGGGGACTTGACAGGCAGTCTTTGTGTATGAATCTCTTTACCAAGCTTTGCAAATGACCTTAACCTGATGCTGACTTTTGCTGAAATGAAGCAACTGAACATAGTATTTCAGCTGCAGGCAGTTATCGTAGATCATACTGCCTACTAGTATGCAATCTGTGTCTTGCAATGATATTAAGAATTGAATTGTGATGACCAGTATTTACCTCTTGGCCACACACAGAACTATGTGAACACCACAATGGAAAACAGACTTTAATCCTTATTTAAACAGGTATGTTGCTTAACTGCCATGGAAGCTGTGCCCCTTATTGGGAAATTATACCCTTTCTGTGGTGGCACCAGTGAAATATGCCAGGTCAATAGTGGTTTCCCTTTGCAGCAGTTATTCTTAGCTAGCTGAAACCTTTTTTATTGCTGCTGTTATACTGTTCCAGGCTCTTAAGTCATTAAGTGGACAATGGCAAATAAATTACCTGATCTGGGTATATTAAGAGCATAATGAGTTAAGTTTTTATGCAACTGTCCTTTTGTATTGTATTTTCATTACTCCATAACTAATGTCTAGGAAGTCAGCTGTGCCTATCAACTGTGGTCTTCCATTAATGTTCCTCAGTGAATATTCTCTTTACTCTGAGTAATCTGCCCTGGAGTAATTCTTGAACTGCATCTTAATTTGCAAATGCATAGGTGGTCTTTGATAGCCTTATTTGTCAATGTTGTTGGCATCCCTACTGCCAGGTAAATGTGATTCAGGTAACGTATCCAGAATTGAGTTAACAGGCACACTTGAACATTTGATTTTTGGTAGGTAAGGCTTGAAACCTGGAAAAAAAAAAAAAAGTTATTCCAACTGAGGTTTTTAATATCTATCTTGGCTACAGTAGTTTACACACACAAAAAAAGTAAGCGGTGTTAATTTTGGAATAAAAACTTTGTTTATATGCTCTGGAAGCAGGTATAGACTGAGATAAGGTTTAGATGATCTAAAAATCTTTTATTAAACTTGTTGTTGTTCTGGGATACTACTATGTCATGATGGTATCTGACAGATTTAGACCATCCACAAGTAGACATGACATGGAACACTCTTGGAACTTGGTTTAAAATGGTGATATTTAGGATCTTCCAAATGGTTCCTTCTACAAATAATAATTTATAACAGCCTAGATTTTTTATGACACCTTAAGTGTCTTTGGATTTGTGAAAAGCTAAATGGTTGTATAATAATGAATACATTTTTACAGTTAGTTCTTATACTGGTGGAAGTTCTAGCATCGAACAGAAGTGATAGGAATAATAGGAATGTGCACAATGATGAGGGAGAAATTGTCTTTCTTTTCTTCCCCTTTAAGCTGATAGAGTAAAGGCAACTTAATTTTCACTGTCTTTTTATGGCCCTCTGTTGACTTACTGGAATACAAATATTTTCCTTAAAGGAAGCTTTAAAATGGGAAAAAGTTGAGTGCACTACTTTTTTTGAAATTACTCCTCATTCCAGACTTTCATATAGATTCTACTTTATTTGCACATTCATATAAATGATGTTATTGATATGTAAACTTACTCCACTGAGTACTTCTATACATTATCATTTTTTCCCAGGGTAATCCTGGTCATAGGTAGGTCTGCAAGGTAGTGCTTTACCAAGCAAAATCTAGAAATACGTTTAACTGCCTATTATATTTTCTTCTGTTAAGTAGTAGAGCAGACAATGTTTGTTAACAAGTGTTTTTTCCTAACAGAGCCTTCAGGTATGCTCTTTAGGAACTGGAAATACTATAAAAACTTTTGGCAAAAAAAATTCCCCCCCCATTACCTGGTTTTGGAGTACCAGTAAGTCCTTGTAGTAAATGGTTTTGTGGCTGGAATACACATTCCCTGTTGGTGATTGCTGGCCCCAGAACTATTTATGAAATGAACAAGCTATGCCTTGTAGTAAATGAGGGAAGCTATGAATTTATTTGTATTTACTTTTAACCTCTTCAGATTACTTTGGTAAATCTGGATAACAACAACCCAGTGAACTTCACAGTGCTATGGGTTATTAAATCCAACTTGTGTGTCAGTCCAACAATATCATGTTCTTTCTGTGTTCCCTCTGACTTGATTTTGCTAGGTCAAATCCCTTACTAGGGGAAAATAGAGTTTCACAGCTTGCTCCAGGGCAGATTAAAAATGGAAAAGTTTGCCACTAGGACTTCCTCCAACTTGTTGCTGTAGTTCAACCAAAACAAGTGATACACAACTAGCTGTTGAAAAACATCCCCTACTATTAATCAAAATCCAGACAGTTTTTCAAGGTTGCTAGAAAGTCCATGTGTAACCATTTGAAATCCTTGCATGGTGTATAGTCCAGCAGAACAAATGAAGATGTCTGTCTTTATGAAATGTCACATAGCTGACTCTTGGCCACATGCAGTATCTAAAATATCATGTTTTGCGTAAGAAAAAGATACTTTCTCCCTTCCCCCCTCTCCCACCTACCCCCCCTTACTTTGGGAAACCTCATGTAATCTCTAAGCTACATTTTGTGTCAAGTCCTTTTTGATCTTGATCTTGCTTCTGACAAAGTTTCAGTATGATACAACTGTAAAACAAAGATGTATTCCATCAAGCTATTTCTGGTTTTGAGCCTTGAATCTTATCATGTGGGCAATCTTATAGCAATATAAAGCTCTGTGCTGAGCAGCAAAATTTTGAAAGTAGATAAATTCTTAAACTTATTTTTTTCTGAAAAATGTTTTTAAAAGAATACATGAAGAAAGTTTTTTATATGTGAAGAATGAAACCTTCTTTCCAATAGTTTGGCTTAGACTTGCTTTTAGTGGATTTCAAATATCATGTACTATATTTTTTGAATAAATGTTGGAATAGATGAATTATTAATGAGGCAGATTTTGATCCTGGACCTTGCAATGGAGTGCACAAACAGGCGAGATACAAAAACCCTCAAAATAATTATTTTGTTCAGTAGCCAAAAGGCAGGCACACCAAGAAATGAGTGTAGGTCAGACTTGTTTATTGTTGCAATGAGTCATGGCTTAATCACATCTTAATAGCTGATCCTAAATCAGTTGACATTTAGTTCTTTGAAATTTTAAAACTTTTTATTAGAAAAAATTGAGGCTTAATATTTTTGTGGTCGTGCAATCAGTTCTGTGTTGGTCTTCTGAGTGCTCAGGGACTAGTGAATCATTTGAGAAGCTTCAGTTCAGTTGGAAGTATAAGATTTTTAAGACAGATTGTTCATGAGTGGTCTTAATATTAGCCAGGGAAAAAATTCTGTGTATAGACTTTATGAGCAGGGAGGAAGTTTTCTCCAGGCTAACATTTCTATCAATGGTATTTGGGTGTTATGGCTCATTTAAAAATAGCTCAAAGTAAAGCTGGAAACAAACAAGGAAATCCTCCCCCAACACACCAAGGATTTGAAGAAAAATAACTTTAAGTTGCTGCTTAGTGATAATTACAACCATAGGAATTTGTGATCAAGTTGATGAATATTTGGCTTTCTAGAGACCACTGGGAGCTGAAGACTGGAACATCTAGGACATCAGAAATCAATTTTCCCTTTCAAAAAACCATATTTGTCTTTCTAGAGACCACTGGGAGCTGAAGACTGGAACATCTAGGACATGAGAAATCAATTTTCCCTTTCAAAAAAACACCAGAACATAGAAGGATTAACTACAATGCCCAAAATCTGTTTTTCCAGGCTAATGATACACAGAAGTATCTAATAAGGCATACCCACATAAACTCTTTTTAAAACAAATGTCAGGGGAAAACCCAATGAAGTGATAAGACCAAAACTTTCTTTTGTGAAGCTGTTTCACAGCTTAGTAAGATGAATTTCATCTTATTTCTTTCTTACATTCTTACACATCTATTTATGAATATATTTCTTATTATAGTCTTTCTTTATAGTTATTATAGACTTTCTCTTCTCCTTCTCTTCCTTAGATAGAAGCAGCTACATTTTGTACAAACATAGATGTTTTTGCTGACGTAAACACTACTTTCTATTATGAAGCATGGTCTATTGCTTGGCTATTAGCAGCCTGCTACTTCCTCCTCCTGAAGTGTGGGTTTGAATATATTCCCAGTGCTAGGGATGACTAGGGTTAAGAAGAGACTGATATTATGTACACTGAGAATAGGTTGGAAACACTTTTTGAAAAACCAATCAGCGTCTGCCTCCTGCACCCCTTTGAAGAGCAGAGAGCAGCTTCCCTGGTGATACACAAAAACTGATTTTCTCATGGCTTGCCATTCATGTTTAGCCTTTCTGCCCCTAATCTCTTCTCACTCCACACACAGAAGTGTGTTCATCCTCTGTGCAAGAAATATCTGTTACTAAAGTTTCTAACCTGAAACCTTGCATTTGATTTCCATCCATAATTTAGCAGTCATTTAGGGGGAAAAACATCTGCTAGCAGGGACTTGTGGCATATTACTGACTTTTAAGGAGTCTGTAAGAGACTAGATCTTGTCTGTCTTGATGTGAATCAACAAAGATAAATTCACCTTTGCTTCTCCCCAGACAATAGCTGATGTGTAGTGGGCAGATGCCACTGGATAACAACTCTCTGGAATGTACAGAGACAAGATCATCTCTACCCATCAGCTTCCTGGGAAAGGGAGGATGGTGAAAAGGACAATGGACCTGGAATGATAAGTCCCTGATGAGTATTGTGTGTATGGGCAGGTAAAAGGCAAAGGACTAAACAACTGTGTAAAACACCTGAGCAATGCCTGCTCAGGAGAAAAAAATGGAAAAGATACCATGCAGCCTGCAAGCAGTCCAGGAACCCTCTCTTCACCACCACTAGCAAAGCTATGCCCTAAGTTCTGTCTGCTGTAACTCATGGAGAAGGGAAAAGACATCTTCACTGAAGAGACCACATGTTGGAGGCTGCTCAGAGAAGGACTTGGACTTTGAGATCTCTCCCTCCCCTCCTTCAGGGCAGACAGCACAAGCTAACAACGATGACATCTCCTCCAAGCCAGAGAAGCAGCACCTTTCCTCCACAGACCCAAATCATCTTGGGATTGAGGTGGGGAGGGTGGTAATATAATTCCTTTCCTCCTCTCTCTCTATTTTTTTCCCCCTCTCTCTCCCTTCTTCTGTTCCATCCACTTTATTCTGTTAATAAACAGCCTCACTGTTGATATTTTCACCTCATTTGTGCCTCAAATTTCATAACATGGGAATCTTCAAAAAGAAATGAGTCTCTTTCCCTCTCTGGACCGAGACAGAGGCCCAACATATATCAGTGGGATTTGATTTGAGATTACTCATAATCTCAAATGTAATTTCAAGAGCTCATACGTTACATAAATTGAAAAGAGTTCTGGGTTTTGTTACACTGGACAAGTGTTGAGTGTGTTACATAAGAGAAAGCAAAGCTAGATTCCAGTGTCTGTACTTTGGTGTATGGGAAGGGTAACACCTGTTGTACTGGTAAAGGTGTATTTGAGTTGTTTGGGGTTTTCTATGTTTTGTGTGATTTACATATGTTTTTAAAATTGAGCTTGCTCAAATAAAATAATTTGCAATTCTATGTCAGTGCAATACATGTGTCCTCCTAAATGAAAAATATTTTCAGCTAGTTGTAGATACTATGCAGTTGTGCTGAAATATATTGATGCAACTTAATTACACAGCCCTGAAGTCTTAAATATTTGTTTCTGTTAGCTCCGAAACCACAAAAATATGTGTCAAAGCTTAGGGCTGGGCCAACCACTAGAGAAATGACAGATGTTCTCTATTAACCCCTCTCCCTTCATAAAGGGGAATAGGGAGAGAAGTTTATGGACTAGAAAAAGAAAACTAAACCAGCTTTAATGAAAAGAACAGCAATGAAATACATAACAAATTAATATCAACCCAAATCACTCAATGCAGATTTTGTCACTGTCACTACTGATCCAGGTAGAGTCTCTCCAGAGCAGAGCATCTGAATTGCCTCCATCAGCCAGCTGGCCTCACTTCTTTTGGTGCAGCCTGTGATATGGTTGGCTTTTTGGGCTATAAGGACATGTTGCCAGCTCATGTCCACCTGTTCATCCCCCAGTACCCCCAAATCGTCTACAGGCTAAAACCTACTCTACAAGTCAGGAGTGGGCCCAGAGGAGGGCCACAGAAATGATCAAAGGGATGGCACACCTCCCCTATGAAGAAAGGATGGGAAATTTAGGATTGTTCATCCTGGAGAAGGCTCTGAGAAGAACTTACTGCGGCCTTTAGTACTTTAGGATGGGGACAATCTTTTTAGCAGGGCCTGCTACAACAGGACATTTGGTAATCTTTTTAAACTAAAGAAGGGTAGACTTAAACTAAATACAAGGAAGAAATTTTTTTACAGTGAGGTTGGTAAAACACTGGAACATTTTGCTCAGAGAGGTAGTAGAAACTCCAAATGCCTGAAAACATTGAAGGTCAGGTTGGATGGAGCTCTGAGCAACCTGATCTAGTTAAAGATGTCCCTGCTCACTTGAGGGTGTTGGACTACATCACCTTTTAAAGGAGGCTGATGGGAGACCTCATTGCCCTTTACAACTACCTGAAAGGAGGTTGTAGTGAGGTGGGGCCAACCTCTTCTCCCAGGTAACAAGTGATAGAATGAGAGAAAAGGAATGCAATTTGCATCCAGAGAGGTTTAGACTGGAGGTTAGGAAAAAATTCTTCACCAAAAGGGTCATTGGACACTGGAACAAGCTGCCCAGGATGGGGGTGGAGTCATCGCTGGAGGTGTTTAAAAGACATTTGGATGAGGAGCTTATGGATGTGGTCTTACAGTTATGTACAGGGAGATGATAGGTTATGGTTGGGTTGGATGATCTTAAGGTCTTTTCCAACCAGGCACTTCTATGGTTCCCTATGATTCTATGAATAATTTGAGATTTTAAAACTGATTTCTTATTAATCTTATAAATTTGATTTTTGAGGGGTGATTTTTGAAGTAGAATATGTCTGATTTCCTAGCATAAAATTCAAAAGATTATCACAGAGAAAAATCTTGCACTCACAATGCAGAACAAAGTGTATTTAATATCTGCTGTATCCTATGTGTGTGCAGATTATATATTAAAATATAAGCAATAAGGGAAGGAACTTGTATGTGTAAATAGAAGGTCTGTTTTTGCTCGTTAATCCTTCCACCTGGCAGTAATTTAGTGTATGCTTTTCCAAATTTCTCTTCCACTGATACTTTGGGACTTGCATGGCAGCCTGATGTGCATCACCTCAGGTGCACGTTTTGTGTTTCTTTTCCCCATGAGATTTCCTAAGACATCTGCTCTGGGTTTGCTACAGGTTATCCCCTTTTTTTTTTTTTCTTGTATAGAATGTTTTAGGAATGGGATGACTGCCTGTGACAGCAATGTTAATAACCTGAAATAGTGTTTATGAGAGGCTTTGTATCCTGACAGCATATTAATACAAAATTATTAACTCTATTTACCAGTATGTGAATAGAAGGAATTTGCAAAAATATCAGTAAAAATGGTGACTAATTTGGCAGTCTTGGTGGTACCCTTTTTTTCTACATGTAAACTCTATGAAACAGTGAGTCCTAAGATGAGTATAGCATAGAGAAAATGTTTCTCTTTGGGTAAGCTGAAACTGTAGGCAAATGTTTCCAGTATCTTTCTGTAGATCTTGAAGAACAAATTGGGGATTTTGAGGTGAAATCTCACTCCACTCTATCCTCTCAAAGGAGCTGCTGGTACAATTAATAGCATACCCGTTTTCGACGTGTTCTGGAAATTATGAAGATGATGATGGTATGAAATGGAAAGATAAGAAGTATGAGGATGTGAGAAGTGTTAACGAGGAGCAGCTGTAGGTCTTAGGTTTTTACGACGCTAAGAAATCCAGAAATCATCAGCAAAAAGCAGCTGAAAGAGTCAGAGTGTTATGAGAAGCAGAACAACCTAGAAGAAATTTGTGGGCTTGCAAAATATTAAAATTATTGCAAGGAGACATGGGCGCTGGCAGTTAAGGTAAGGAGGAACACCCAAAGGGTGTTGCCAGAGGATACTGCAAGGGTTACAGTGGCAGGAGGCCAAACGTTGGGGTGCTGAAGAACACAAAGAGCCAAGCTGTTTGTGACTTGTCTCTAATAAGCCTGCAAACAATATGAATTTTGCACACAGCATTTGCTTTGTGCCCGGTTCTGTCACACAACCATTAAAATGTGTTTTATTTTGCTAACCTGCTCCAAGCAATGCCTATGTTTTTGTCAGGGAAACACAGTAAGTGTTCTCAAATGTTTTTTGCTTCAGCTCTGCAGATTTCTGACTATAGTGTCAGCAACACAGCCCCAGTTAGGGACAGATATTAATTTTATAAGTCATTGTGCATATCTATATTGGCTTAATTGGTGCCTTAGATGTAACATTAATAAACAAAATACACAAGAATCACATTTTATAAGTTCCTTGGTTGCAGAATAATGCCATGTGAACTAATCCGATATATCTAACAATTTCACTAAATGATTTTCATCGGCATCCCTGGAAATTGTTAGAAAACAGAATGAATTATTGACTTTTTTTAAGCCTTCCATAACATGAAGCTAGTGAATAAAAGTGGTACAACAACGTTATTGAATTAGGTGGCTACTTTGTTCACTTGAGTCCACTTGAATAGAATCTAATTTTATTTAATAGGACAAACTGAATGTAAAAATCATTAGCAATAATCTGAACTGGCATAGATGCATAGCGTGAAGAATGCAGACCCTGAGAAGTTGGTGGGGTAACATGACCTGGAGAGATAGCACAGACCTGTAGTATTTGCATGAGTGCTCGGAGCCTCAGTGGAGCAGAGGAAGCACTCTTGCTGTGTTGTCTGGGAAACTCATGCACATTACAAAGCTTTAAGAGAGAAATCTGGGCTCCTTGGACGATTTCAGACCTCAAGTCATCCATCATTAGTGGCATCACGCATGCCTCCACGCTCTCGTTCTGCCTGTGTTTATAGTATTCAGGGGCTGCTATTTTTGCTTTCCTAAAGCAAGCATCATTTTTTCCCCTAAAAGACACCTGTGAGAAATGGGAAGTCCTCTGTATTATAGCACCTGGTACAAATGATCTCTGCTTATGCTTCTTCATTTGGTAGCACTCTTGCATGAAAGATTTTCTATAAAGATTTTATTCATGAAGACTTTTGGTTTTATTCAGGAAGACTTTTGGTTTTATTCAGGATTTAATGAGTTTTACTGTCTCTAAAGATCTTATTATTTGTACACCTTTCTCTCCTCTGCCCTCCTTTTTTCTTTCCCCCTCAAATCCAACCTTTATAGCTCTTTTCTTTGACTTACCATGTAATTCCTCCTAGACTGCTTCAGGTCCTGAGCTTTTCAAAGCAAATAGCTTGCAGCTCTTGTTTATACAGTCTCATTGCAAAGAGTATTGCTCACAAAGGTGCCATACGTTTCTCCTAATACTACCACAAGATAATATATTCATATTACCTTAGGCAAGTATAGTCTTTCTCTATGTCATTTCAAGTGGAAATAATGCTTTAAAATAGGTTGATGTGGTAAAAGGAGAGTGTCCTAACATATTACAGCAGCTATTAAAGGAACATGCTGTTACCTAACGTATATGTCACTGAGTCTTTTGATGAAAAGGATCAGCCAAGCACCATCAGAATATTGCTCAGACAATCCCACATAGGTCATGTTTGAGGCAAGGTGACACTGATATTCATAGTCCTGACCTGAGGTCTGAAAATGAAAACTCTCACATTTAGAAGAGGTCAGATTAAAATAGCTCCGTCTCGTTTACGTTAGCCTTTATGAGTTAAGAACTACCTATTTTTACTGTCCATCACAAAGTCTGAGATTTTTAGCTATTAACAAAGGGAGCTCTACTATAATATCAGCTAGAGGTAAATCACTTTGACTTCTGTTTTTCTCATCTGGAAATGAAAGAGAAAAGCTTTCTTGCATCATGATTAGGACCACAGGCATGTAGTTAAATGGCACTGCTAAAGACACGGTATATAACCAGGACAGTCTAACACACACCCAAGGCAAGCTCTGGTGCATTTTGAACCATGTATCTGCAATTTCTAGTGTAGCTGAATGAAAGCTACCTTGCAGGGGCAAAGGTCCAATAACTATTCCAGTATTTGAAGAATAGAATCACTTTTTCCTCCTGCAGCTTCTGCTGCACAAAGCACCATTCACAGAAAGCTAAATGACTCAATTGTGAGGAAAGCTATGCAGTATGGTTTTGTGTGGGGCAAATTGATAAAGCTACATTTTACAAAGGAGAGGAGAGATTTTTAACCTGGTGGTGCTGGTGTCTTTCTGGTGAGTTTTCAGCTAGTTGCCAGCTCTGGTGTGTGTAGATCCAGTTTTGACTTTTTTGTGATGTTACAAAAGCAGTTGTAGTATTTGGACAAAGGTTACAGATATAGATGTAGTCATATTAGATTCTGAAATCTAAGAGTTGTGGTAGTATAAATGTTCATTTTTGCAGATATTGCCAGCCAGGGAGGAGAATGGCTACAAGAGATAAAAGCTGGGAAGTTTAATTTTGTGGGGTTTTATTTGAGTGGTTTCTTTTAATGGAAGTGCATCTCCTATGAACATAGGTGTCATCACATTGAAAAGATTGGTCTTCTAACTATATGCTTATATTGAACAACAGTAATCAGTTTACCCTTTTCTCAAGACACACACAAGAGCTGTTTTTTCACCTTTTTTTCTTTTGGTTGCTGTTGGTTTGTTGTTGTTGTTTGTGGGGTTTTTGTTTGTTTTGTTCTGTTTTTCTCCTTTTATGCAGCCCAGATAAATAAAAGCTTCAAGCTTATGAATCATTGTTGATAGAAGCTCTATCACTGCTAGAAAGGTTTTTCTTTTAGGACCTGCACTTAGGAAATCTAAAGGGAATCAACTGCTGCTAAACTAAAGAATAGTATTTTTCCTTGGTAATCACTGCTTTTGAAGGTTGCTAAGGACTGTTAGTCTCTTTTTCCTATTGTAGCACTCTACTATTTTGGTTTGTTCTACTGATAAAGCTTTATAAGAAATACTCTTGAAGCTAAGAAGATAAAAAGTCCAATTTATTGGTTCAATTGTTAATTTCACACCTCAGTGATTATTCCAAAATACACACCGGCTGAGCTACATCTGTAGACTTGCATCAGTTTTGTAGTGTTTTGGGGTTATTTTGTTTTGTTTTTCCTTTTTTTTTTTTTAATGCAAAGAATTAATTCACCTAATTCTCTGATTTTCTGGTATGTGTGTATTTACATATACATATTTGTAATTAAAAACCCAGTTAAATTATCTACTTTAATTAATTAGATAGGCTACCTAAAACTTTGAGTTAAAGTATTTTTAGTATTACTAAGGAGACAGTGAAGGCAGTTTTAATTTTGTAAAATAGTCTGTTTGCAAAATTTCTTCCTGGAACTGGGGAATCAAAAGCTCTTTTTGTTTAAACCAGTGGAGGCCCCCAGGTTTAAAAAGTTACTACTGGTATTACCTAGCAATAGCTATTGCTAGTTTCTTGAGCCTCTGTTTAATGCCTCCATTCAACAAAGCTACAACTTTCAAACACAACACGATGTTTTTTACTTCAGTGGGAATAGCCTACAATATAGACGTTGTGGTGACTGTCCATTGTGCTGTACTAGTGAAAACAGTTTATGGAGGGAAAAATCAAACTAACTCCAAACACCACAGCTCAGAAAAGTCAAAAGCACCACGAAATCTGCGGTGAAAATAACTTTTCAGCCTGAAATGTGAGAGGAACATTCTTTGTTGTCCTAAAAACAGATGTGCTCTGTAAGCCTCCAGGGAATGTTTGTAGTGTTTACTTTACACATTTTTTGTGCATACATTCAAATTTGTGGTGTAAGTGGATAAATGGAATCTTACAGAAAGCTAAAATGTCAGTGCAAAAATGATCCTACTTATCTATACAATCATCCTGTGCTTGAATAACAGTCCACTTTGTAGATATTTGTAAGGTCTCTTCTGGTGTTACTTTCAGACAATATGCCTGAAAAGTCAGTTTCTTTAAATTTTCCTTTGTTTCTACTTCATCAGAAAAGCTTATTCTAAGCACTTACCAGTACAGAGTGTAAGCAGCAGAATAGTACATAACAATGCATCTGCAGTGGCTTTTTTGTATTGTATGGCTTAAGCAAAAGTTACACCAACTTTGGAAGATGCTTTTTAACCTTTTACTGAACTTGCCAAATGGTTTTCAAAGACAATTTCTGTTCCTGGAGTAACTTCTGCTGATAAAGTTGAACCACTGAAGTTTTCTGGAATTTAGCTGCTTCAGTGAGGACCACAGACCCCTTTATCATAGAATCAGTCAGGGTTGGAAGGGACCACAAGGATCATCTAGTTCTAACCCCTCTGCCATGGGCAGGGACACCTCACACTAGATCAGGCTTGCCTCCTTAACTGAGGTTGATGCCAAAAGAATGCATTGGTAAAATACGTTCCTTTCCTGCAGACCATAGGTGAATGCACACAGTAAAGAAAACCCCACTGATAATTGTAGGGGTACTTAGACACATCTGACATCTGTTTTTCCAGCTGCAACAAATTCAGTAAAATTACATACTGCATAAAGTACAGAAAACAGATTTGCTCTATCTGTAAAGATGTTTCAGCTAATTATGTAGGTTGTAGCTCTAAGATATAATGATGTGAAAAGAGAAAAAAGCGTAAAGGGGTGAAAATATATCTCTAAATGTCCATAATACTCAATGGTACTTAGCTCTGCTTGCAGACAATTCAGTACTTTCTGTATTGCCATCAAATTAAAAATATCCCTTCAGGTACTCACAGAGCCTGATCTTATGGTATTTAATAATCTAAAATTAGTATTGGAATCCATGGTACTCGTTTTCTGAGTATATTGAAAGAATAACTGTGAAATTTAGTATTCTTTGAATAGTGTGAATATGAACTTGGTACAACAGCACAAACATAAAGCCTGGTTTTTACTGCAGCATTAACGGGAACGTAAACTAGAAGCTTTCTCTTTCAAAAGCTTGATTGTGAAAATAAAGCCATCATTGATCTTTCAAGCCAATTTTTGGCTTAAAAGAATGTTTCTCCCAATTCACAAATACTCTCTCAATTTTAATTAGCTCACTTTTGCTCTGTTGCAGATTCCTAGTATTGAACTCTGAAACAAAGTGCTTGGTAAATGCAACCTATTAGTTCCTGCTAGACCTAGTGACCCCAACACATAAATGAGGCTGTTAGAAGAGAATTTTCTTTACAGGCTTTAAATGTTTACAGCCTAATGTTTGAAAGTCTGGCTACCTTGAAAAATCTGATTCTTCTGAAAAGCTTCTGGAGGTATAATTTGAAGAAGGAATCTTGTTTCTCCAAGCTCATATTTTAACAAAGAAACATGTGTATCTGTGTGTATATATGTATATATATAATTTTTTTTAAAAGCATTGTTCTCAGAAAGTAACTTTTAATATGCTTTGGGAAAAAAAAAATCAGATTTCTGATATCAGAAACTAAAGTTTGCCTAACAGATGTATTTTCTGCATCGCTTTCCCCCATTTACTGTATGTCAGAATATCAGAGGTTAGAAGCAACATCAAATATCCTACCAGGAGGAAAGCCACTGTTCAGAAAAATCCTGAATGATGTGGAGCTGTTGTCTTTTAATTTCTTCCTTCACAGCTGGTGATGATACCAAACAGTGCTAAGATTCACAACTGACAAATAATGAAAGCTGAACAAAAATCCACTTGTGTTCTGTTTACAAAAGAATTATTAGCCACAATAGTGTGAGCCATCTAGTCTCATGTTCTTAAAGCTTCTAAGTATTTACAGTAGATAAATAGCCTGTGCCAGGCTAGATACTTGAAAGTTATTTCAGGTAGAATAACTTGGAGTAACTGAGTAACTTTCCAATATGCTGGAAAAATTAGGCAGGAATTTCAAATCCTATAAAGATTTTATTTTTAGAATCATTTGTTTCCTATCTGCTATTCTGTAGCAAATTTGCTGTACTTTGTAAACAATATCCCAGATAACTTTAAAAACTGTTAGATAAGTATCTAAGATATATATTGCTACATACTAATGTATTACCTAAGTTAGCTTTGTAAAGCCTTCATTCCATGCTACTTTTGTTCAAGACAAAAAGGGATAAATTAGAATATATGATTGAGTATTTACTAATAACAGATGATTTGTGATTCCTACTGCACTTTCTTTCTTTGTCTAGTGTGTGATTAAATAAACTGTCTGATACCAATTCTGTGTTTTCTCCTTTTGGAAGCATGTGTAATATTTGGACTCTATTCTGTATCAGAAGGTAGGGCATTATTTTGCCTTTGATTAAACAATCTATAAAAATAATGCTATTTAGAATCTATCCTTCTAAGTGACTATGCTATTTTAAAACAGACAATGAACCCCTGTCCATTCTTTGCTCTTGCTTTTGGCAAAGTCAGCTTACTTCACCAAATAGGCCTCCTTTTATTTGACAGTTGAATCAACAGTGACAACTGAACCTTATTTGGTTAAATCCCCTATAGTTCAGTTGTAGATAAAATATCTCAGGGGTTTTTCCTGAATTTGGCTTTGCTTATCTGGTATCACAGAAGAGTTGCAACGAGGAACTGCAAGTGTGTATGTGCAAAAACACATGCTGGAAGAGAGTCAGTCTGTGTGTGCCACACACAGCATACAGGCTTCTCTTACGGAAAACTGTTTTCACAGATCCAAAATACATCCTCTGTATTTCCCCACCTTATTTAACAAGTGAAAGTCAATCTCTGTGTCATCTGCTCTACCTACTTTATTTCATTAAGATGACACAATCTTTTTATTAAGACAACCAGTTCTGGTTGTGCTGCCATTCAGCAATACTTAGGCTGGAGAGTTGGTGAGCGAGATGCAATGAAATTCAACAAGGGCGAGTGTAGTCTTGCACCTGGGAAAGAACAATCCCATGTGCCAGTATAGGTTGGGGACTGACCTGTTGAAGAGCAGTGAAGGGGAAAAGGACCTGGGGGTCCTAGTGGATGGAAGGTTGACCCTGAGCCACCAATGTGCTCTTGTGGCCAAGAAGGGCAATGCCATTCTGGGGTATATTAGAAGGGCTGTGGTGAGTAGGTCGAGAGAGGTTCTCCTCCCCCCCTCTACTCCACCCTGATGAGTCTGCATCTGGAATATTGTGTCCAGTTCTGGGCCCCTCAGTTCAATAAGGACAGGGAACTGCTTGAAAGAGTCCAGTACAGAGCCACAAAAGTGATTAAGGGAATGAAACATCTTCCTTATGAGGAGAGACTGAGGGAGCTGGGGCTCTTTAGCTTGGAGAAAAGGAGGCTAAGGGGTGACCTCATTCATGTTTATAAACATGTAAAGGGTGAGCTCCAGGAGGATGGAGTCAGGCTCTTCACAGTGATACCCAATGACAGGACAAGGGGCAATGGGTGGAAGTTGAGGCATAGGAAACGTGGAAACATGAGGAAAAAAAATTTTCACTGTGACAGTGATGGAACACTAGAACAGTCTGCCCTGGGTGGGTTGTGGACTTTTCCCCTCTGGAGATATTCAAAACACACTTGGATGCGGTCTGGTATAGGTGATCCTGCTCTGAGGAGGGGGTTTGGACTAGATGATCTTCCAGCCCCTAATGTTCCGTGAATTCTTTGAACTCATGAAAAGAAATTAAAATTCTACAATTCTTAATATGTATTTTGCAAGAAAAACAGTATTTATTTTCAAGTTCTTGAAAATGCTTGGGTTAGAAATTACAAACTCAATTTTCTGTTAAAACGCAAAACTAAAATGTAAAGTTTTGTTTTGTTTTAATCTGATATGTTTATGTGTTAGGCAGGTAAATCTGTTAAAGCCTTGGGAGGAGACTTTTTTTGTCACTTATGTGTTTTGTTGATGTATAGTACTGTGGTGGGGTTTTCGTCATCCACAGGCATTTTCTAATAATGACATGAAATCAAACAGAAAGCTGTAACTTATGCTTGTGGTAAATGGTGGGGGTGTTGAGTAGCAATAGCCTTCTGGATCAAGTGTAGGCTTATTGTCCTTTTAAAGTCCAGTTTGGGGAAGCATAGAAACATTCCTTTCTGCTGTGTTTACACATATCATCTCTTTCACAGGACTCTAAGTATGTTTGAAAAATGAATTACATTTTCCAATTAAATTGCATTGCTTTTATAATGAATGAGATATTAAAAGCTTTTATGAAGATGTATTATGGATATTACTGCAAAAAAAAAGCCTATGTCTTCTTTTGGAAAAAAAAAAGTAGTGAGCACAGCTGTATGAGTTGTTAGTTAATTAAAATTATGTAAATAACCAAATATGAATGACTGATACTTATGCAGCCTATAGACTTAGAGTTTCACGTATAAAACTCAGAATTATAATCTCTGGTGTATGATATAAGTGCACATCCAGTTAAAATAAAAAATGGCTCTGAGTAGGCCTAGGAAAAAAAAAACATAAAAAAAATTGCCAACAACAACAACAAAACCCACTAAAAACCCATTCTGATGATGTAAGACTTCTTATGC
The DNA here is from genome assembly GCF_027791375.1 of Indicator indicator. Classification (NCBI taxonomy): domain Eukaryota; kingdom Metazoa; phylum Chordata; class Aves; order Piciformes; family Indicatoridae; genus Indicator; species Indicator indicator. The sequence goes on along the minus strand of NC_072017.1, from coordinate 16,954,998 downwards.
AAAGAGGTAATTTGTATTTTTACTAATACCAATGGTAAGAAATGAAAAATAATATGAAATAATCATGTATAAAGGGCTACAGTCTTTGTGCCAAGAACTATTAATAAACTGCCATCATCCTGGTTCATTCTTGGTTACAATCAGTACAAATTCAAGTATCAGACCAACTTAAAAAAAAAACCCAAACAGAAAAACAAACAAACCCATAAAAACCCAAAAGTAATGTTCTCTAAATTAATGCAAAACTAGTGTCCAGAATATAAATATTGCAATGAAGAATTAACTACAGACAATATAATGAATTGTTTCTTCTAGCATCAGAGAAGCTACTCTTCTGTTTGTTTCTTTTCTTTTCTTTTCATCATAGGATAACACAACTCTGAAATCAGAATAACTTTTTATAGGAAAAAATAATTTCTTTTGTGATGGCTGATTTTTTTCTTTGTCTGCACGCTTAACATTCTATGATTTATTTGCCAGTTTTTATCTTTTTCAATTTATTTTCAGCATGATAATAGACTGCAAGTGGTTGAGATGATACAGAGGACCTAATGACCCTTCTTCAGGAAGAAGATATTTATGAAATAGATTTATAATTAACTGATAGGACTGAACTGTGCAGTGTATTCCTTTGTGGCCCACTTGAGACCTTTGTTTTCTGTTGCAAACAAGGCAAGGTAACAATCCTTGTGCTTTCTGATGACTCTGTTTCCCTTCAGTTGATTTCAGTGGCTATCAGGAACTGTATAAAGGTAAAATAAAAGCTTTTGGTCTGTTTCTTTGTGCGGAGAAACTTATCTTTGGGAGGAAATTTTACCAAAGCTCACAAATAGATTCAGGGCAGCGAAACAAATAAAGATCTGTTAGTTTTTATTTTCATTTCTCATCCTTTGGGTCAAAGTGCCATACTAGTGTGAAGGTGTAATTTAAAAAAAAAAAAAAGAAAAAAAATAGATGCATCATAAATTAGGCATTATAGATAGATCTTCAGGTACTCTGTGACTTTGGAACACTTCTCTTTATTATTGCCATCTAACCTTGGCACAGCAATAACAACTTGCAGAATAAAGCATTTATGCTTTCTTTCCTCACGTACTTGTCCCAAATTATCTCATTCAACAAAGTAAATATTTATGTATTTCATTTTCAAAAATGAAGGTTTTTTTAAGCAGGTAATAAGGAACACTTTATTTTGGAATTTAAAATTTTGAACTGGGACTGAAAGTGAATTTTTCCTACAATAGAATAATTAATACATATTTCCTACAATAGAATATAATATTTCCTACAGTAGAATAATTATCAGATTTCTGTGGTACTATATTTAAATTGTGAAACTCATGCTCAGATGCATGGGCTATACTCTAGGAGAAAAATTAACCTGAAACCTAACATTGCTAACCAATGTGAATAACTTGACCTACCTAGGCCTCAAATTTTTATATGTCTCTCTGCAGTTGTTTGCAGGAAAGGGGTGGTAGCCATTGCTAGCTATAATTACTATAGATAGTAATTGTGTTTCTATATTTAAGAAGATTGGTTGGTACTAAAACCATAGCAGCTGCCAAACTCTAAAAATCAGTTTGTAAAGAAATAGTTTTCATGAGATAGACATATTAAAGATTAGTGTTGGTAGATGCCAGCTGTGAGCACTTGCCTGTGTGGGACTCTCATCAGAGAGTCCAATTTGTCTTGTCTTGGTTTCGTGCGAAAGTACTTGTAAGATGGTACCTAAGTGTGTAATTTCTGCACATGTGCCAAGGTACCAGGGAGTGTACAGTTTACTTTGCAGTACCTGAAACCATTGTTGCATTAGAGTAAGATAAAAGACTTAATATTTTTTGTTTCTGTGTTTGCTGTCGGGTTTTCTCAACATTTGTTAGTATGTAGCCTTCATCCTCACACTAAAACAGAGTTGAGAACCTATACTGAATCTTTGCTTTTCCTCTTACACTTGAATTTGAGAAACACTACCTTTGCATAGTTTTCTTCTGCCAGGGCCCATTTGTTGTGCTAAAAGTCTGTCCTGGTTTGCTCCGAGTCATGAGGATTTCAACAGTTGTCTTTGCCCTCTGTTAGGGCACATGAGTAATCCAGACAGGAATAGTACAAAATCATGGACACAGTTGAAGACTGTCTTGCTTCAAGGATGTATGGAACTGCATTTGGCAGATAGAATCTGGGAAGCATCCTGCCTATAGATGGCTGATGATGTAAAAAGGCTATTTTTATAGTTTATGTAAGATTGTTTGGTGTAAGTTTTGTCACTTAGTGGCTTTTTGACCTCTTACTTGTCATGTCCTGAAAAATGCACTTGTTTGCAATCAGTGTGGAGAATAGGCAATTTTACCTTCGTAGAGAAGTGTGATTGTGTGCTTAATGTAGGACCTAAAAATACCTAATGACCTGAGATAGTGAAGACTCTTTTAAAAAAATTATTATTCAGCCTACCCATTAAAAAAAAAAAGAAAATCTAATTTACCTATGATAACTACTCAAGGGGTAGTAACTGATTAACCCAATTGAAGTACTTTAGATGACATTAAAAAAAAAAAAAAAGTGTGTAAGTCTGCATAGCAAATCAGCAGCTGAAGCTGCTGAGCTGTAAACCTTGTGAAGAGGGAGTTTATTGCCCATTTTGACCAGATGGGCACATACTGCTGTTGATAGGTTGTTGCAGGATGAGGACAGATGTTGTATCTGCACAAGGGGACAAAATGTTTTCATAGCATATCAGATATGTGAAGACCATGACATCATCACACACAGAATTATTAGCAGTGATGGGCATGAGTTGGGTCTGTCCACCCAACAAGCAGCTGCTCAGAAGTATTCCATGTTTGGTATTGAAATGACAAGCCAGGAATTAATGACAAAGTCTTACACATATCCTGTAGAAAGGCAGATACATCTTTTAGTGGATAACAGAATACCGAGACAAATTACAATGTAAACCTTAAACACATTTCCAGGGAGGACTTCATTTTTCCCAAATATTTGTTTTGTACCATGCCACAAAAGTATGTTCTCTGTTCATGGTACAGGCAACAGCCATTACTTCTTTAGAAAGTGTCCCTTCATCTTGGGTGCAAGAGATAACTAAAAGATCATTAAAAACCAGAGTGATATACCTTAAATCTGTAAGCATAGTCATCAGAGCTGTTGTCACTACAGCATTTCTCCAGTTTGAATCATAAAATCAACCAGGTTGGAAGACCTCCAAGATCATCTAGTCCAACTGATCACCCAGCCCTAAGCAAACTACACCATGGCACTAAGTGCCTCATCCAGTCTCCTCTTGAATGTCTCCAGCGATGGTGACTCCACCACCTCCCTGGGCAGCCCATTCCAATGGGCAACCACTCTCTCTGTGAAGAACTTCCTCCTTATATCCAGCCTATAGCTCCCCTGGCACAACTTGAGACTGTGTCCTCTTGTTCTGCTGCTGGTTGCCTGGGAGAAGAGACCAACCCCCACCTGCCCACAACCTCCCCTCAGGTAGTTGTAGACAGCAATGAGGTCTCCCCTGAGCCTCCTCTTCTCCAGGCTAAACAACCCCAGCTCCCTCAGCCTCTCCTCATAGGGTTTGTGTTCCAGGCCCCTCACCAGCTTCGTTGCCCTTCTCTGGACGCATTCTAGTACCTCAACATCTCTCTTGAACTGAGGGGACCAGAACTGGGTTATAGAATAGTGATAGAGTGATAGAATGAAAGGAAACAGCCTCAGATTGTGCCAAGGCTGGTTTAGATTGGATATTAGGAAAAGTTATTGAAATAATGGTCAGCCATTGGAATAGGTTGCTCAGGGAGATGGTAGAGTTACCAACCCTGAATGTGTTTAAAAAATGTGTAGACATGGTACTTAAGCACATGGTTTAATGGCCATGGTGGTGTTAGGTCAATGGTTCAACCCAGTGGTCTTAGAGGTCTTTTGCAATTGTAGCAGTTCTATGATTCTATAACCTCTCTCAGAATTGTATAGAAGGGTATTGCTCTGAGGCAGCAAGTTCAGTGTGATATTGACAATAGTGGCTGTTCAGGAGTGCCTGTGATGTAATCATCAATGTAAGTGGCATTTTTTGGCTCAGTTTCCTTTAATTAACCCTTTAAAACAAGATTGCTGGAAATGTATGTACATACTGTACCAATATTCAACGCTGGAAATTGAAAAATTATGTTTCTTCATAAGCTGTCATGTTCTAGTGGGATACACCAAATCTAAAGAGGTAAATAAGGGTTGGAAGTTTTATATATATTACAATGCTTAGTTAGATTTTCTTTGCTGGGCAAAAATCCTTGTTTCGGGGTATTTACTAAAGGAAAAGGTAATTAGTATACCTAAGTACACTTACTTGCTTAGATTTATTTCCACACATCTGTTGTTGCTCCAAACATCTATGTCATCTTGAAAATGTCACCTTTTCCACTCAACAAAATATTAATGTGAATACTTGCTGTAAGTAGGGTACATAAGCATTTTATGTCAGTGAAGATAATTATTAACAGTTTTGCTGGTTTATCAAATCTCATGATTTAGGCTGTGATTGTGGAAGGAGGGAAAAGCACCTTCATAAAGTTAACTTACCATAGAGAATATGTGGCTGTGAAAAATCAACAAACTGAGAAATTTCAGTCTTTTTCCACTATTTGACTAACTTACAGTGGGCACTCTATTTTTAAATCATTAAATTTTGATGAGATGGATCCAGTACATAAAGTTCAGTAACAACAGACACTTAACATGATTTTCTGCTCAGTTAAGGGGATTCAATTGAAATAGATGTTTTCCAGCACAGAAGAGAATAAATGAAAGCAATTCAAAAGGGGGAGTTTTAGAAAAAACTGAGATTCCTAGTCTTCAGAATAATAAAACGTTAAGCCATGCTTAAGCTATGCTGCTATTAGTTGTTGATTTTGCTGTAAACTTTGAAGGCTGGTGTTGAGTATAAGACTTAAAAAGCAGCTAATGATGACAAGGTAGTTGTGTGCCTCTTGTAGAAAGTGTATTACGAGCAATTAGGCAAGTCTGTAGACAACTACTTGAAAAAATCTTCTGAAATATCAGTTACAAAGCACAATGGGACCTTGCAATGGAGACATCTTGTTACTTGATTTCAATTGACATTTCCTGGATCTGGGCTCAGATTTGGATACTACATGGCACATGTTTTTATTCAACATGACCTTTAATGTTCCTTTTTTCCTTTATGGGCACCAGCCTGGTTTTGACTCTAAGTGTGTCCAAAGCCTCTGTACTATTCAGTGTAGTAAAAACTATGGGTATTCATGATGATTTCTACTGGTTGATACTCATGACTTTAGCAACTTAATGTTAACAATTGGTTTTGTGACAATATAATTTCATTCCTCCAACAATATTATTTGGGAACAGAATGAAAAAGGTGGAATAAACTATTCTATGTTATGTATAGACATGGTGCTAAGCCCTGGTGCTTACGGGTTCAGATTTTTGGCCACTGCAAGCAGTTTGAACAGCAGCAGCAGCAAAAAAAAAAAAACAACCAACCAACCAAAACAACACAAAAAACTTGTTTCCAGAGTAGAGTTAGATGAGATACTTGCTTCCTTCTATAGAAGTAAAGTTATGGAGGGGAAAGTGATGTATTTGTTGGAGTAAACAGGCTTCAAATTTTCATGTACTGCTGAGCCTTGAATGTGTTCATCTGTATTGTCATGCTTTGTCAGTTGAAGGCTTGGGTTGTTTAATTTGATGTTGTGGTCTTTTTTTGTTTGTTTGTTTGTTTTTTGTTTGGTTTGGTTTGGTTGTTTATTTTGGAGGTTCTGGTTTAATTTTTTAAAATTTTCTGGTTTGTTTTATTTGTGGGTTCTGATATTTGGCCAGTTTTTGTGGTTGTTTTTTTGCATGTGTGGGTTTTCATTGTTTAAAATCATCCCTCCAGGACTATACAGCAACAGGTTGTATCTGCTGTGTTTGTACTGAGGTTTGGTGGTGTTGGTTTGTTGTGGTGTTTTGCAGTTTTTCAAATTTAGTTGTCAGAACTGATGGCCTGACATATCATTCTTAAATAGCTCAGCAAGGTATGATTACATTTCTTCAGTCAGTCTCATATTGATTTCTCTTTGTGTACTTGCTCTTAGTGAATGCTGGTAAGAAACTGAATTCACAGTTGTTTTTCCTACTCTTTGCTGTCTATGTACTGAATAATATTTATTATGATTTAAGTTGCTTGCCTTGAGTTGAAGTCAATGTTTTATCCCTATGAAAAACATATTCAGAACTCTATTAAAGTTTAATAAATTCCATCTAACCCTACTGCTCTCCTTTTGTTGATTACTTTTTTGGTTGCTAAGGTGTTTTTACTTTTGCCTTATAGCTTCACAATGAAGCTTCATAATGAAAGAATGCACTTGGCTAATAGCAAGTGAAAATCTGTAACAAAGGGTGAAATCCATTTTGTTGCTATTTCATTTCTGTAAGGGAATATTAAGTGTCTGTAGACACTTTTTTCTTTAAGGAGCTTTCTCTTGCACCAAACTGTCAATTTAGATTATATTGCTTAAAATTTATTTTATTATTGGTAAGCAATATAAACTTAATGTTAATTTCTGACACATGAACAAGCAGTGAATTAAAAGGCTGAAATGTAGGTATTCAACCTCATCAAGCTAGGAGAGAGATATTGATGGGTGTTAATAAACATTGACATAGAAAATAATGACAATGGGAGGTGAAAGGATAGCTGTTTTTCCCAATAAGTTTAAGGAGAGATGTTGGGGGAGGGCATGGAAGTTCTTGATTTTGAAATTATTCTTGGGGACAAAAAAAATAGAAATCATGGTCTTATGTGTGACACAAACAACTAATTATACCACTGTGTGGCCCCACTCTAAAGTAAATTTTGCTCTTTGGATTAACAGAAGCTTAATGTCTCAATCTAAAACTCTAGTTTGCTTAATTTCTATGACATGAATTGTTTGCATTTACATGTGCATGTATAGACTCTGACTTTTCTGTCTATTGCTGCATTGCAGGTATAAGTAGTACATTCAAAAGCTCTTCCCACAAAATATCTGTAGTAATTAATTAGTGCAGCAAGTTTACTGCTTTTTCTATCCTATTTTTTTATCTCTTTTTCTTAGATATTGAGCTATTCTCTGTTCCAGAATCTGCCAGTTTCAATTTTCTAGGCATCCCACTTGCTCAGTGATTTTTATCAATCAACCACAGACTCAATTCAGATTCACAAATGGCAAATATTGATTTTGTGTGGATCACCAGTCTTTGACAATTTCTTTTATATTTGTTTGGTAGCTCTTTACTTCATGAATTTTTATCCAGAGTTCATTTACTTCTCAGTTATATTGATTCTTCATGTGTTTATCCTGCCTTCTGACCCATGTTTATTTACATCTGGTATACTTTTAAGATTTAGTTTGTTATATAAGATAGTCATACAGACTGGTAAGTTAGCTATTCTTCAGGCTGGCACAGCCTTTCCTAACTTGCCTTAGCTGTTTCCAGCACTGTTGAAATAGCTGTGATCCTGTGTCCATGAAAAGATCTCAATAGCTGTCTGGAGAAACCAGAGAGCTGAAGCATATATGCTTGGTCATTTTTGTTTATTTAGACAGATATTGAAGGTTTTGCTTAGAATGTTGTTTTCCATTGAGATGTGTGGTAATGATCATTGAAGACAGGGTCATGCTAGAAGTAAAATGTTTATTTTTCCCTCAATCTTGTTTTGTACAGCTATCATTGAATAAGGAGTGGGAATGCAGGCAGATTCTGACTGTGGATAGTTCTCCCAATTGCTTCCAGCTGTGGCTGCTTGCAACTTCCAATAAATCTGCTTTAAGTTGTGATATTGTGCTGCAGGTGATTACAGTGACTTCCACATGCACTGTTGCATTTATAAATATATCCTAATGGGAATTTGCAATGTGATTAGTCAGCTTCTGAGCATTTCAATGTATAAATGAGTAGCCTGTTGAGATTAAAGCCAAGATGGTGTTTTTTGTTTTGGTTGGTTGTTTTTTTTCTGTACCAGGACTTAACCATTTTAGACCATTAGTCCCATTTCTCAGTAAGATATATCTTCATGAACACTTAGCAGTAGCAGGCAATTGGCTTTATGAAAAACAGCAGGAAATGTGGACCAAGAGGTGTTGTTCCCCTTTATGTTGTGTATAATAATAGCTTCCTTTGTTGTTTGGTTCAGGTCAAGCAAGACTACATACTTGTAAGAGTTTATATGTTGAGGAAAAGTCAGTCTGCAAACAGTTTGTTATAATCTGTTGGTGAAAGATGTTTATATTCTGGAAAATGTGTATAACTAAACAGAATTTGTACTTGTACCCGAGCATGTGTGTTATGCAGTGTCTGCCATTACTTTTCACCTTGCATGTGCACGTGTAACTATGTTTCTGTGTGCATCTTATTTGTAGTAATCAAATGTAAGTAAAATACTTTTGGTTTGGGGTTGGGTTTTTTTGGTTGGTGGCTTGTTGTTGTTTTGGGAGGGGGGGTGTTGTTTTTTGGGGGGGAGGGGGTTTGTTTGTTTGCTTGTTTTAAATAGAGGAAATCTGCTCAGAGGAAGTTCAGGCCAGACATTAGGTAAAGGCTCGTTACTGAAAGGATGATCAGTCACTAGAAAAGGCTCCCCAGGGAAGTGGTTGCAGCACTGTCTACTTCTGCAAGGCCTCTGTCATGGTCCCCCACAACATCCTACTTGCCAAGTTGGAGAGATATGGATTTGATGGGTGGACTGGTCAGTGGATAAGGAATTAGCTGCATGGTGGCATCCAGAGGGTAGTGCTCAATGGCTTGCAGTCCAGATGGAGAGCAGTGACAAGTGGTGTCCCTCAGGGGTCTGTACTGGGACCTGTAATATTTAATATTTTTATCAATGATATAGATAGTTGGATTGAGTGTACCAGCAGCAAGCTTGCAGGTGACACAAAGCTGAGTGGTGCAGGACATCATCCAGAGGGAACTGGACAAGCAGGAGAGGTGAGCCCAGGTGAACCTCATGAGGTCCCACAAGAGCAGGTGCACTGAAAGGTGACACAACACCTTCAGTACCTGATTCTGGGCTTGACTGTCAAAGATCTTACTGCATTTCTGGTGAGAATCCAATTTATTTGACTACTGTGCATGGAGTAGTGAATTTCAGTCTTTATCATGAAATACATATATGTTTTAATTTATCCTATGGAGCAAAGTACTGCCCTTGGAATGAGTATTTGACTCAAATCCTGTCAGATAATAGAATCTTTTCAACATTTTTTTCACTTGCTGGAGATAAATGTTTTAGAGAGAGCTTCACATGAAAGGACTACTTAGAAACTGATAGATTATAAATTTAGTGACTTAAACTATATATACCATTAAATTTTAATGAAAAATCTAAAATTAACTGGGTTTTTTTCTAAGATCATATCTTTGAATTTTTTAATTATTTTTTTCCTTCAGCTAGCTGAAGGTTTCTTTGAAATGTGTGATTCAGCATTGAGTTCTGCTGACACAAAGATAAAAACGGAATTATATTTATGCAAAATCATGTAGGCATAACTTTAAAAATGTTTCACATAAAATATCTCCTTAGAGTTTTTACCATCATGATAGACTAAACAGTCTGAAACCTTGAGGCTCTGAAGAAGAAGCTTTTGCTCTTCTGTGACAGTTATTCAAAACATAGCTTGAGGAGGCCAGCTTTTGCAGTTGGACATGTAGACCATGACAGTTCTTCCCTGAGGTTTGAATATGCAGTACTGAGAGGAATACAAAATCCATTGTTATTGCTGACCTACTCTTATCCCTTAGATTAATGAACACCATCACGGCACTTATTTTATACCTTAAGTAATGATCTCTGGGGGCCAAGTGCTAAGTATGTAAAACTACTATTGACCTGAATGGGAAGGAACAGTATGTACTTTTTACAAGGCAGAAGAGATAATTAAAAAACAAGAGCAATTAACCGAGACATGGGCACCTACATTTAATCTTGATCAGTACACCATCCTCTTCCTTCTTGTTCTTTCCCTTAATGCCTTTCCAGCAAAGATTGTTAGAGGGAAAGCTTAATGACAATTGAAGTTTGCTGTGCTTTCCTAAGCTAACAAACAAGGTCAGCCTTAATTGCTACTGCTGGTGATAGAGTAGTCAAGTCTTGTTCAGATCTGATGCTTTTGAGGGATGATGCTTCTTGTTTAATATATACAGCACAATGGTTCTCAAAAAACACAGAAGGATTTGAGTCACTAGGGGAATTTTAAAATTGTGTCTAGTCTTTATAATTGTTTGGGACATTTAATACTGTGGTGTTTTAATATTGCAATAGCATGCAGTTTATGTAATTTCCCCCCAATATTTTATCATGATTTTCATCGATGGGTTATCAAGGATATATTGCTTCAGTAATACAGAAATGCAATTGTTTAAAGTATTTTTTTAAAAAGAGGTAAAAACACACTCCCTCTTTCTGAAAATACATAGAGACTGTGAAGGATTCTTTACAGGCTTGTCCATCAGCTTCTGGCTGGACACTGACAGAAATGTGTTTTGCAAAAAAGTCTAGAAAAAGTTTCCAAAGGTAGACAAGATTTGAACTATTCTACTGGTCATACTGGCTCAATTTTGTGATGGGATGTGTTTTTTGACTACTCATTCAGACTCACTCACACTTGAAGTTCTCTTCAGCACATTAAATGCTACAGTCTTGCTCGAAATGTGTTCCTTGTTCAGCAGATTTGCTGATGTATATTCACATCTCTCCCACTGAATCACAGAGGCACTTGTAGTATACTGCAGCCCATGGGAACATATTCAGTTGGCAAAGGAATGCATCAAAATACAAATACCTCTCCTTAGCATGGGATTTCATGCTTTTATTGCTGCTTCTGGCTGCCATCATGAGCTCTTAGCTTGCTTTCATAAGTGGGTGATCCGTATTCAATTTGTTTCTACTCTACTTGCACAAACCCAGTCAATTCGTCCAAAAAAACTCAGTACTTTTACAAATTGTATTGAAAATCAGGGAAAACTTTGCAATTGTTTGATGTATGATGATCTAAATATTTCAATATTTCATAAACATTATTTTTCTATGTTTAGTTTTGAAGGTTTAGACTTACTGTGTCAACTCCTTAGTGGCAACCTACTTGAATCTGATTGCCAGGGTCCTTAGGCTGGCTTGATTCTAAATTTTGGGTAAACAAAAGGAAACGTGGAAAAGTTTTAATGAACAACAAAAAAGAGTATTAGTTTAAAAAAGAGTATTAGTTTAAAAAATATTCAAAACTGTTCTAATTACTTGACTTGATACTTTTACTAATAAGATTTTTCATGAAAAAGTCCACTCACTTTTATGGTCTTATGTTAATCTCTTAAATTGTCTGTGAGGATCCTTAATATGTTGTTTAGTCTAGTGGGGGAAAAATGTAGCAGTCTTTATTTTCTAGGAAGTATAATTTGGTTTTTTACGAGTTACAGTCCCCTTCACAAAATCAAATACTCTGATAACAAACATTGATATACTATGCTATGAAAAGAAATAATGTTTCTAAAGTATATTAAAATTCCTGTTTTGACACAGCAGCTTGGTAATAAATCATAGAACCATAAAGTTGTTGAGGTTGGAAGAATCCTTTGAGATCAAGTCCAACTGCTCACTTAGTGCTTGCAGTCCCACTGTGAAAGACGTGAAGACATGTGAAGACTGTGAAGACACTAACTCTAAGCCAGTCACTAAGTACCACATCCATAAGTCTTTTAGATACCTCCAGGGATAGTAACTCCACCACTTCCCTGGGCAGCCTGTTCCGATGCTTGATAACCCTTCCTGTGAAGAAATTTTTCCTAATATCCAACCCAAACCTCCCCTGGCACAATCTGAGGCCACACTAGAGCCGCTTGTTTGAATTTTGACAAAGTCTAGAAATTTTGTACGTCCCTGAGCAGATTTCATAAAAAACGTTTATCTATTTGAGAAAAAGCATTTTGCTTTATGCAAAAAGTTCAGATGCAGATGTCTATGTTGTTTATGTCAAATATTCACAAAAGGATGCAAGTGAATATGCCTTGATATTAAGCAGTGCCTTGATTTATTTGTTTATTTAGATAAACATCAGGATTCTTTCAATCTTCATTGATGAGCTTCATTGTTCTGTCTGTGGGTGGTTGGGATTTTTGTTTGCTTTTTACACTTTATTCTAAATTTAGCTCCAAATTGACTGTGCTATGAATTGACTTTTCTCAACAGAGTTTAATGGCTTCACAGGGAGCTCAGTCATGTGTGAGCATCCCTCTTGTGACTGATTAATGCAAGCTGATGTTATTTTCAGGTTACTATATCTGATTTTTGTCATGGTGATATATGTAATCTATTTAACTGTTCCATCTGTACAGAGACTAGAATAAATGAATATGCCTGTTTAGGGCTGACAAATATTTAGACAGTCTTACTTATCTTGGCAAGCTAAACTTAGAAAATAATTTTATATTGCCCTTTAAAAGTAACAGAAACATTGCACAAATCAGAACTAATTATATACATATATCATTGATATATTTATTAATAATCATTAAGAATGTCATATTTAACAGCAGTTTTGTGATGTTGAAAAGCAAGGACAGTAACAGCATGTTCTTTTATTTTTATAAATGTTTAGGCCTGGGATGCTTGGAGGTGTTGTTTAAAGAGCACTGATGTATCTTGCTGCTTGACACCTGCTCAAAATGAGTATAGATGATGCAGTACAACATGGAAATAGGTGACTTTTAAATAGGTGATACTTCACAGTATCACAGTATATCAGAGGTTGGAAGAGACCTCAAGAGATCATCAGGTCCAACCCCCCTGCCAGAGCAGGATCACTTAGGGTAGTCTGCACAGGAATGCATCCAGGTGGGTTTGGAAAATTTCCAGAGAAGAATACTCCACAACCCCCCTGGGCAGCCTGTTCCAGTGCTCTGTCACCCTCACTGTAAAGAAGTTTCTCCTCATGTTGAGGTGAAATCTTCTATGTTCAAGTTTGAACCCATTGTTCCTTGTCGTATCACTGTGAACCACCAAAAAGACCCTGGCCCCCTCCACTTGTCACCCACCCCTCAGATATTTGTACACGTTGATCAGATAAGTAATGGCAGACTGCCACTTATCCAGGTCTCAGATTGTTTGCAATAGTAGTATTCAAGTTTTTATTCTGTGGCTCTCTGTCTGAACTTATTACAGAATTTCAAGATAGGTGAGGTAGGAAGGGGTGTCTGAAAACAGTCTAGTTCAACCCCTGTGCCCAAAGGCACCAGCAGAGCTTTGTTCAGGACTGTGCCCTTCTGGCTTTTGAATATTTCCAAGGACTCTATGACCTCTATGGACCACCTGTATTTGTTTCATCACCCTCACAGGAAGAAAGGTGAGGGGTCTTTTTCTAGTGTTTAGGTAGAATTTGCTGAATTCCAGTTTGTACCAATTGTCTCTCTTCATTCTTGGGAACCAGTAAGAAGAGCCTGACATTTTTGTCTTTACGCACACTAATGCGACTCCACCTGAGCTTTCTCTTCTCCATGCTGAACGGTCTCAGCCTCTCATATAAAAGTTACATGAGTTGCTTAACTTCTTAGCTCTTCATAGTACGTACTCCTGCATGTCTTTGTTTCTGTTGCACTGAGGAGCCCAGAACTGGAATTAGCATAGTGAATGCATCTCATCAGGACTGAGCAGTGGGAAAGGATCATATCCCTCCACCCTCTGTCTAATGCATCCCAGGATTCTGCTGGCCTTCTTCAGCACAAGGTCACATTGCTGGCTCATGTTAATTTTGCTGTCTATGAGGACTCTCAGGTCTTTTGCTGTAGCAATGCTGACTTGTTGTTGGTCCCTAGGCAGACATAGCTTTTTTGCAAATCTTCCATGCTCAGGAAAATTCCCCTTCTTTGCTCTCCCAGTCCATCCTTCCCAAAGAACTGGTATCCATCCATGACAGCACCCTGTGGTGGTGAGCCCACCATGTCTCTACCATCCACTGAGATTGGTAGTCCAGTAACTCAAGACTCCAGAATATTCTGAATTTGGCAGAACAAAAGTGAAAATTGATAGGAATGTCCAGGTATCTGAATAACTGTGTGTGGTAAGGGTCAGGTGGTGGTAGTAATTTCAAGAAGGAAAACCAAAAAAAGTAATTGAAGAAAGATCCCATTAAGGAAACTAATAAATGCCTTCTTGCAATGCTATTGGCTTAGCAGATCTTTCTCATGAGTAGATAGAGGTTTCACTTCGTGACTTCAGAGCCTAAAAATGGCAGTGGAGCAAACAGCATCTCATTGTGTTGGTTACAATGTCTGTTTGTTTGGTTGTTTGTTTTTTGTTTTTTTGTTTTTTTTTAAGATATGGGGAAAATTTATTATGTATTGCCTGAACATGCATGTTTGCATGTACAATTAAAGAAAGGGGCAGAGAGGGGAAGGAAGAAAGTATACAGTAAGCAGAGGGTATTGAAGATCTGTGCAAAATAGTTTTATTTGATGGCAAAATTGTGTCATTCACATCCACATATTTCAGATATATTTTAAAACAAAAGTTTATGCTCAGATTTTTATTGGTTGCATGACACCATCTTTAACTTCTGTTTGTGTAAATGTTTAGGGTGGGAATTTGATATTAGGAAATGGATTTTGTTGTTAGTTTTAGCCTCTTAAATTGAAAACTTCTATACTTGTACTGACTATTTTGGACAATTTCTGCCTACCTAAGCATGTTAAATTGCAATCTGTTTGATACAGCTGGCAATGTGAATTAAGAACTATGAGTTAATTGTTATTCATGAATTATGTGACTTCAGAATTTTAGAATTAATGAAAAGCAAGAGCCCATTCATGTTGTCATTCAATCCAGAAAGACACTATTTTAGTAAAAGTACATTTTTTCAGAACTTAACTCTTAAATTTTTAAGTTCAGTCTGGTAACTGACTAAAGAATTGGTTTGTTGTAACTTTTCTGGTGTAATAGTTTTATTTAGACTTTCTTCTGGCATTTAGCAATGACCCAAAAATTCTAGAAGTAACATAGTTTGCCCAATAATGTCGTTTGCTTACTTAAATGGAAACAATTATTGTTAGTATTTCAGACTGTTTTCCATTATTTAGTTGGAAACTTGTGTTTAGAAGTTACTAGTCATATTTGCAATATGGGTTAGGAACTGGCTGGAGGGCCGAGCCCAGAGAGTGGTGGTGAATGGTGCCACATCCAGCTGGCAGCCTGTCACTAGTGGTGTCCCCCAGGGATCAGTGCTGGGCCCCATCCTGTTCAATATCTTTATTGATGATCTGGATGAGGGGATTGAGTCCATCATCAGTAAATTTGCAGATGACACCAAGCTGGGAGCAGGTGTTGATCTGTTAGAAGGTAGAAGGGCTCTGCAGAGGGACCTTGACAGGCTGGACAGATGGGCAGAGTCCAACAGGATGGCATTCAACAAGTCCAAGTGCCGGGTGCTGCACTTCGGCCACAACAACCCCATGCAGAGCTACAGGCTGGGGTCGGAGTGGCTGGAGAGCAGCCAGGTGGAAAGGGACCTGGGGGTACTGGTTGACAGGCGCCTGAACATGAGCCAGCAGTGTGCCCAGGTGGCCAAGAGAGCCAATGGCATCCTGGCCTGCATCAGGCATAGTGTGGCCAGTAGGAGCAGGGAGGTCATTGTACCCCTGTACACAGCACTGGTTAGGCCACACCTTGAGTACTGTGTCCAGTTCTGGGCCCCTCAGTTTAGGAAAGATGTTGAATTGCTGGAGCATGTCCAGAGAAGGGCAACGAGGCTGGGGAGAGGCCTTGAGCACAAGCCCTATGAGGAGAGGCTGAGGGAGCTGGGACTGTTTAGCCTGGAGAAGAGAAGGCTCAGGGGAGACCTCATGGCTGTCTACAACTACCTGAAGGGAGGTTGTAGCCAGGAGGGGTTTGGTCTCTTCTCCCAGGCAAACAGCACCAGAACAAGAGGACACAGTCTCAAGCTGCGCCAGGGGAGGTTTAGGCTGGAGGTGAGGAGAAAGTTCTTCACAGAGAGAGTGGTTGGCCATTGGAATGTGCTGCCCAGGGAGGTGGTGGAGTCACCATCCCTGGAGGTGTTCAAGAGGGGATTGGACGTGGCACTTGGTGCCATGGTTTAGATAGTCATGAGGTTTAGGGTGACAGGTTGGACTCGATGATCTTTGAGGTCTCTTCCAACCTTCTTGATTCTATTCTATTATAGCAAAAATGGTAGAGGTTGCTGTTGCCATTACTTCCCACATATTAATAGATATCTCTGTGTGAATGTGTGAATTCTCTAAAAATAAAAGATGGAAGATGGGAAGTAACTGGAAATACTTAATACTTTTGGAGTGCAGTACAATTCTATGTATTGGTAGGTTAAATTTCATTTGAAGATGTGGCCTTGAAAGATCTCAAAGTGCATCCAATGTGACATGGTTTTAGGAGATTTTATTTGTGTGGATTTACAGTTAGCCCTCCCAATCAATATGGCCTTTAGATATGAGAAAGGAGATTAGTCCAACAGTGGCTGCAGATTTTGCCTCCAGATATCTTAGAAATCACTTGAAAGAGAACAATAACAATAGTTGTGAATTCTATACTCAGTCTGTTAAGCTGGTAACAAACTCTGGAAGTCCAAAAAAACCAAACCAAACCAAACCAACACAAAACCAAAACCCAGGCTGGAAACAGGCTGGTCCCCTACTATATATAAGGATATCACTAGCACTTCAAGATCAGGGAGGAGAGCCAGCAGTTTCCAGTCTCCCAAAACTTTCTGTTGTTTTAGAGTAGGCAAAGGAGCTAGAACTTAATTCCAACCCAGGTGCTTATTTCTGAAAAAAAATCAGTTGGCACCAGGCATAAATAGTTCTGCCTCTCAAAGTTAATCTGACACTTGTTACTCGAAGTCAAGAATCAACTCCAAAAGTCATTAATGATTTTGATGAATTTGCTGAACACTTAATCTGTTACTTGAATTATTAACAGAATTTTTAATAGCCCTCTATTACTCAAGAACATTGTATTCACTTTTGTTCTATATTTCTAAGTACTAAACTAGAATATGAATTTCACAGTCATACATTATTATGGTATGTAATGAAGCAACCTCAACCTGATCTAAATATTATTTGGCAACATCTAAGCTGAAACAAATTACTCGGAGGAAAAAATGTATGTTGAGTTTGTTCAGGGTTTTTTCCCTCTCTGCCACCTGATTTCTTTGGGCTTCTCTTGATTTTTCTTTCCTGGGTTTGGTTTTGGGTTTTTTTTGGTGGGTTTTTTTGTTTGTTTCTTTTGGTTTGTTTGTTTGTTTATGGGGGGTGGTTGTTGGTGGTTTTTTTCTTTCATGTTCTTTGTGGATTTTACATATTGCTTGGCATTCTGTAATTATTATTTTAGGAATAGTTCAACATTTGCGTGAGTGCGATTTAATAACAGAAATTCAGAGTGCTCCATAATTTATCCTCACTATATATTCCTCATATGAGAAAACTGTCTTAATAGAGCTACCTTAAATCACACCATATTAGCAGACTACATTTTTCACTGAAGATGTTATCAATCATAGTGTCTGAGCAACGAGTTCTAGGATTCAGAGTCTCATCCCATGTTTCAGGTACTTTTCCATGGAAGACATTCCCTTTTCCTTCCTCTGTCTCACTTGATGTTTCAACCAGCATAGCTTGTTTTGGGGACTTTTTTTTTAATTTGATTTTTGAGCACTTGAGATAATTTTAAACCAGTAGAATTGTCTTTCTACATCTTTAAATCCTGTAGTTCTTGAGGGGAGATAAGTACAGATATTTTAGCCTTTAGTTATAAATGTAGGTTCATTTTTCAGACTGCATCTGAATCCACATTAAAGCATGTTTGAATAAAACCCTGAGCAGCACTGGTTTGGAAGACAAAGGCTCTGCTGTCATGGCCTTGGTCTCTGCTCCAACAGCAGTGAGGCAGAATACGCCAGCTGAAGAGTTATCTGCAAAGAAGCTTGAAAATCCCTCCTAGCATAAACATCTCATTTGTGTATCCAGCTGGACAGAGCCTGGATTGACCAGGTTGTGCACCACCTGGAATGGTTCTGCAGACTGGGGTATGGCAGATGGCTTTGCAGAAGCAAGGAAAACTTTATCTCTGCTTTCAGCACAGCCCTGGCTCTTTGATTTCAAAGTTATTTTGCAGTAGTCAAGAAACATAGAATACCTGTGTTTTACCCAGCTCTCCTCCTGCTTCATCTTCAGATTATTGGATAGCAAGGTCCAACTTAAGGATAAAGTGGATTAAAAAAAAAGGCAACAAACAGAACAACACCACAAACAAAGAAACCAAAACACTAAAGGGAAGATGCAATGTTTAAGGTACAGAAAATTGTCACATATATTCCTTCTGTTGTGAACTGCCTGGTGAGCCTGTAATGCTTTCCAGACTTTGATTTTCTTTGGTGTTCAGCATTATTTTTTACTTTCCAGTTGTGACTTGTAAGATTTATTTATAACTTTCAATTTTTTTTTTAAGAACTGTATTTCTCTAGAGACTATCTTATGAACTTTTGCATCTCCCTTACCCCAGGAATCTTCTTTCAAGTTTTGACTTTACTAACTTCTTACAGTTTTACTTTCTGCTACAAGAATTCTATTCTGTTCATCTCAATCTTCCTTGTCTTTTTCTTTTTCCTATCTTATTTACTCACATTAAATTCAAAATATCACAAAGCATATTGATGCCTTATGAGAATCACAATGAAGCATTGTGTTTTTTTGAAATCAAGAGGCATTTCCTTATAACTACAATCAATTTAATGTAAAAACATACAATGACATGACAGATGCCACTTATGTCCTTCTACTGTGATGCTCCTGAAATCTGGAGTGATTGATTAATGAGCTGCTGATACCTTCTACTCAGTGATAAAGAGCTAAGACTAAGAAGAAAAATAATTGAATTACATTGTAGTATGCAAAGTCATTCTGAAATTGTTGTACTTGATGTCAAAATCACTGTGTCTTATTGTTTCTCCTGCAACCTTGAATGGATTATAAGCAAAATAACTGCAAAACCACAATTAGGAAAACTCTTTTTTTTAATTTTTTCCTTATAACTGACAGATCTTGCCTTCCCTACAGTAATGGTACTGTACATAGGCAGTGAAGTTGCTTGATGTTAGCATGATGGATGTTCCTTGATTTTTTTTTTTTAGAGCAGTCGAAGCTGTGGAAGAATGGGAGCATGGCTGAATGTTATTAGCCAGGCAATATTCCCTGTAAAAATTAGCATCACCATAATTCCTATCTACGCTTTTGGACCTGTCCACAACATGACACCAACACAGGAGGCAATGAGGTAACACAATAAATCCAGTAAGAAGCTTGTTCCCATTGGAGTAGGTGATGATTGCTGATCAGTACAGAAGGGTTGTCCTTATGTGCAAATGCCTCAGTCCACAACAGAAACTGAAATCTCTGAAATTTATCCATTCATCTTGAGTAATTTCTAATGCTGGCTGACCACAACTCTTGCTCAACCTTCAGGGAAACAAACCATGCATATTAAATCTCTCCTGATTATTCTGATGTTCAAGCACCATAGGCCCAGGTTACAAATAATGCTTTTAGATGCTTAATTCATATTGATTTAAGTAGGGCTATGTATCTAAGCGACTTTGACATTAAAAACATTCCCTTCTGCTTTTTATTGTAAACAAAATGACTAGTGTCTTATATTCCAAGTGAGGTTGTATGAAGCAAGACGTGAATCTCTGCTATTTTATTTCCTGCATTTTATAGAAAAATCATGTGCTATTCTATACATTTTTTTCCTTTGTCCTTTTTGAGGAATTACTGTGGGTTCAATCACATATACATACCATAATAATATTTCTGTTTTCAAAGGATGTGTGATGAGACTGATTTCCTAGAAATGGATAAATGTCTGTCTGCTGATGGGAAGTGTTGAATTACTTTCTTTGATGGAGGGTACAGCTTCTCTTTTCCTTATTGAACTCTCTTTTTCATAACCCCCAAGCTTTCTCACTTTTATTCTTTTCATTTTCTACCCTATCTTTCCAAAGGGGTGGGATTGAGATGCCTGTGGGGGTTAGATCACAAATGACTGTGAATGACTGTGTGTAGTGTAAAGACTTTAGGAACTTCATAAAAGAAGATGATAGCAATTTTGAAAGAGTGAGTAAACTGTTACTTATTTTTTCCCTTTGATTTTTAAAAGAAAAGCTTATGAAAAACCTTATTGCAGAGTACTCAGCACTTTCAGTCATGATTCTACCTGCATTTTTTTTTTCATATTCTTGTCCAATGCACTTCAAACTTTTTGTTTAGCATAAGTTTCTCATTATGTTCCAAAACACATTGATTGATCCAATCTGCCATAATAGCTTCTGTTTTAAATCATCAACTCAATCATGGAAGGAAAATAAACTTTAAAATATGGAGGCATAAAATCAGGAAAGATCCATCGATGCTTATGTGAAATATCACTAGTGGTCAGGAGAACAAGAAGCAAAGCTAATTGCAGATGGGGAAAACATGCAACAGTGCAAGTGAAACTCTCTGGTTTTAACCTGTAGAAAAAGCCAAAGTGAATTCCAAGTTTGAAATGGAATCTGAGGCCATATGATGGAGTTTTATACTGAATGTTCATCAGAACTTGTTTTTCGCTTTTTGCCAGTCTGCTCTTTGCCAAAGAGGAGTATCCATCTGTTCTCCTGTGCTCTGACAACACAGATTCATAGAATGGTTTGGGTTCAAAGAGATCTTAAAGATCATCTAGTTCCAACCCCCCTGCCGTGGGCAGGGAGACCTTCCGCTAGACTAGGTTGCTCGAAGCCTCAACCAGCCTGGCCTCGAACACTTCCAGGGAGCTGGCATCCACAACCTCCCTGGAAAATCTGTTCCAGTGTCCCACCACCCTCACTGGCACGTCACAAGTAATACTGTAGTGTATAAAATCCTGGACATGCAATTGAGTCCCACTTCTTGCTTTAATGACAAAAGTATTATTCTGATTTTTTTAATTTAATTTTTAATCAAGAAAAAGAAAGACAAAATCATATTTGCTGTTAGAACTGTGGGAATGAACAGGTCTTAAATAAGGTCAGAAAAGCTACAGTTAGATCAAGGTTCCAAAAAGCCATGCAAACTGAATTTTTAGCTTCCTATGATATATTGGTTTTTTTTTTTTTTTCAGTGCACATGCATTTCTGTATGTGGTGACAGTAGTAATCCAGGGAAAGAACAGAGGAAGGAAAAGGGGAAAATGGCAGTGGGGAGATAAGGTTAAAGGTGCAAGCTGCCAATGAAAAATAGAAACACTCCTAATATCTTAAAGAAAAGATCATCTTGATAACATTGCTGCTGTTCTGAGAGCTCTGTTCTGAGAGCATGGGATGGATTTGACATGGCAAAGAATTGTGTTTTCTTTTAGTGTTGTAGTTCCTGTAGCACTGGTGGATTTTTCTTGTCTCAAAAGGCTTGTTCAGTCTCAGTTAATTCCTTCTTGTATCTTCCAGATGTGTTGGAAGGCACACTCAGGCTAGTGGGTGTGGGACAGGGGTGGTGCTGCTCCCGTGTTTCACAGAAATAGGGTTATGGATGTCACTGGAAAGTATTTGCCTGTCTGAGGTGGTTTTTGTATTGCATAGAAGGAAAACCTGAACATTTTAGTTTGTACTTTGAAACAGAAAAGATGCTTTTTACGTTTAAATCATTTGTATTTCAAAGGCAACAGTGGTTGGAAAGAGGATAAACATTCATGATCTGTAAAAAAAATTGTGCTAAGTTTTGATGCACAAAGCTACAACATGCTTCGTGCAGAGAGAGAAAATTGGACACACTCGGTTTTGATGAGGCTCAGCAAGACTTTCAGGCATGCAGTACCAACTGCCAGATGTGCTTTATCTGTGCAAGATGGAAGAAGAATATAAATGAGGTCAAACACTTGTGTATATAAACTGGCATTTCAGATAAAGTTTTTTCACAGTCTGTGTGTTTGTAGCATTTAGAAGTGTCAGGCGTCATTAAAGAATGAGTTTGGGCTTAGGGAGTTTTGATTAATTATGCCACTTGTAAAATATCCCGAATCGTGTGTCCTAGAACAAAGTATAGGATTTGTAGGGCTTGACAGCTGAAAGATGACTTCTATTTCATGAAAGTTGATGACAGCAGTAACAATGAATCTTTGGTACAACACACTCAGGCCTGCTTGTCCTCATTAGAAGCTGTACGATTTCCAGCCCCCAAGCAAATGATCCATTATTTCTGCTTCATAGGAAGAGGTACTATGGATTGCTTTGTGATTGATTAAAGAAAATATGGCATATGTTGGAAAACTGAAAAGTATCCCAGTAATTATTCTTTAAAACCCCAACTCCTATTACAGAGAGTGTATTTCTATTTTTTCTTTAGATAAAGATTTTATTTAATTTATGAAGTATCAAAATTTTAATCATACTATAGACGTAAAAATTTTAAAATTCCCATAAGTTACAATGAAATGAAAGTAAAGGCAGAAGAGAAGAAACTAAAACCTGCCAAAGGGAAGTAGCTTTTACTGTTTTCACTGACATGAGTAACATTTGGCAAGACTTGTGACAGGGAGCAAATACATACAGATTTTTGGATAATATTTTGCATATGTGAGGGAATAGAAATATGATCCTGGGAAACATATATGTGTGTGTATATATATAATCACAGAATACATCTGGTTGGAAGAGACCTCAAAGATCATCCAGCCCAACCCTTGACCCAGCACTGAAAGGTCACCACTAAACCATATACTTGAGCACCAGATCCACATGCTACTTAAACACCTCCAGGGATGGTGGCACCACCACTGCCCTGGGCAGACCATTCCAACATTTGATAACTCTCTCTGTGAAGAAATATTTCCTGTATTCAATGGTTGCAAAACATAAGGTAAAATGGCTATTTAGTGTCTCAGTTGATAAAGCTTTTGACTCATTAGTAATTTACCATATAGGAATAATTGATTATTTTTTTTTTTTAAAAGACGGATTGGTTTAGTTTTTTCAGCTAAGTGATAAAAATATTTGAAAACGGTGATCGCTAAATCGTAG
This sequence comes from Indicator indicator, assembly GCF_027791375.1. Lineage (NCBI taxonomy): Eukaryota > Metazoa > Chordata > Aves > Piciformes > Indicatoridae > Indicator > Indicator indicator. The sequence goes on along the minus strand of NC_072017.1, from coordinate 16,931,896 downwards.
ACCAGGCAGAGCTGAATCTGTAACTTCCACAAGGAGGAATGTTAATCTACAGATGTGAGACCTCATGAAGCCCAGCAGTATTATGCTTCTACTAATAAAACCGACTTCTGTCATTTTAATTTTGACATATCTTACAAGAAAACACCTTCTTGCAGGAAATACTGTAAAATTGCCTTCTATGGGTATAGGCAGAATACCAGTAAAAAATACCAGAAACCAGTAGAGAGCTCTTGGAGGCTGCTTTAGGTCAGAATCCATGGGGTACTGCCCCTTAAAGCCACTCGTGCTGCACAAGGGGATACAGAGCACCTCGAAGTTGAACCTTGAGGAAGTATATTTCTGTTAAGTCTATAGCAGAGTAAATCAATTCTTCTATTGAAAAAGGATCTACCTCCTCCTAAATGTAGAGGCTTGTTCTTAAAATAACATTTTTGTTCCTTTAACGTGCTATACATCTTTTCCTACCTGTCTCATTTGTGCAGGTGTAGGGTTTTCCTTTTCTCTCAGCTACTCCTCCTTTTGATTAAATTTGCTTTACTAAGGTAAAGTGGAGGCAGGGGCAGAGAATTTGATATAGGTTTCCACAGGTACGTAGATTTGTCCTTCTTTTAGAAAAAAATAATCTTACAGGGTGTGCCTTTACTGATTACATTCTTACATTTCTTACATTCTCTTTAAAAGTGGGCCATCAAATTGCAGAGATTAGAAATAATTCACATTTTGTTTTCTTGCATGTATAAGGGATTCCTCAGAACAGAGAAGATTGTTGCACAGTGTGTCTTATTAAAGTTCTCTCCTAGCATCATTGCAGGGACAGGCCTGGACTTGCAATATTAAAACTCTTCAGGGCCCGATTTTCATGTGGATATCAGTTGCATTTACAGATGTTTGATCAAGTAGCAAACTTCTTGGTTCTGTGAATGAGCTGGTATTGGAATGTGAATTCACAGTGTCTGCTATGGTGTCACTGAAAAGACAGTATTCTCAAAACAGATCTATTTGTTCATTATGTTAAAGTTGTAATAAAGTTAATTCTCTACTTTTTGGCCCTAGATACTGCCTCTAAAGCTTGTTCTAGATTCTCCTCCCGCCCCCCCCCCCCCCCTATCAAAATATGAGTTTCAGATATTGTCTGAGTGCATGCAGTTTATGCTGTCTTATTCAGCAAGTGAAAGAACCTTTAAGGGTCTATGCTACTTACTGTAGCTGCTAATGTTCTTCTACTGTTATTATTAGACATGTTGTCATTATTACAGACCTTGAAAAATCTTGACCAATAAGGACAAAAAGCTCCCCTGTAGCAATAAAAGCAGAACACTTCAATGAAAATTTATTTTCTTGACAAGACACAATTACTACTGAATATATAAACAGCAGTAAAACCAAGCAAGAATATAATGTTCATTATAATCTAGGTTGTGACTGCTCAAAATAGCATAAAAATATAATGTAAATTATTTTATTAATACATAACTATTTATGAAATTTATTGATGTAGGCATTTAAATTATTTTTTTTACATAGTAAAACATTTTACAATACTTACATTTATAACAGTGTATTACAGAAAGAATGGTATCACAGAAATGCTGCACAATCAGTGCCTACAGGCTTGTGAATCAATGTGCTTTTATATTTTTGTTCTGAAAGAGCATTTGTATTATGTCTTAAACCGTCTGAAGGTTTTGACTGATATATCATGTTATAACTTCTAGAGCTGATAAAACAGATGACTCTTAAAGCAGTTGTGATGGAGAGTGGGTTTTATTTCTCACATTATGTCCATATCATGGGAAATTTTTCTAATCTGTGATATGAAAGGGTATTTCAAAAGCTGACATAATCACTGTGAGGTACTTCAAGTGTGACACTTGCTGCCAATTATTCCACTGCTTCTGACACCTGATAGGGATCACTGCTGACTCTTTCTACAACTATTCCGTGTAGTTAGGTCATTGGCAAAAATGGTCACCAAATTTGGGTTTGGACCTAATGCTATTGTTCAATCTAGACAGGTATGCCATTGGAAATATTTTGATTGTAATTACTTGCCCAGCCAAAAAGACATACATTGTGAGTACATACACTGAGTATGTCTATTCAGTGCTGGTGAGATTATGAATTACCTATACCAGTTGGAAAAAAAAAAACTAACAAAAAAACCCCAAATCTAAAGTACTCACTGTGTACAAAAGGTCTGTTAATTTCAAAACAAATTGATATAAAGAATATTGCTGAAGAGACAAACACAATAAAATTGTTCCCTGGTTACAGACAAGTCATTGGAAATGAAGCTTGAAAAATCCATATCCTATATTTCTTTATTATTCAAAATTGAACATAGCAGGATGATCTTGGATTAGGGCAATGGACCTGAAAATAGACAATTCTAAGTTTAATCACTGGCTCTGCCTTTCCCTCCTTGTATGATACAGACAAAATGAATTCTCTTTGTCTCAGCTACATAAAATCACAATTTATAAAAAGCTTTAAGTCTTTCATGAACATAAGGTACAGCCAACTGATTTGAAATATAAATTTTGACTAATAATAATAAGTTGAATTTTGATTGTCAATTAAGGTATCAAATAAGGTATCATTTCCTTTTGTAGTATCATGGCCATCTCTACACATGGCAAACCAAAAGCCTACTCTGTTTTGGTAACCAAAATAAATATTAATTGGTTAAAAATACTTTTAAAATACTTTGTACTTAATAGGTTATTAGGTGGAGTACATCTTATACAGGAAGTCAAATAATATTGCTACTCTAATTAAAAATCTTAAAAGTTAATTAAAACAAAGTAATTTTTACAATGGTGGTAATACTCACTGTCCAAATTGCATAATTAATATAAAGCAAAACTTATTAACTGTACAATTATAAATCATTATCGAGAAGCACTGTCTGGTGTTATGTTCTTCCTTCTGATTCTCCAGATGGTGTCTGGTCATCTTGTCAGCATGTGTCTCCTCTAGAAGGCATCATAGAGTTGGTAGTGAGTTGTCTGCATCTCCAATTCTTTGCTAAATGCCTTGTAATTTTGGGGGCAAGAGGATATGATTGTGTTTCATGCTCTTAAGTGACCAGCCTTGCTTGTATGTGACTTGTGGAGTCTGACATATATAATCTGAGTGCATGAAACATAAAATGTTCTTGTTACGTGCTCAGAGTAAACCCCAATTGATTCTATGTATTTTCCAGTTTATAGATTCTTAGCCTTTTACAAAATTATTTCTGATTTAAGAGTTTCATGGATAGAAATTTATGCCAGCACCTGAATCAAAATCTTACCTGCGTTCAGTCTTCTTTGATGTAAATTTTACCTGGATTTGGAATTGGGAGTTTCATGTTTGTAATGAAAGTTTCCAGCATCCTTATCTGTGCCCTCTCAGAGATTCGAAGATGTAGGGTCATAGAATCACAGAATCATAGAATCAGTCAGGGTTGGAAGGGACCACAAGGATCATCCAGTTCCAACACCCCTGCCATAGGCAGGGACACCTCACACTAGATCAGGCTGGCCAGAGCCTCATCCAGCCTGGCCTTAAACACCTCCAGGGATGGGGCCTCAACCACCTCCCTGCACAACCCATTCCAGGCTCTCACCACTCTCATGGTGAAGAACTTCTTCCTCACTTCCAGCCTGAATCTCCCCACTTCCAGCTTTATTCCATTCTCCCTAGTCCTGTCACTACCTGATAGCCTAAAAAGTCCCTCCCCAGCTTTCTTGTAGGCCCCCTTCAGATATTGAAAGGCCACAATAAGGTCACCTCAGAGCCTTCTCTTCTCCAGACTGAACAGCCCCAACTCTTTCAGTCTGTCCTCATAGGAGAGGTGCTCCAGTCCTCTGATCATCCTGGTGGCCCTTCTCTGGACAAACTTACATGTCTAAAGTGTCTAATTCCAATTCTCTGAGGTCATGTTTCTCTGCTGCACCCAGAAATCAATTCAAAACCATCTGCGTCTATTAGCTCTTGTACATTATTGTGCTGTTTCTATAGTCATTGTGTAAAAGGCTGAACGAGTCGTTAATAATGTGGAAAGCAGGCTAGAATGTTTGAGATACTTCACTAAAGAACTGTATATGTGGTATGTGAAACAGATGCTCCAAAGTTAGGTGAGATTGTTTCCTCACTCCAGTAGGTCATTTCATATTTAAAAGAAAAATCTGAAAAGCTTCAACTTTTGTGCAGTAACTCAAAGACTCAGAATTAAGAGGATATTGAAACTGATTGCTGCCTTGCATGCATAAAACTCATGGTGATTATTAACCTTTGGATATGTATTAGTTTTGCAAGACTGTAAACCAGAATGTTTTTCAAAGAAAATTTGTTCTTTTGAAAGGTTATTTTCTATGCATTTGCACAGACAGAGCTGGCATCTGGATTCCTAATAAGATGGTCATGTTATAAATAATGTTTTTGAGATAAACGTAACACAAACCTAAATCATCTAAGACAGTGTTGGAGCATGAAATTAATAAAACTCATCCACAGAACATACATATTTAAAATTTACAATGCACTTTGATGTTATTGGAAATGGTGGCTGCTAAGGGTAGCAACCTGCCCACAACAATGATAGCACCATGTCAGGTGCCTATTTACCAGATGGTTTAACCCAGAAAGCTGTGCTCCCTGCTTTCGTTGCATGGGAAATGATAGGATATAGTCTAATGACAGGAAATGGTACTAGTAAATGAGCTTTCATAGAAGACTCAGAAAGCAGGATAGAGTTGGCTAGTCGCTAGAAAGCATCTTGACAAGACTTGATATACTTCAGGCAGTTCATATGTGCTATGAAACAAGTCTTCATTCATTATCCCCTACTGTACAGTGGTGTGAATTCTTAGCAAATTCAGCTATTGCTTTTATAATTAGTGTGGCTGTTAGAGGTTCTGTTTGTCAGTTGTTATTTATAGCAGCTTCAGCTTTTGTTCTGTTTCTTATTCTGTATGCATTTACAGTTTCTTTGTGACTGAAGTACTTGCTGGAAGATGAATAAATGTTTTTATGTGGATAAAGCACCTCCAAGTTCAGTATCTGGAATGACAAGCTTTCTTCTGTTTTAATGGGGTTTTAAATATTAAAATAAATGTTGAAGGTATATTGGCATTTAGGTTTGCAATGAAGCAGACTTGCTGATTTTTATTCTTGTGCTTTGGAAGCTGAGTGGAAGGAATTCTTGGATTTCCTTCTTAAATTCATATGTTAGGTGGCTAGATGAAAGATGCCAATTTTTTCTCAGTATTTGTGGTAATAGACCCATCATTTATATCCCATTTCATGAATTCCTAGTTCCTCACAATAGATATATTTTTAAATATATTTAGGAAATTGTTATGCAGCTTTCTACTTTGCCAATTGGTTTCCAGTATAATTAAAAAAAAAAAAGTGACAAGAAAATCTTGAGATAATCCTCCACAGAAATGTTTAAAAGGAAATGAAATTGTCTGATGAAGAATAAGGTCAAAAAAACAGAGTCAAGATTTTAAGAACAAGTAGAGTTAACCAAACACACTAGGGATCAATTTGTCCAGGCTACAGGTGTGGACAAAGTTTCTGATACATGTGCTAGTGCTTAAAATTTGGCTGTTGTGATCAGTCTGGTTTTTGTTCTGCTAATCACAAGAACTTCTATATTTAATCACTACACCTCGCTGCCACTGCCTAACACATCGAAACTCCTTCTAAACACTCTTATGAGACTTTTGTGAAACATTGCTCTGTGAAAAATGGCTGAAAATAAAACTAAGATTCATTGCAGACATAGATTTAAAACTTGAAAATAACTAGATGCTGATACCTCTGTCTAGACCATGCTTCTTTCTGTGCAAACAGGCTGTCTGTAACTCCCAAGCCTCAGGAGATTCATATTTATTCTTTTGTGAAGTAGGCAGAGAAGTTTTAAAGGAAGAAAATAGGCCTTTACTGAGGAATAATTTGTATGGGAGGAATCATCGCTGAGGTACAAAAAATGCAATAACCACTCCACAAGATCTGCAGTAAACTGTTTTGTAAATAGTAGTTTTGTTAATAGTTGTTTTGTTGTGAGAGGTTGCAGAAGTTTAGTGAGGTTAATGCATTTCTATTAGAATTGTTGGTTTGGAGGGAGTGGGATTTTTTGATATGTTTACCAGTAAATTCGTATTCAGTGAAAAATATAAAGTAGGTAAATGTCATATGAATAACATAATTGCTTTTAAAAATCACATTTTCTTAATTATTAATTTCAGATTTTCATAAGCTAGAAAACAGCCATATTTTCGAGTTGAGGGATTTTGTTTGTTTGTTTTCTAAGTGTCCTAGACAATAAATTTGTTTGTGTTACAATGACACAAAATTAAATTATCCTAAATGATCACAGTTGGAAATATTTGTCACACTCTGTACCATAGGTAATTAGGTTATAAATATTATAAAATAAACTGTGATAAAACCATTTGCTAAGTGGGGGGCACTATGAATTTACTTTTTTCAATCATAATAAAATTACATATGAAAAGGTATTATTTAGGTGCACAACCAATAGGTGCTAAGGAGTGATGAGGATGCAGGAGAAGCTGTCTTGTATTTTTGTCATTTGTGTTACCAGAAAAGATAGGAGGTTTTGAGCACACCAGTGCTACAGTGGCACCTTCCTGGAACATGAGGTTTTGAGGTTTACCTAGAGGCACAGATTTCATTGTCTCTGAAAGCATGCCACGAAGCAATTTCTATTCTGGGGTAAGAAACAACAGCTCTGTTATCACTATGCATTTACTCAGCCCTGTACCTCCACACTTTATTTTTCATTTGAATCAAGAAAACTGTTTATTGAAATCCATCTGTGGAAACATTTTGTAAGAGCTGTCATATAATCATCTCCTGATAGTAAACCTTTTGCTTTGTCTTTCTAGGATGTAAGGACCCATGCAAATCTAATTATATCATGCTGCAGAAAACTGACAAAGTGGAAGCACTGCTGTTTAAAAATGAAACACATTTCATTAGAGTAAGTGCCTGGCAACTCCTCTACAGATGACACAATGGATGATAAGCCACAATTGTGGTGTGAAGCAAGAAAATAGCATATGCTAGTGGATAAAACATAAAGTAATCACCACAGTTACAAGTAGGCCTGGTGTCACTGATGGTTGTATTAAATGTGACTGTGTCTAATGGAAAGTGAAAAAAAAAATCATTAAAAAATCGTGTTTGACCAAATGACTGCATTTGCAGATGTATCCCTAGCTTTCTTCCTCAGAGTTCTATTCCAGTGTATTACAGATCTATATATTTTTTCTGTACTATTATGATATAAAAAAACCTGCAAACATTTGTTTCCCTCTGAAGTCCTCTGATGTAAGGCAAATTTATTTATTTGTCTAATCTATTTCTGTTCCAATTTGTTTACTTCATTTCAGTGACTCAGTAGGAACTGTTAGATAACAAATAATAATATATTTGGCAGTCGCTGCTGAATATAAAAGTTTTTTTAATCTCATTTCTTAGAGAACCTACCAAATCTGTGATCACAACTCCTGTTGCCTTTGAAGGAAAAGGAAGATGCAGAGATACAGCAACATTAATAAATATACTGAAATAGATTTTCTTCCTTTTATTTTTTCCCATTGAATATAAATAGGCACAGAATATCTGTCTATCAAAATTGCAAAGCAATAAAAACTTCTGAGAGAATCTTATAAAATCAGATTGACTGTAGTTGGTTGATGTAATTCATTTAAACATGCTTTCATCTGTTTTGGTACAACAACAAATGCTTTTTAATTTTTTTTTAAATGATACTATGCATAAGACTCCAGTTGAATACCTTCTTATTAAAAGTATGTTCCCGTTTGACCAATTTCTCCTTAATTTTATTTAATATTGGTTTTATTGGCATATTGGTTTAGGACCCCTGAGGTCTGCAGGATTTTCAAGTAAGAGTATCCATTGTTTAATTAACAGGTAGCACCCTCATTTTTTGTGTGTGGAAATTATATGCAGAAAATATGTGGAAAGTTTCATTTTCCTTAAACATTGATCATAGTCTGGCATAATTCCATAAATTATGATAATTTAACTACTAATATCTTTAAAGAAACTGCTGTCAGAAAAGACTGGGTTTATTCAGTGGAACACAGTTTTGTCATCCTTTGAATTATAGGTCTGTAAATAATATAAAACGGACAAACTCTAATGGCTTCATAAGAATTTACAGAACTGTATTCCTGATTTCTCTGTGTGCCTTATGCACTTAGAGAATTACATATGGCACTTTTTTCTTTTAGAAATAAGCTTGGTATCAGTTAAAGTCCACTTGAAGCTTATGAGGAAGATGAGGACAGTCTTAGCAGGGCCTGTTGTGACAGGATGAGGGGTAATGGTTTTAAACTAAAGGAGGGGAGATTTAGACTAGATATAAGCAAGACATATTTTACAACGAGGGTGGTCAAACACTGGAACAAGTGGCCCAGAGAGGTGGTAGATGCCCAATCCCTGGAAACATTCACGGTCAGGTTGGATGGGGCTCTGAGCAACCTGATCTAGTTAAAGATGTCCCTACTCACTGCATGGAGAGTTGGACTAGATGATCTTCAAATGTTCCTTCTAACCCAAACTATTCTATGATTCTAAATGCCTGGATGACATTCACATTAAAGTTAATGGAAAGCAGTGCCCAGCTTCTCATGTTCAGCTTTGGACTGACATAAAATTTAAACACGAAACTGACTAGTCTTGAATCTCTTACTGCCTATAATTTTCCCATGTGGTATTAAAGAAGATATCTTTATTTTGCATATTGTAAAACTTTAGTACTATTACTATATACAGTTAGAAAAGAGCTACTATATTCTCATATTTCCATCTTCACGAATTTTATACTATTGCTTTTATATTGTGAGGGACACATACGGTAAAAGAAACGCAATTAGGGTATTGGGCTTGCAAACATTTCCTCTTTTGCTTTACATTACTTTCGTCAGTTACTTTTTTTACAAAGGATCATTATCTGTTCAAGTTTTCCCTTGAAATTATTTTTCCCATTGACTCGATGTCTTGGTTGGCTGGAGACAGCAAAATGAACTTTTCAGAAATGTGCATGAACTTAGTTTCTGAACTGACTCCACCAGGGTCAACACAAAAGCTATTCCTTAATTTGCTAGATCAGGTATTAAGGGATAAATTTATAAAACTGTTAAGCTCAGACCCCACGACACTAGCTGTCTCGATCCCCACAGCAGGGTGGTAGCTGGGGGCACCACAGCTGTTTCCAGAGGCAGGTGCTGCAGTAGGTACTGACCTCTTCCTCTTAGATGTCTTTCCCTCTCTTGATCCTGTCTCCTTTGCGCTGGTGAATCAGACAGGTTTCTTGTCCAACCTCTAAGGAAGAATCAGGTGCCTATAGAAGGAGTAATTTTCTTAACAGTACACTGAAAAAAAATGCAATCAGGGAATTAAAGACCAGAAGGAATGAATGAAGTAGAAAATCATATCCGATTTAGTCAAAAGTTTTGTTGATGAAAAAGATGCAGAATCATCTACTTTAGGCTGGAAGATGATTTGCACCCTCACTTCAAGTTTTCACCTCTAAGTGCACTTTAAGGCAAATAACATGTCCCTTTCTTATGGAATATATTGGGACAGACCTTACTTGGGTTGTAACAAGAAGAGGTGAAAACAGTGAATCTTTCTTTTGCTCTCAGAGACTTGATTAAGGTGTATGACATCTGAACAATGTTATTCCCTAATTCCAGGCTGTAAAATACTGTAGCAAGGTACTGTTGCCTTTCCTGATGCAGTTGGATAATTCATTGGATGAGAAGGAGTAATTCTGAAGTGCTAAGACATTTGTTGAAGCAGATTGTACTTGAGCTTTTCAGTGCTCCATCATATAATGCTTACATATTTTTCTCTCTTAAGATAGTGATTTGACAGAATTCATGCTAAATTAAACATGCATTTTTATTTTATGTATCTGCATTAGGTCTCAGGATTACAAAACAAAAAGATTCCTAGAAGATTCATGAAATGGGTGAAAATTCAACAATCATTTTCACCTGTTTATTCTGTTGCACATTCTTGGTTCCTAGTAGTAATATTACTACTCTTTAGTTTCTTGTCTAGGCTTTGAAATTATGTATTTTGTAATAATAATAAATAAATCAAATCATTAACAAAACCCAACAGTACTAATAACTTGCTAATAGTTTAATTTTATATAACAGCATTTGAAAAATATATATCTCATTGAAACTAGTAACATTAATAGATGCTGAGTAAAGAGAAGACTGTGGGAGTGGCAAGCACCGAATTGAATACCACAAGTATAGCTAAAAAGTCAGTGGGATAATTTTGGGTAGTATATTAGGTCATTGTGTGGTATAATTTTCATTTAAATTGAAAAAAACCCCAATACATTTTTAGTCTTCTGGCATCCTTATACTCTTCCTCTTTAGTATTTTGTTAGCTTAGGGACAGAAATAGAAAATCCCATTCTACTAAAATAAGACTGTGAATGAAAATGTCATTTCAACCTGAAATTTTGATAGAATGTGAATCCTTGAAGAATCACATATGAGAACTTAATTCCAAATTTTTAAGTGTCTGCTGGAGTTCAGTGACAGAATCAAGTTGTAATGCTGAATAATCTCTACAGTGCCCTTAATTTTTATATCCCATTTTAATGAACCTACCTCTGTAGATATTCTGGACTACTATTTTTTTCCCCCATATATTTTCTGGATATATAATGAGAGAGTTTTATCCTGTTTGAAGTAAACATCATAATTTGTATAGCTCAGCTTTTTTTTTTTTAAAGACATATCTCATAGAATAGAATATTTCAGTTGGAAGAGGCCTAAAATGATTATTTAGTCCAGCACCCTTGACACTACAGGGCTGATCAGAAGTTAAAGCATGGCATAGCCTCTTAAACACTGACAGGCTTAGGGCACTGACCACCTCTCTAGGAAGCCAGTTTAGTTGTTTGACCACACTCCTGGTAAAAAAGTGCTTCCTAATGTCCAGTCCAAACCTTCTCTGGCACAGTTTAGAACCATTCCCAGATGTTCTATCACTAGCTACCAGGGAGAACAGATCAGCAACTCCCTCTCCACTTTCTTTCCTTCAGGAAGCTGTAGAGAGCAATGAGGTCACCCCTCAACCTCCTTTTCCCCAAATGAGACAAACCCAAAGTCCTGAGCTGGATTTCCAGCCCTTTCACCAGCTTTGCTTCTGTAAAAGAACTGACAAAGGAGTAGCACCCACTCTCCACAACCGTGGGCAGCCCCCATTTGTCCTTCCTCTGCCCCTCTCCTCTCAGCCATTGTCCACCTGGCTACTTGTCTGCTACCCTAGTCTGGCACAGTCGCCAGCAGTGTTCTGTCCAGTGTCTTTGCCACAACATGACACCATCAGGCTGCCTGCTGTGACATAGCCATGATATCACCAGGGTTGATGCCAGGAGTTAGTGTGCTGCAGCACTGTGACTTGGTTGTTACCTTCCACCATTCAGGCAAGAAGAAACAATTAAGTAATAAAAATAAAATAATAGCTGGTAATATTGGCATAGGCAATTAGGTAGCTGTGGCAACAATTTAAAACTCAGGACCTCAGCAAAGGTTAGAAAAGAATTTAAAGCAGCAACTCCTACCTGCCAACAAATTTAAAAGGTTTGTGTGGTACTTGCTGTTGAAATTTGTCATTTTGAAGATAATTCTGGAAGAAAAATGACTGATATGTTGACTGAAGGTAATATTTCACCCTGCAACTCTGGGTGCCTGACAGTGCTGAGTGTGGCTTGTCATGAACTGCAAGACTTGCATCTTTCTTTCCCTGAAGCAAGCTAGAGGTTTTGCCAGTCTTGTCCTACATGCTTCACTTGGACACTAGACTGAACCACAAGAATTAATTTTTATCTGCTTCATTCAATACAGACTATTACATGCAGCATCTTTAACTGACAGGATCAGAAGCAATGAGCACAAACTGAAACATGAGAGGCTTCCTCTGAAGCCGTTTGGACGTGGTCCTGAGCAAATAACTCTGAGTGACCCTGTTCGCACAGGGATGTTGGACCTGATGACTTCTTGCAGTCCTGTCCAAACTCAGCCAGTCTGTAATTCTGTGATTCAGACATGTGGTGACTTACTGCAAGTCAAGTGATGCACAGTAGCAGTTTAATCCCTATTAGCCTTCTGACAAGTTTGCTGCAAAGACAGATACCTGAGTAAGCAATAGCACCATGATGCCATGACTAGAGACTTTAAAGCTAATGGGCTCACAGCCAGGGACCACACTCTCAATGTACAAACTGTGACTTCCTTTGGAGAACACCAAAATAGTAGGTAATTTACATGTGTCAGATTATAGTTTTTCAGGCAGTCGTTCTGTTAGCTTTGCAAACTTGAGATGGGTGAAATTAAAATCCCCAAAGGCTCACTAGTCCTATATATTTTTTGGACTTAAACCAAGAAGTTGTCTAAGGCAACTCATATGCTGTCTTCAGTAGCCATATTGCCCTCAGGGAAGGCAGATGCTTTCTAGACATTAAGAAAACTGTTGGGAACCAAGAAGCTTTGAATAGTTCAATATCCATTTCTGTGCCTGCGTGCAAAGGAAAGGTGCTGAAATGCTGTAATGTTCTAGCATTTTGCACTCTTCTTTGAGCCTTTCCAGGAGTAAGTGCTTGCACAGGGTTCAAAGCAGTACTTCCTGATCAGATGAGCAGTGCCAGCACCTGAGAGACGTCATGAGAGCTCTTGCCTGCATTTTCAAACACGAGGAATTGCTACACTGCTGCTAAGTTACATATAAGCATGCTTACTTTGTGAGGCTCTTCTGAGTCCAACACAAGGTCTGAACTATTTAGAGCTGTTGCTCACTTTCATTTCTTGTTTCCTCCTTTTGCTCAGAGATAGAATAGAATATTTGATGAAAGGAAGCATCAACATTTGCATACAAGCAACAGTTGTTTTGCATTGCTGACATGAAATAGCATGTAAGTAATTGAAAGCAAGGAATCAATTTTATGAAGGTAAATGGTTGTGCTTTATTTCAGCTTTCCATCTTTATTTGTAATAATAATATTTTCATTGTATGAGCATGTCTAGATACAGAAAGTATTCTGCTATTCAGCTAATTAGAAATCATCAGAGTATGTAGGAAGTTTCTGGTTTAAAAATTGATATTTCTTCATCACCTCATGTTCTCTCTCTGATTCACAGAGCAACTTCTCATGCTATTTATTAACTAAGTAACTATCTAGTTTCCTAGAGCTACAACAATGGCCAATTCTATTTATGAAATTTTGTACCTCTTTGTATCCTTCCCTCATATTTTTTTTTTTTAAGCACTCCTGCCTGCTGCAAGGCCAACTCAGCGTTTTGGTTTTTCCCCCTCCCCCCATATGTTCCCCATTTTTAACATGTTTAGATGTTTTTAAGCCCTCAGGCCTTTAATTTGAAATATAGAAACTGTAATCTCTGGACTGCCTCTCTTATTTTTACAGTCTCTTCTGTCTTCTCCTATATTGATATATTTTTTTCATACAAGAGTTTTCATTGAGACCATAATACGTTCGATCATATCCATGACGCTAGTGCTATCATAAAAAATAATGAAAATCTACAAATCTATTTTTCTCAATTTTGGTTGAAGTTAATTAGATGTAGGTAATATCAGTCCTACTGGGTAGAGCAAATACACTTAGTGTTTGCCAGTTAATCCCTAATAGTCCATCTGTATGTTCTGTAATAGATATTTAGCTGTTACCTGTATTAAAAATATAAGGGTTAATCATGTAATGATCATACTAATTTGCTTTCTGTTATTGTCACTTTTTCCTACCACCAGTGTGGCTAATGTTGGTACATTATACCTGGCCCAGGGCACTAAACTTTTCAAACACCAGTTATTCAAGTGCACGCTCTGCTAATAGTCTTGGGCTGCTATTACATGGGTTGTCCATTTTTCTGCTTACCTTGTGTTCTGTAATGGATGTTACTTGCTTTAAAAATGTGCTGTAATTGTTTTTTTTTATTATTGTTTTTTTCTATTATTGTTTTTTTCTTTTTGCTGGTAGGAGTCATATCTCTAGCTGCATCTATTCATGGTGAAAACAAAAGGAACTCATTTTAAGAGCCTGTGTGAAACTGATACACATCACACAAAGAAATGTACTTTGATATGTACTGTCTGGTTTTATTTTCTATGTCAATTGCACCTAAAGATTCCAAGGAAATGAACATGGGTTTTTTTTCTCTCTTTTCAGTTTATGCCTGGCAGACTTTATATTTATTCCAATGAGATTCTATAGTTCAACCTATTGCTAAAACATACGTCTAATATTATTTGGAACAGATAGATATAATATTATCAGGAACCAGTAGGACAACACCTGTAATTGATACAAGTCTATTTCTTTCTTCACTTACATGGTTAGATATGTGAGAAGGACATACTGAAAAATACCATCAGATAAGTCTATAAACTGATTTCTGATTACCAGAAAAGATCTAATTTTCTTGACAGGAAAGGCTGCTAAGAGACTGAGGAGTTGAAAGCATTCAGTTGAAGACAGTCTGCTCATCTAAATGCCTGACTTCATGAATTATTTTAGGTATGTGGTTCTCTTTAACCAAATTGTGTTGTCTGAAAGATGTTCAGCTTATAAATGGTTATATTCAGTATTTGTACATGGCCTGGAACAAAAGAAGTTAATTTTTATTGAAATGGCAACAGTAAGACTTATTTCTACAATATATTGAGCCAGTACTTTTCAAGTTTAATGCAAGCTTAATTAAAAAAATTCCAGAGAAATCATTTAGTTGGGAAGGTCACAATAAAAGATTCATATAATTCGTGAAAGGTCTCCTGCTGTGCCATCTTTACAGTTTATGGGGGTCAAAATGAGGGGAAGACCAAATCAACTAGTAAATGCTATATTTCATATGGGGTAGTTAGGATTTTAATTAGATAATTTAATTAAAAAAAACAGAATAAAAAATAAATATAGTTCATAAATCTGATGTAAATTCTGAATACTGCATTCTCTGACTTTCCTAACTCATACATTATTTTCTAATGGTACTGAAAATCCTGTGGGTTTTGGCTGGTTGGTTGGTTCCAAAATTACAGAATTCAGTGCTATAATTGTGGAGAAAGTGTTTGCCATTGAGCAAGTAACTCAAAAGAGGTGAAGCAATACCATACCCGACCTAGGGGTGTAGAGGTATGGGCAGAGAAATTAGTTTTAAAAAACAGTAAAAAGTTCATAGTAAAATGTCTAGCATGTGTCTGATTAAGATTAAATATAAGGCAGATAATTGGACAGCATAAATATTAATGGTTTGAGAAAGGAATCAGCAGCAAAGAATTGACATGCAACTGACCAAGTTTAGTGAATGTATGTGAGGACACCTGAGAAAGCTGTATGTTTCCAAGGTGTTCTGGCATGAAATACTGACAATGCTGAACTAAAATTTTATTTTCAGAAACATTTCTCTCCATCATAGCAAGTAGCTGGAAATGACTTTTCCAGGTTATACTTTCTACATTTCTCTGTTGTGAGGTGAGGATTGGCTACTATTGGCATTGCTTGTAAGCCTACACCAGAAGTACTACAGTTGCTAGTCAATGCAGAGTTTCATCATTGCCTGTTAAAAATCTGCTCCAGTAGTTGTTCCTATTGCAACATTTTTCATTCTCACACTACCACACAAAACTTCCTGAAGGTAATGTTTATGCTAAATGAGATACAATAGGTTGTAGTAAAGTAATTTTTTAATAATGTTTAAGTTTTACACCAATGCTAGTAGAAAGGAAGGGAATGTCCTGCCTGTGTTCATGCAGCATCAGCCCTCTTGTACTTATCCTGCATTATGCTGTAGAAGCCTTAGGTTTTTTGAACCATGGTGTGGTGATACAAATGAGAAAGATCTTACAGTACAATACATTTTTTTAAAGTGTTTAATTTACAAGTATTTTCAAGACTGTACCTGTATCATCTCTCCATTATATAATTTATTATGGGAAAAAATTGCCTCACTTTCTGGAAAATTACTGTCAGACTTCTCCAAGACACATTCTCAGAGGACATCAGGGTATGCTTGCATAAAAATCATGCTGTTCTCAATGACCACCCAGTATCCCTTATGATCACAGTAATTGACATGTTGATTGAAAAAACTTTCTTAATGAAGTATGGGTGTAAAACTATAGCAAGTAGGGCAAGCAATAAGGAAAAAATCTATTATGGATAAATGAGGGGAGAATAAAAATGCAGTCAAAAAATAACCAAGACACAAATTATTGCAAATAAAATATCAGAACAAAAATACAGTAACATTTTCTGGTAATTCAACAACTGTTAGTTGGGTTACTGCTGCCCTGGGGTAAGCTGACATTTTCATATGCACTAATTAGCAAAGAGGTCAAATAAAGTTTCAAATAAATAGTTCATTTGTGGTGGTTTGCCTTTATGGAGGAACTAAAATAAACTCTGGCATAACTGGCACAGTAAACACTAGGTGTACCTGTTCTGCCCACCAGGACTTAGCATTATCTACATCTAATTAACTGCAAATGAAATTGAGAAAAATACTATGTAGATTTTTTAATATTATTTTTATTTTCTAATGAAGGCTGAAAAGGAGCTGTATGCTAAACTTTGAGATGTTGTTGCCATTCGTATATATACACATACACACTTGCTTTTGGGTATAATCAAATGTGAAGCATGTAACAGCAATGCCAAGGCTGCCCTGGTGAACTAATAAATAGACTAACATCTCTTCCACTCGTTAGATGTCCCTGTCATGCTGTGTACTGGGGCTGGTAACAGCAGTGAGCTCTTCTGCTAATTGGTGCATGTAGAAATACCCAATTACACAAGGAGCACTAGTGACTTGACAAGAGACAGCTGAAGCACCAGAAGAAATTATAGTATTTCCAAGCCAGCCACAAACTCAAATCTTGTTTTAGTCACGTAATTCCTCGGTTAAAATTCCCAGCTGCTGCAGTCATAATTTTATCTTCATGAAAAAAATAGATTAAATATTTAGACTAAATAAATATGTAGCAAAAACATCATGCATGCTCAGAAACAACGTCTACAACCCAAGTACTTATAGGATTATATGATACTCCTGTCTAAACCAGAAAACCTGTTCTGTTTTACTTCCATGAAAAGCCAAATGGCTGTTTGAATTCCAATGCTGTATCTCAGTTTGCTGGTTTACTTAGCTCACCTCTCTTTATCAATGAGTTTGGTGCATCTCTCATACTGTGGGCACACCACAGGTTTTTGTGCCTTGCTCCTCTTACAGATCTACTTTGCCTGAACAGGAATGTGACAAGAAGGGTTTTAAAAGCCTATGAATACCTTTATCACAGAAGTGTGGATCACTGTAGTATGGCAAGCACATATGCAAGCGGTTCCACTCAGCTGAAATGAACAGATGCAAGAGTCTGTGTGAGAATGCTTCATTATCCACTCTATCGTTCAAACATAGCCAACTAAATACAGTCCCACACCTTCCAAATGTGGCAGTAAATCTGAATAAAAAGCATGTCATATATTCATAGTTTGGATTGGAAGGGACCTTTAAAGGTCACCTAGTCCAATTCTCCTGCAGTGAGCAAGGGACATCTTAAACTAGATCAGATTACTCAGCGTTTCTATGACAAACTCTTTCAAGATCATAAGTTTGTGTACATGTAAGTAGTGCTACAT
The DNA here is from genome assembly GCF_027791375.1 of Indicator indicator. NCBI lineage: Eukaryota > Metazoa > Chordata > Aves > Piciformes > Indicatoridae > Indicator > Indicator indicator. The sequence goes on along the minus strand of NC_072017.1, from coordinate 16,914,174 downwards.
TACTGCAACAGATCCAAATCCTAAAGCTGCTGTTAAGATTAACAAAGTTACTATTCAGTAAACTACAAATATTTTGAAAAAATAACATCTGCATTTCCTGAAAATACTTTAAAAAGGTACTTTTCAAATGTTCTGATTAAAAATTAGCTTCATTTTTTCATGAAATAAAATTATACAGCTGAGTTCGCTATACGATTTGCAAATTGGCTATATTGTTTGCAAATTCACCTATATATAAAGTTGGCATTTACAAATTAAATGCTTTCTCCTCATTACTTTTCACTACTTAATTAATTCCCTTTATTTTGAACAGAAGGCTTTGCTTGTTACTGCATAATGATGCATTTTTATATATTCATGCCTCATGCATTATTGCAGTGCACTGTTTCAAAGTATAAAGGTTTCATGAGGATGAACTTGGCAGGATGGTTTTTCAACAAAAAACTTTAAAAAGTCAGTTTTAAGTCTAAAGACAGAAAGGAAGGTATTTGTCAGTAAGAGCTATTAAAATGTTTTATATACAGAGGTGGAGAAATGTTTTTAAATGCATAATTTTAAAATTATTATATTGTTATTTTTCATTTTATTCTCCATGAAGAATTAATCTCCAGTAGAAATCAGTAACAAACATTGAAGTGTCACTTGATGCTTTTTGAAATACCCTGAAAATAAAGGCAAATCTTAGCTCCCTATTCCAAGTTCCATGAAAACTAAACCAAGTTCATCTTCTCCCCTTGTGAAGCTAGGTGGTACTTCCTTAATAGGTGGATGCAAATATGAGTTATTGAGTAGCATGAAGGTGAATGAAACATGATTACTGCAATTTCTACATCATTGGTGCCATGTGTTTACGGACATGTGCTTATGACCTCTTTGTTTCAAAGCATATACACAGATCTAATTTTTCAGTAAGCAAAATACCAGATATTTGTGGTGATCTATAGTATGTATAATGCTGACAATGCAGCCATTTTTCATTGCTTTCTTTGGAGTGTTTTCTCTCTCTCTGAAATCATGGAAAAGATTTCCTCAGTGTTAAAAGTTGAAGTATAAATGTACTTTGAAAATTCTGAGGTATTGGAAAAATTGTTTAGGCCAAGTCTATTTTAATTGTATTCAAATTGATTATGAGCAGGAACGAATCCTTAAATGCCATGCTGTGCTATGTGCATGGGAAAAGAGGGACTTAGTGTCCTTCAACTTTGATCTTACTTTCAAATCCTGTTGCTTTAAGATTGTTAATGCTTTATTAAGGATACACAAGACACTCTATATATAACTCATGCCCTTGTTTTCGTTTGTGACTTCCAGCATTTGGGATTTTTTTTGTACCTAAAAAAAATAATAAAAGAAACAGCATTTATTTTATGTATTACATAGAGGGCAAAATCTTTGGTTCTCTGAAGTGTGTGGAGAAATGTCTGCTGGAACCAAGATTTCCTCAGAGAATCTTAAAAACAACTGCTCTGAACACCTTAACAGTCATTCTTTTCTACAATGACCTACATTTGTTTGCCAGGGAAAACATGAACAAATCAGTCCTCTTTACATCTTTTTAATTACACCTTCAAGACCTGGAGGGGAGGGATTGGGGGGGGGCAGGGTGTTGGGTTTTGGCTGTTTTTGTGTTTTGGGCTTTTGTTGTTGTTGTTATTCAGATTAGTAGTTCCAAATGAATTTTTGACCACTGAGTTTTTTGTATTTACTGTTTCCCAATATTACACTCACAGGGCTGCATTCAGGCTTCAAAATATAGAACTGCAGCATGGATGGTAAACAGCTAATTCTTAACATTTGTGTGTTAATGACTGTGCTAAAATTTATAGGTAAAAAGTTTGTGATGACGATACTTACATTGATACACCTCACTAATTTCTTAGCAAGACAATTTAAAAAAAAGGCAAAAATTTAGCTCAAGAACTCCTAATATACAGTCAAATGTTACAGCTACTGCAGGATATGATGAAACAGTGAACTATGGATTAGTTTATATTTGTAGACCTGTAGTATCTCCTGAGTACATTGAAAGCAAGATCTGGTTTTGAATAGAGGCAGTATTTGTTAGCTCCAGTGTTACCAGCCCTTGTAATTTGTTTAACAATGCTTTCAACTTGCCTGATATTGCCAGTCTTACATTGACTGGCAGTCAGACACCTGGCAGGTGGGAAAGCAGGAATGCTGCTTGTGGTGCCAGATGTAGCCCCAACAGGTTTGCTGTCAGCATCACTGCAGTGGGTAACAAACTGTGAGCTCCTGAGTGTCAGCTCCTAAAGTACAGAAGATGAACTAACTATTCAGAGTTTGCAGATTGTGTTACTTGAAAAAAAAGAAAGTTGGCTACTGGAGTATTGTGTCTGGCCATTAATTAGTTACTGCCTCAGAGGCAAGCTCATGTAATGAAATTTGAATTTGCCAGGCTTCTGAAGTCTATTTTCACTTGTACACTTTACACTATGAAATGATGACTCAACCTGGGAAGAGCAATAGAAAATCATCATTTAAGAAAAATGAAATCTAGGCTGTGCAACAAGCAGGACTGTAAGGTGGCAAAATACAGTGCCTTGCAAACAAAAGATAGATTTTGGGGAAGCACATAAAAACATCAACTTACAATCTTGTTCCTTTGGGATGTTACTTTTGTCAGCACTGTTTTTAAGTCTCTTCTATTCATTATAGTTTCTGAAAATCAACAGTACAAAAAAACTCCACAGAAACAAAACAAAAACTTGTTTATTGCTTCTTTCAATTTAAAGTTATAGAAAACTTGTGACAATAAGTGGGTGGGGAAGAGGTTTTAGGAGGAATAAGTTGATAGCAGCAGAATCATTGACTTAATATGTTTTACCTAGGGTTGCCTGAAATATGTGATAAATCATATTGCAAAGTTACACATATATGTAGAGACATTGCAGATATAAGCTTTTCAGATTTTAGTCAATGATTGGTAGACTACTACCCAATAGGCCTCATAATAAAGATTTACAGATTTAAATAAGGTAATTCTGTGAATATGTGTAATAGAAATCTAATTGGCTTTTATGGAAATTGAATCAAAATTTATTATGCTTCCTTACATGATGTTGGAAAGCTGATTAAAAAATGTAAACATTAGTTTCACAAGTTATAACAAATAAAGTGCAATTATGCGAAAAAAAAAATGTTAATTTTAAACAGTTACCACCAAAGCTAGAAATTATTGTAATTATTGGTTTGATATCTGCAAATGGAAAAGTTGCTGTATAATCAGAAAGGAAGAATCCCTGGAAATCCAGTCAAAATTAATAGAAAACTGTGTTGTTCTCATGTAACAGTGAAAATCAGCTCTAATGCACCCATACAGGAGGGCACAGAAGATGTGTTGTTTCCAAAAGTACATATTAATATAGTTTAGCCCTTGTGCTTCTGTAAGCTCAGCATAGAAAAAGTTCCTTTCTTTCTTTTTCTTTTTTCCCCCTGCATGCTTTACAGTAATTACTCAATCCTCTGATCCTTAGAGGCAAGAATCTATATTTATTAATGTGAAATGTAATAGTGTAAGACAAATTGAATGTGTCATCTAGGCTGAACTTGTTGAATGCACTGGAAGATGTAGAAATTGCATACAAAACTGGTTTTGCTGATCACAGGTGAAGTTAAATCTTCTGGATGTCTTTATACAGGGGATTCAGGACAAGAAAAGAGGAAAGAATCATTTGCCCCTCATCCAGTCCAAGTGTGAACGATGCTGTACTTTCTCTTACACCAAAAGAGGAGCTGTTCTGAGAAAATGGGGTAAGAAGGCACAATTACCCAATCTTGAAAGCCTTCCTGGAGCATAATGTGGGTTGAGTGAGAACTGGTGGCACTCTAAGTGCAGGGACAATTTCATTGTGCATATATGACACAGAGTAGGCATGTTCAGGATGTTCCTTAGTAGTGAGCTGTGAAACCAGCTTTGCTTTTGCTCAGCTGAGCAGGTGGGACCAGACTGTTCAGACTCTACTGCAGGTGACAACAACATTCAATGGGCCTACACTGAACTGAACCCTCTTTACAGACCTAAACTAAGAGAAAGTGTACATAATTCCTGGCTCAAAGGAGAGGTCCCAGAAGACTGGAAACTGGCCAATGTGACGCCCATCCACAAGAAGGGACGGACAGAAGAACCTGGGAACTACAGGCCTGTCAGCCTGACCTCAGTGCCAGGGAAAATCATGGAGCAGATTGTCTTGGGGGCAATCACTGCACACCTGAAGGATGGCCAAGGAATCAGGTCCAGCCAACATGGATTTAGGAAGGGCAGGTCCTGCCTCACCAACCTGATCTCCTTCTATGATCAGGTGACCAGCCTGGTGGACGTAGGAAAGGCTGTGGATGTAGTCTACCTGGACTTCAGCAAGGCCTTTGACACCGTCCCCCACAGCAAACTCCTGGCCAAGCTGTCAGCCTGTGGCTTGGACAGCAGCACTCTGTGCTGGGTTAGGAACTGGCTGGAGGGCCGAGCCCAGAGAGTGGTGGTGAATGGTGCCACATCCAGCTGGCAGCCTGTCACTAGTGGTGTCCCCCAGGGATCAGTGCTGGACCCCATCCTGTTCAATATCTTTATTGATGATCTGGATGAGGGGATTGAGTCCATCATCAGTAAATTTGCAGATGACACCAAGTTGGGAGCAGACGTTGATTGGTTAGAGGGTAGAAGGGCTCTGCAGAGGGACCTTGACAGGCTGGACAGATGGGCAGAGTCCAACAGGATGGCATGCAACAAATCCAAGTGCTGGGTGCTCCACTTTGGCCACAACAACCCCATGCAGAGCTACAGGCTGGGGTCAGAGTGGCTGGAGAGCAGCCAGGTGGAAAGGGACCTGGGGGTACTGGTTGACAGGCGCCTGAACATGAGCCAGCAGTGTGCCCAGGTGGCCAAGAGAGCCAATGGCATCCTGGCCTGCATCAGGCATAGTTTGGCCAGTAGGAGCAGGGAGGTCATTGTACCCCTGTACACAGCACTGGTTAGGCCACACCTTGAGTACTGTGTCCAGTTCTGGGCCCCTCAGTTTAGGAAAGATGTTGAATTGCTGGAGCATGTCCAGAGAAGGGCAACGAGGCTGGTGAGAGGCCTTGAGCACAAGCCCTGTGAGGAGAGGCTGAGGGAGCTGGGACTGTTTAGCCTGGAGAAGAGGAGGCTCAGGGGAGACCTCATGGCTGTCTACAACTACCTGAAGGGAGGTTGTAGCCAGGAGGGGTTTGGTCTCTTCTCCCAGGCAACCAGCACCAGAACAAGAGGACACAGTCTCAAGCTGCACCAGAGGAGGTTTAGGCTGGAGGTGAGGAGAAAGTTCTTCACAGAGAGAGTGGTTGGCCATTGGAATGTGCTGCCCAGGGAGGTGGTGGAGTCACCATCCCTGGAGGTGTTCAAGAGGGGATTGGGCGTGGCACTTGGTGCCATGGTTTAGATAGGCATGATGTGTAGGGTGACAGGTTGGACTTGATGATCTTTGAGGTCTCTTCCAACCTTCTTGATTCTATGATTCTATAATAAGGCTGCTATTAATTACAAATATACAGTCAATAACTTGAACAGAAAAGGGAAATAAACCATATCTCTGTATGACAGTATACTAAAATTAGAGTATTTTCAAATATTTCAATATTTCAAATATACTAAAATTAGAGTATTTCAAAATACTGAAAACCAGGGCAGAACTAGGTGATCCTTGAAGTACCTTCCAACCCTAACAATTCTATGATTCTATGTTCTACAAAACAATGTTTAGTCATCACTTATGACAAAAAATGTCTTTAAAATTCATGAAGTTTTCTTTTTAAAGGAAGCTATTGGCACTTAAAAAAAAATTATCCTTCACCTACTTGTCTAATATTTTTATGAAGAAACTTGAAACAACTTTTCATTGCTTATGTCACAGATTACTACTAAATGTTTCAATAGGTAACCCAACTTCAAATCAGAGAATCTCACACTAAAAGAAAGCACAACTTACCTTTATTAAAAAAAAAAACCAAAAACAACAAAGTCTTTGTTTGCTTGTGTCAACCATTAAAAATGAGAATATTGTATATGAACTTGGCCACCTATATAATGGTTTCTAGATAAAGTACTGAAACTTTATTGCCTATACAACAGTTACCCCTCATCTGAAATGACATAAATAACTACAAAAGGTTTAAAAGAAATCCTCTGCTGTAGAGCAAGAATGTAAAAATGTACTAAAAATAAACCCTGTTTCAGCTTGTTGAGAGGGCAAGAAGAGCAGAAGACAGTTAGTCAATCCAAAAATAGTCTACTTATATCTACAAATTTGCAGAAGCAGCATACTTCTTTTTATATGAAAATAAAATTTTCAAAGCACTATAATGGCAGAAGTATCCATAACAACAGCAATTTTCCTCCAAAATATTTGACTGTCAGAGGATTGTATGAACAGTAAAAAGCTGCTTTTCATTGTGTAGATATTTCTAAAATAGCCACAGGAGATTCTTCCTTTTTGCTAGAATTTTACTGATAGTCTGTTTTCTGATGGAATTTGTATTGCAGATAACCTCCTGCTGTCCTAGAGAAATTGCAGGTAAGTGGTGTTACCTTCCAGAGTTGGGAGCATGTGTATGCAAGCAGTATATGTGGGTACAAAAATTACTTTATGATATTTTCATCTGCAAGCTATTGGTGCTTGCACTTACGTAGGATGTTTCTGCTGTTACTGCACAGTGACACATTAGGCTAGGCATGTAAACTAATGCAGTGTGACTGATACAAGCTGATGTTACACTTCACAGCACAATGCTTCATAAAGTGTTATGTCAATGGGAGCATTAAAAAAAAAAAAAAAAAGAAAAGGGAAGGAAAGTAATTCTCCAGAAAAATCTATTAAAAGAATCCAAGAATAACTTTTTGCCTCTCTTCCTGCCATGTCTCACAAAACACAAAACATACTGAGTGCAGAAGGCAATTTGTATTTGACACAAAAAAATAACTTTTGGAGGATCTATAGCAGTAGGTTGTTGTATAACAGAGACAATTAAGTTGGACAGATAATTATTATTTTTAAAATCTTTTTTTCTCTCTACACAGTGAAAATCATTTCACAGTTGTGATCTTTTAAGGGCTTTCAAAGCCATAAGTTTTTGTAGGAATAAGAGTAGGATATTTCAATGTGCTTTAAGTCTACATAATGTTATAAACATTTTCAGCTTGTGAAACTGGCAATATGCTGTTTCAGCTACAAACAAAACTACTGGTTTTACTGATTTTTCTTACATTTCAATCAATTGCATACTCCTCTTATGCATTTTGATTTTGAACATATATGTCTGGTTTTGAAGGTGCAGATTTAATTTGGTTTTAAACCATGCTTTTTTTTTTTTTTGAAGATGACATGACTGCACAGAAATCAGTGTGGTGTTTTACTCATGTTATTGTAGGGCTTCTTGCAATTACTAATTTTCTTGTCCCATGAGTTCTCCTACAATTCAGAAATCTTTCTGTCTTGTTCTCAAAATTGGTCCTAATACCGTTTGGTCTGACTCCTCATATTATTGATACTGGGTTAGAATTTAGGCACCATTTGCTGCAGGTAGGTTTTTTCCTTTTTTTTCCTGACGTTGCTAAAGAGTTTTGCAATCTATCATCAAAGAAAGAGTACTGACCTGTAGCTGCTACAGTGCACAGAGAAGCTGATGGATACTTCAGGCTTCTCTGTACCAGTGCACTCTACATTTTAATGTGCATTCTCAGTACTCACAGTCTGCATATATGTTAAGTTAGTAGTATGGTATTCAGGCCAGGAAACCTCTGGCTTTAATGGTGCATTACAGTAAACAGCAAGTTCTTTTTTAAAGATACCTTCTATAACAACACAGCCCATGTCAGCTTCTTGTAGGCAATTTGGTGCCAAGGACAGACTGAAGCTGTTTGGACCTATGAAGTTAGGGCAGGACCTGACTAAAGTTGAGGCTGGGCAGCATCATGAGGAAGGTTAGAGTGTCAGTAGTGGCTGCAGCCTGACACACTACAGTGTGCTTGGGGAAACACAACAGGGTTTGGGTTGCCCTCTCCACAAATGAGAAGCGAAGGAACACAATTGACTTCTGTGTGAGGGAAGTGGAGTTAGAAGGGTGGAAAGAGTTTGTGCCCTCAGTCACCCAGCAGACCCAGGAGGGGTTTCTCAAAGTCTAGATAGACAACTTTTTGTTCTCTCAGGACAGATGGTAGCTATAAGAAACGGTCATTGAAAGTAGCAGGTAATGAGAATGGCTGTTAGGTTTAGGCCATTGGATGATGGAATTGAGATCTTAACTAGCAAATGTGCTTGTGGGTTAAAAAAAACCCCAACATCCAACAAGGAAAACAAATTTCTTAAACAGGTCAAACTTGTTTTGGCCTGAAGGTTGGAAAACTTTCTTGATGAGTCAGTTTCATGCTGCATTTGACAAATGAGGCAAAAGGAAGTTCAGAAGTTGGTAAAGCTTTAGCGTTTAGAATAATGAAGATAGAGGAGTAAAAAATGAGGAAGAGTTTGCCTTTATTAGTACAAGAGCTTTCCTTTGTAGTCCAGTCTTTTTTATTCCAGGAGAAAACATGTTTTAGTCTTCCATGCTAGAGGCAAATCATTAATTTGTTAAAATTATTATTTATTCTCCGCGTAGTTTGTTAGCAACAAAAGCTTTTAACAAGGCTGCCTTTTTATCACCGCATCTCAACTATGCAAAGATTATTCACTCAGCTCAGGTCATGTTCCAAGGCAAATTGTTTTTAATCTCAGTCTCCATGAAATATTTCTCATCTGCTTATAGTTGCAGGTATGACCTTCATATGAAAGCTAAACAGTCCAAGAATGGGGAACACCTTTTTTTTTTCTGTGCATCAAAAGCTCCAGCCTCATTATACTGTAATTTAAATAAGGTAAGAGAGTAAAATAAGTTGCTAACCTGTATAATTAGCAATTCTGAATAATCAAGTCTTCTACTGAATTGCCCATGCTGGTTATGTGCTTGTTTACAGCAGCTTAAATTCACAAATTATCATTAAATTGCTGAGAGAGATGTTAAAATACAGAAGGCCTTCTAAAACCAACCTGCTATTAAGAGAGAAGATTCTGCGTTTTAGAAGTGAACTCAGATAGCAAAGCTATTCAGGATCACCTGTAACATACTCTTATCTTTTCTAACACACTGATCTTACTAATCATATGTCATTATTAGTGTAAGCTGTTATTGCAGATATGATGCAGTTTCAGCTAATTCACATAGTTAAGGATTATATTATCGTATTTGTGTTGTATTTTATAGCTATTCAATGACAATCTGAAAGGAGAAACTATAAGTCAGGATAAGTAAGTCTATCATTTATGAACTGAAAAGGTCTCTCTGTTTCCTCAGAATAGAAGTAGATTTTCCTTTCCAATACTGAATCATCTCTTTTAGCTATTGATAGGAAAGAAGTAATAGTTTTCCTTAATGTATTAATTTCTTTTAGTGTTCTTTCCCTGGGATTTTTTGGTGTTGCTTGGAACAGTAACTCACAAGATAAATATTAGAGACAGCAAACGTTATATCAAGAAACCAAAATCCAATAGATAAGCTCAGGTGTTTAAAAACATTTCTTAATTTTGTAAAAACTTCCCTCTCTGAAAAATAAGTAGTTTGTTTTCTACAAAGACACTGTAGTAATTCTAGCTGATATTAACTGGTTGAGAGGCTGAAATATGAGTCATGTAGTGACATATAGGAGAATCCTATATTAATCATGTCCATGGTGATGTAACTCTATCATGTAGTCTCTCTGTGCTATTTACATATATTTGCTTTATCTCCTGCTTGGAGGCACTACCCAGAGAATATACTGACTGCTCAGAGAGGACATCATGAACAAATTTCTATATGTCTGAAATTTAGCATTAGCTCTTTATTTTAGCACCTTCTGTCCTAGCCTCCGTTAGTCCTTTTTGCAGCACTCCACAGGAACTCTGGTTCCTGTCACTTTACAAAGCAAAGGAACTGTTTTCTTGCCTTATCTTGCTTTGCTTGGAGAGAGGAGAGAAACAGTCTGTGCTGCGATGCTGCAGGTGATGGAGAGTCCTCTTGCATCCTGTAGGGTTCTGCGGACTAAAGTTCTAAATTTGACCTCAGAGAGATCCAGACCAGGGAGAACTATGAACGTGTAGATGCCACAAATGGCTCTCAGTGTACAGCCTCCATTCACTATGGGAGGGATTAGTTTTCACAATTAGATATCTGAACTGTTCACTGAACAGTTTTTTTTTATAATTCAAAATTTCAAAAGACAAAGGAGGAAAAGGTGCTGTCCCTTTGACTATGTGCACTAAAACCGGATTAAAGTATTACCTGTTTACTACTCTACTGGATGTGTTCCAGAAAAGGCAAGGGAAAATTAAACATAGTTTAATTAAATGTGGCAAAACAAGTAATAGCTTTAATTAACTTGTTTGAATTTAAATATGGTTTTCTTTTTTGCTGTAGGCCATCCAACCCACTGTTGCTGTGGGCCAACCACTATGACAAGGTCTCACACTGTCTGAGGGCAGCTGGAGAGCTGCTGGGAATGGATACATGCTGTGTTGCATGTGCCAGCTCAAATAGTTCCATGCTGTAGTACAGAATGGTTCTTAGTCAGGCAAGTGATTTTGTGCAGAACATTTCACAGGAAATGTAGTTATTACTAGAAGGTTACATTGAAACCAACATGAAAACTGACTAAAGGTTACATGCAGTTATTTGAATTTACAAATCTTTTACAGTTAGTGTATATTCCTCTTGGGGTAAGGGTGATGGAGGTAGGAGCAAGTGTTGTAACATGAAATCTGACATCACTTGATTTATTCATGTGCTTGAACAGTAGGTTATGTTATGTACTTGATTCATCATTTAAAAATGAAATTATTACAACTGAATTTTAGCCACAGCTATGGAAAAGAGGGATTCAGCTATGACTGGACTAGAGAAACAGCTCACTAGTATTTGAATTCCTGTGGTGAAATCAGTTCTTTGGGTTTTGCATGTGGATAAATGTAACTAAAGATAATTATTTGAAAATAACTGAAGACCTCAGTTTTCATGAAAGCAGAAGAGAAGGAAAAATTTCTCTTGAGAAGATATGGAGTACATGGCAGGAAGTTTAAGACTTCGTCGTAATCCTCTCGGAGCTGGAAGGAGCATGTCCCACCAAGAAGCTGCTTCATCATCATGGCTTATTTTTATATTAAAAACCCCCAGATAGTTAAGATTATTAAAACCTCCAGTGATTTAAGACTTTTTTTTTAGGAGTCTAGGGAGAGACTGTAGAAAACTGAGCACACTCTACTTTGAAAACTGAGGGTACTTTCCTAAAGTCACTGAAATAGGAAATATCTATATTTCCAAATATTGACGAATAGCAGTGTAACCCACTGTTCTTCATTTTAAAATTATAAGGCATTCACAATTTACCCTTAGTGAAAGGTGGCATTAAATGCTCCTAGGTATGGTCATGAATGCCTAGGTCACCATGCCTAGGTCAAATAGAAAGCTTTTAAAGATATAGATATAGATATATAATTACATGATTCGTGTAAAAATAATTTTATTTCATTTTAACCTTTGTTTGCCTAAATGAACTTATCTAAATATCTTTTCAGTAAACTAATTGACATAGGCTGGAATATCTGTCTAATCCATCCTATCCAGATGATAGGGAAATTGATCATTTATCCATGAACTCCTATTGGTGACCTTATTTTGAGAAATTTTTGAAAGCTGGCATAATGCTGTTGAAGATTTTTGTCTGCTTGTAGTAAAAAAAACAGTTTTGTGGGGGAGGAGAGATACCTATTATTGTATTTTCCATTTTAGAAAATGGGATTGCATTCAGAGTTTATTATTAGGCAGTCTGTAATAAACAAAATAGTAACAGTTTTAATTAGAACAATATCCTTGCTAGCTAGAAAATGGAGCAATACTTCATAAAAATTGAATACTCTGTTTCTCTATATACAGCTAGCCTATAATTTTGCTATCACTCTTCTTCACACCTTTCCTTTCCTTTTTCCTTTCCTTTCCTTTTTCCTTTCCTTTCCTTTTTCCTTTCCTTTCTTCCTTTTTCCTTTCCTTTCTTCCTTTTTCCTTTCCTTTCTTCCTTTTTCCTTTCCTTTCTTCCTTTTTCCTTTCCCCCCTCCCCCTAAGATTTAATTAGAAAACTGGCAGTTGGACAAACTGAAAGGAATTGACATTTATGCAAAATCAGAAATCTTTGCTTCTTAAGGAAATTATTCTAAGTTGGTTTTTGGTTTGGCTTGGTTTGGTTTTTTTATAGGACATTTGAATATTTGGGGAAAATTATATGAAAATGGAGAGAGAGAGAGCAAAAACTGTTGAGGGAAGAGGAACAGAGACTAATATTAATTTTCTGGCACTAACATAGCCTCAAACAATTTGCTTAGGTAGTCTTCTAATTAGATTTTGGGTTTCATGGAAAACTAACATCAAGATTTTGGCTGAAGGACTTCAAGAAAGTATTCTTCTAAGGACATGAGAGTTGTCAGCAATGAAGTGAAAGGATAAAGGAAAAGGTTCTCTGTGGAACTGCACTGTGTTTGATGTGCAAAACTAAATAGTAATGCCCACAGAAAGAGACTTGATGACTCACCACCACCATCATCACACCCCTAGCATCTTCCCTTCTCAGAACTCTTCCCTTGTCTTTGTTGAAAGCAGCAATGGGTAAATTCAGTGGGGTATTTTGGCAAGCCTATTTTAGCACACGAAGGCAGGCTGATGAAAGCCCAAGTTTACTGTAACCAAGGCACCAAGGCTCGGGAAGTTGCCTTAGGCTGTGCAACAGCAATAGCAGTGGGCCAGAAAGCCTCAAGTGTGTTGTTACAGGAAGGTCAAGGAGCTACCTTGATCTTGAAAGAAAAGAGATGAAAAATATCTGTACGGGAGGAACAGAAAAATGTTTTCTAACATAGTGACTGTGGAGAGTGTTGTCAGTCTGCTTGTTTTCAAGGTAACCATGAAAATACGCTGAAGGAACTTTGTAATTTGTATTTTTTATCTATATTATCATTTGAATTTGTACCTACAGGCCCTCACAGAGAGCTAAAACTAGGTGCTTGCCAAGCCAGGAACTTCAATTTTTACTTACAGCACACGCAGCAATGCTTCAGAAAGGGTTCTTGTACTCAGCAAGAATAAGGAGAGGGCTCATGATATGGGAGAAGGGACACAGATATCTGTTGCATTTCACACACTTCGCTCCTGCTTTGCCATTCCCAGAATTAGCTCTGGGAGGGATGTAAGGACAGAGTAAAGTCTCTCTTAAACCTCCTTATGCTGTGATACTGGGAACACCCCTGCCCTCTTACAGCAGCCCATAGATACTCCAGACCTCCTGGTAGTCTTTTGACATCTTTGCAAGTACTTTTAGGGAAGGAGGAAGCCTAAAATTCAGCTTCCTCAACTGGTTTTCTTGCTGAAAGTAAGAGCTTTGAACATGCATTCAAAAATTAATGATAGTAGATATTTTAGTAAGTGTTTGTAAGTGAACAAAAAGTCCTCCTTGATGGGATTTATACATACCTGTTATCCTTCCAAGCAACCTTTCTGGAGCTGCAGACTACAACTGCACAAGAAAATCAGTGCAGTTTCCAGCCCCTACATCATGGGAATGAAAAAAAAGTCTCAGTAGGAGCTCCTAATTACGCAGATGTGTGGAATAGTAACTAATTTATTCCACATTATCATTTCGTGGCAGAGTAGAAGTCATGAATGAGTTGTACTGAAAATAGAAAAGATTATGGTGAAGGAAGGAGTGTGTATTCTAGTGATTAAATCAAGTCTGAGAAGTACTCTAAAGTTATCCTAGCACGGATAATGCTCTCAAATGTAACAGAAAATAGAAGTAAGGAAGTGAATATTTTTTATAGCTGACAACACCAGCATCCTGTTGCACAATAATAAGATCTTTAGTCTTTGTTATGCTATGACTCTGCTACATAGAACCAGCAAGAAGATATAGAACAGAAGAACCTCTGAGTCTCTTCAAGACATGGTTTAAGTACTAGAGTTATATACTAGAGTAGGTATCCAGAAGAATCCATTGTTCCAGAACTATATCAAGTCCATCTTATCCAGATGAACCTCTCTTGGTCTGCTGCCAACCCTCTTCTTAATGCACCCCAGAACATCATAGGCCTTCTTGGCCATGAGAGCACATTGCTGGTTCAGGGTGAACTTACTGCCCACCAGAACTCCCAGTCCTTCTCCACAGAGCTGCTTTCCATTGGGTCTCCCCTACTGCAGGATTCTACACTTGTCCTCATCGAACTTCATGATGTTTGCCTCTACCCAGCTCTCCAGCCTGACCAGGTCACTCTGGATGGCAGCACAGCCTTTTGGTGTGTCAGCCACTGCCACTCCCAATTTTGTATCATCAGCAACATTGCTACAGTACACTCTGTTCCCTTACCCAGGTTGCTGATGAATATGCTGAACAAGACTGGACTGAGTACTGACCCCTGGGGCCAAACTCTTTTGCTGGAGTAAGATATTCAGCTTACTGATCAGCTAGTGAGTTGCTCAGCCCTTACAATATTGGAGGAAGATATGGAACACCACCACAAGTAAGTAAAACTAAACAGGGATAGCAAAATTCAGCAAGCAAAAGTTAGAACACAGCAAAGACATTAGAGTGAGCAGATGTTAGCTTAGAATGTGGTGGCAGAGAAGTAAAATGCAGACAAAATATAATCACCCAATCAATAGTGCCAACTTCTTGTTTTGAGTTGATAAAATGACTGGCATCTTCAGGCTAGCCTAAGTTAATATCCAGTATGCATAATCACAGAGGTAAGTAGATACATGCAATCAAGAGTTGCAGCTACAGTGATTATTTTAGGGACTTTTTTACAGAAAATACGTATTTATGCTTAAGAGTTACTGGTCTAATTAGATTTTGAAAGATGTGCTACATGTTTTTCATGATCTTTTGCAAAGAGGAAGGTCTAAAATCCTATAAGAATGTATTAAATGTCAAAGGTCTAGTTCCAAGCATTTGTTGTCTAAAATGTTTTATCACAGTAGAACACCACAGGGCTAGTTCATATCTGAGCCATTGAATCAAAATTGAACAAAAAAACAAAAACAAACACCAACAAAAAACCCCAAAACCACAACAACAAAACAAGAAACAATAAACCCCTCAATTTCTATAGGAAATGTTTCAAATGAGCAGGAAATATTCTCCCATAACAATCACCCATATTAAAATATTTCATTAGTTAGATGCTACACTCTACAGATTTTCATTTGAAGTTTTAAACCTTGCAACAGATTATAAATCTACTTCCTGGTGAACTGGTAAGCAAGAAATATCAAGGCAGAAAAATCTCATAGTATCTGAATGAATTACTAGTGTATACACTATTTTATTTCCTATATAGGGTGTAGATTGTTAGAATAACTGTTTAATTTTGTTTCATAAGTCCAAAGAATTTAAAGAAATATTTTAACATATACACATCAGAAAATATTGTCTATTTAACAGTCAATCAATAACTTCTATGATTCAGTTTGAAATTGTTCTGTATCACATTATTCAACATGGAACAGAGTCAGTTGTGTTTTAAAAATAGGTTCATCATTTTACACTATGGACTTAAAAAAGGTGGAAAATAACTGAAATTATCTGAGGGAATGTCTTGGTTTGAGTTAGAACAGAACCAATTCCATTTGGTGAATTTGCGTTTCATCTCTGTTTCTTTTGATTAACTGCACTTTCTGAAGTTCACAGCATGTTTTCACAGTGTCTGCTTCTAGTAGTGGTAGCACTCAATGGTTTGTAGTTAGTACCAAGGATTGCTATGCAGACCAAGGCCACTGCTTACTCTTGTGTACCATGCTGGAAGTGCAGAAAGCAAGAGGTCATATCTGCAGGGAGAAGCAGACAGGACAGATGACCCTGAACTGGCCAAGCTGGTATTCCCCTCCATAATCCACCGCATACAAGTAAGATGAGGGATCACAAAGGTCAAGCTTTCTTCCTCAATGGCTGGTGTCCAAGGAGGGCTCTGTCCATTTTGCCTTCAATCCCAGCTTGTGTGTTCCTGAATACAGTTCCTACCTGCCACTGAGTCCAGTCTGCAAGTTCTCTGGTGCATGCCTGCAGCATAAGTGGTGAAGGCAATGCAACTGCCACCAAGGGGGTAAGTGATGCAACTGCCACCAAGGGGGTTTGGTTTTGTATGTTTGTAAATATTTAATTTTATCATTATTATTTTCATTAAAGTTGGTTTAGTTTTATTTTCCAATCCCTAAATCTCTCTATTCTATTTCTCCTTTGGGAAAGGAGAGGGGCTGATTGAGAGCATCTGTCACTCTAGTGGCTGACACAGCCTTAACCCTCAACAGGGAAAGAAAAAGGTCGAGTTGCTTTTAATTGTCATTTTATGCTTGTTATGTTAAAATACTTTCTGGGAAATGTGTTTTGTATGTATTTCTATGAGGAAGAAAAGGAAATGTGTATTCTTAGTGAAGTCAAACAGAGGAGTGACATTTAATGATGGGTTTTAAAGGAAGGTAGACAAGTGTTGAGCCAGAGTTTCCAAATACATAAGTAGTTCTAGCAGTTGAAAGCAGAGCATTTAAATCCTTTTGACATTCTTAATTGCATGTTCCCTCGCTCTCTCGCCTGTCTTGCTATTTGAATTTATTCCTCTCTAAATTTTTCAGAATATTCAGAATGTTCACAACCTTGCAAAAATAATGCACTGAAGTATTTTTGATGTATATGAGGCCAAGTTGTGCACAAAGCCCAGAATCGTTAAAGCCAGTGGAGTTATACCTTGTGATATTTTGCCCCACACACACCACATTTAGCAGTCAAGAAAGATACAGATGCTCACCCTTCTTTAAAATCTTATTTTTGCCACAGGTTAGATATGTGAAGAATCAAACTGGTAGTAATGGAAGTTTTGGTACAGAAAAGGGAGTAGTATGAGCTCTGCAATCATCCCTATGTGTATTTATATGTGTGTGTGTGTATGTGTGCCAGTATATATAACTACCACAACTCCTACAACTACCTGAAAGGAGGTTGTAGGGAGATGGGAGTCAGTATCTTCTCCTAGTATCAAGTGATAGAATGAGAGGAAATGGCCCCACATTGTGCCAGGGAAGGTTTAGAATAGATATTAGGAAAAATTTCTTTACTGGAAGAGTGGTCAGCCATTGGAATAGGCTGCCCAGGGAGGTGGTATAGCCATTGTCCCCCTGGATGTTCAAGAAACATGTAGAAAAGGCACTTTGGGATGTAGTTCAATGTCCATGGTGGTGTTTAGTCACAGTTGAACTCAACAACCTTAGAAGTCTTTTCCAACCAAAACAATTCTGTGATTCTATCAAAACCCACTTTTGATCATTTTTTTAAATCCTAGAATCTAGATTCTAGAGAAGCTATTTCACATCATATGAATCTTCAGTATTTTGTGGCTGTCATTTTTTCATCACGTTTTAGTGTTCTGTCATGTACCATAAGCAAGCAGCTATTGTAGAGCTTTCAATCACAAAAAGACTGCATGTGAGGGAGGAATGGAAGTACAGACTTTACTGTGGCTTAAAAAAAAAAGGAATAAACATGAGAGGAAAAGAAACCGAAAGCCTCCCACGTGACTATGCTAGTATCTATGTTTGTAATTTATTCCTAGTCTTAAAATACTAAATACTGTGTGTTGATATAGTTCTCCTAATTTAATAATATAGAGTAAACTAGGCAACAGTTTAGAGAATAACAAAATGGATGTTCAAAGCTATAGAATAGCTTCCATGCAAAGAATGACAAGTAAGCTGGGACTTTTTCTGAAGAACTAGCAGAAAGGATGAAAGTGGTTTATGAAGTCATGAATGGAATGCAGCAGTAGCAAAGGTATTAATTGTCATTGTCTCTCCCAACACAAAAACTAAAGAGCACCAAGGACCAAGTTAAGGTAGACGGTGGCAGGTCTAACACCAGTACAAGGACTCTTGGGTCTTCCTATCAGATGCTAAGCATTTATATGAGCTTAGATTCATACTGAACAAGACAATACTAAGGATAGAACCCATGACATAAGTGATTCTAGCCAGTGTGTTCAGCTTTGCTGAAGTACTCAGTGGTGTATCCTCACAAATTTTTAACCCTGGCTGGCAACTAAGCCACTCGGCTCAACACAGCCTCTCGTTCACAGCATCGTCATTTTAAAGTTGAGAAAATTCATGGGTTGTGACAAAGACAGTTTAATAAGTAAAGTGAGAGCTGTGCTTGCAAGCAAAGCAGAACAAGGAATTCATTCACCACTTCTGATTGGCAGGCAGGTGTTCAGCCCTCTCAAAGAAAGCAGGGCTCCGTCCTGTGTAACTGTTACTTGGGCAGACAAACACTGTAACTCTGAACATCCCCCCTTTCCTTCTTTCTTTCAGCTTTACATGCTGAGTACACATCATATGGTATGGAATATTCCTTTGATCTGTTGAGGTCAGCTGTCTCAGATGTTGTCTCCTCCCAACTTCTTGTGCATTCCCAGCCTACTCACTGGTGGGGTGGGTTGAGAAGTGGAAAAGGCCTTGAGTCTGCATAAGCACTGCTTAGTAGTAACTGAAACATCCCTGAATTATCAACACTGTTTTCCAGCACAGATCCAAAACAAGCCCAATACCAGCTGCTATGAAGAAAATTAACTCTATTCCAGCCAACACCAGCACAGGCATTTGTAAAAGTTCACTGTGTATCATGTAGTTCTATGCTTTGTTTTCAAACTGCTAATTTTAGCAGAGTAAAAATGAATATGGTGGCAGTATTCTTAAGCCCAGAAGCTGAGGTATGCAATGCAATGTGACTGATTTAGTACAAAGTTTAATCTATCACAAAGTACTTATTTCAGGCATAAAGAAAACAGCAGGTGGGGTTTTTGAAATGTGTATCTTTTTCAACTGCTTCTACTTTTCATATTCTTCTGAAAAATTGTTAAGTGGCTCTTTTTTCAGCTTCTCTTGGGCTCATACTTTTTAAACTTCTGAAGATGCTGTCACTGACCTTTTGAGTACAGTGTGTACATCTTCACCCTTATTTCTTTATTACATGATGTTTGAAACATTTCTGTTGTGTTGGTAGCCCAGCATAAAAAGAGGCCAACTCTATGTTTTCAGGATTTTGTATTTTATTTTCTTTCCCCACCCCCTCAGTTATATAACTGTATTGTGAGGTTTTTTTCCAAACCACTTGCTTCAAAACATTTTTATCTATTTAGCACAGTACATCCCAAGCTATTGAACATATCAGCAAAGACAAAATGTGGCAGCTGTAGCCTCAGGTAACTCACAAATGGGTTGTGTTCGCAACTGAGAGAGTGTAGGGGGAAGCACAGCTTGCTTTGCTCATGGTAACTGAGTTAATTTTTTGCTGACATTGATATTCCATGATAATTGCTGTATTTCGTGGGATCCCACAGAGATTCATACGTTACCAGGTTTCAGATGTGACTAATTAAACTAAAAGAAATAAAATTAAGAACCTCGTGAAATGCTGATTGCTGGAAACAGTATGGCAAGAAGCACATCACTGCAAGCTTGTGCTCCTCTTACAGTTCCCTCAGGTACCTGGTACTGACCTCAGACAGAGATGAGCAGTAGGCTTGGTATGACTTTTTGGCCATCCACAGTGAATCTCAAACATAATTGCAGCGCTTTCACAATCTACTGTGAAAGCAATGCAGAGCTGACTGTTGAGAACACAGATAACTCACAGAGTGGGACTTTTTTATGGCTGTTAGTCTGGC
Source organism: Indicator indicator (assembly GCF_027791375.1). Classification (NCBI taxonomy): domain Eukaryota; kingdom Metazoa; phylum Chordata; class Aves; order Piciformes; family Indicatoridae; genus Indicator; species Indicator indicator. The sequence goes on along the minus strand of NC_072017.1, from coordinate 16,894,381 downwards.
TGAGGTTCTGGCCACCTGGAAATACTAGACTGATAAATGGCAAAAGTCCCTTTTTTTTTCCTGGAAAGAAGTGAGAAAGAGAAGTTCATCTGCCAAAGATTGGATGTGTTGGGAACTGAGCATCTTCAGTCAGCCACAGGCAGAGGACAACAGTTACTGAGAGCTGTGAGAAGCCAGGTTTTCAGAGTAAAATGAGCAGGTGGCTTATATACAGAAGGAATGGCAGCTGCTGGAAAACAGGTAATGTAATAAGGTATTGATTCTGTGGAGGGTGAGACAACTACAGCTGTGATACATGGAGTCAAGATGCCTTTGCAGGGCACAGAACAGAAACTGAATTATCCCTGAGAGTGCTGAAATAGGTCTAAGGAGCAAGGAAGGACACCACTAGTAAAAGAAAGATGGTGAATATCTGCCTGCAGATGTGCACAGTCTGATCCAAAATCCTTATTTAGGAAAGTATAAGGATATTACTGCAGAGACAGAAGCCAAAGTAAGTGAAAGAACAATCTGTCACATTTCTATTAATACCCCTTTCTAAGAAGTATTGAGACAGCAGAGTTTTCATTTAGAAATAGAGTTTTCATTAGAAATACAGATCTTATTCTTGATGGTTACTATCCACAGTTAAGTATTTCAAAGCTTCCACGAGTGGGTTATGTTATACCCATAGCCCTGCAAGCCATTATCCCATTGACTATTTTGGCTCACTTTCTCTTTGGCAGCAGATTAGACAAGCAACAGGCATCCACTGCTTAGTGGCATAATGGGATATTAGAGCAAAATCTTGATGTTGCTCCTTTTGATACAACAAATACACACTTCTGTGTTTCTACAGCAGAGCTGTGGGGTAAAAAAAAAAAAAAAAAAAAAAAAAAAAAGAGCCATTAAAATTATGACAATTATGCACATAAATGCTTCTAAGATCTGAATTTTTTGTGATGGCTTCTTTTAGCCATAAAAAAGCTAAGGCTATTTTGAGGATTCTTGTATTCTCCAGGATTCTGCAGGATTCTCTTGTATTCTGCAGGAGGAGAAATGGATGGGCTAGTAGCTGCAAAATACCTTTATCCATGCCACAGAAGTCTGATGTTCTCAGGCAGTTACTGGAAATCAGGAGAAACAGTCTTTTAAGGCACAGCTGACTATGAGTGAAGCAGGTTAAAAAACATGGTACGTGCAAAGCATGTTTTTTGCTTGAGTGACTTTGTGTCTTGTGCCCTTTCCTCTTTGGGTAAAAAAACCTTTTTTTTCATATTTTTGTTTGGTTCTTTTTTGAAACAGAAGCAAACTGGAGGAAGAGTGTTAAACATGATTTTAGTATCTAACTAAGCTGAAAACCTCCATCTCTCTGCAATGACTCAAAAAAGGGTCAAGCATAATGATATTTATTTCAGAATCTATTCAGGATAGAAGTGAATTGTTTTCCAGAGCTCCTGAATGCTGAACAGATTAATAAGAAAGAGATAATTATTCAAAGTGCAGAATCTGGGGAGAGATAATGGACAAGGAGATGAAGGTAGACAGGGACAGAACTTCTACACTGTTGGTCACAATTTTTGTTGGTAGTGGGTAAGGGTTTTAAGCTAGGAGGGCTTGCTCAGCATGGTTTACAACCCTCAAGGTGAAAACTGCTTTCTGAATTTGAGTGTATGGATGCTCAGTCTTCTTTTATGCCCACAGAAGGAAAGAAAGAGGCTTTTAATTTTGATTGTGATGTTGAGAGAACACTTGACATCCCTCTCCTTGTAAGTGTCTGTGAGTAATTTAATTATTAATGCTTGCTGTGCAATACTTCAGGGCTTGGGGAAAGAAGAGGCTCAAGCAACTTTTTTCAGTTCTCACAGCTTTCTCCTCTGCCCTTCAGTTACCTCTCATTAGTGGCACTCTCAAATTGCTTCTTAAAAATTATTTGTTGAAGATAAGGTTAGTAGTCATCTTTGGTTTAACCCCAAGAGTGTCTCTGTGATTTTCTCGACCATTGTAGGAGGCATACAGTTATGATGATGACAACTGCAACCACCCCATCATCTGGATGTTTTAAACCTCTCTCTCACGTAATTTCTACTGGTTTATTACTGTTGCTATTTTGTTTACTATTAGTCCTGTTTCTTGTTATATCTTACAATGTTTTCATTAGAGTGAAAGTATTCATCCATAATTTAGTACTCTCTTACTATAAGATACACTGTGTTTGCTGAGATATTAAACACAGCCCATACATAGTTTAGGCAAAGAGTATCTCCCAAATGTACTGTCCAACTGCATGTTAGGCTACCTAGCACCTTTTCCCACAAAAAATTCTGCTTTAACTAAAGGAAAAGGTTTCCATTTTGCCTGCGTTCATCTATTTGGGGCTTATCCGGAAAGAAAGAAACTTAGCACACTGGAGGGGTAAAAAGTTGAATAATTCTTCAGTCTCCCTTGAGCTCACTGTAGATACAGTGTCATAGGTAATGCCTTTTTTTGTACACACTGTAAGTTCCCTTTTGTTAACTTCTAATTGGACCTTTGGTGTATATTCCCTTGCTTATTAGCTTCTATTGCTAATAGAAATATGATCATATAACTAGGTATGAGAATACACACACATATACATAAGACTAGATTTATGTTTACTTCTCCCCCATGCAGTCTGTATGGACACTAAATACATTATCATGCTGGACTGACAGTGAGGCACTCCTAACTACCTCCTCACTGCTCATTGCTCTTGACTATTTGAAGGATGGTGTGGATTCCACTTGTTTTGGCAATGTAAACTTCCAAGGTGAGCTGAAATTTCCACACTTGGACACTTGAATATTCTAGGGTGAAGTTTGGATCAAGCTTTTCAGAATTCCAAACATTTCAAAAATACTCATAGAATCACAGAAAGGTAGGGGTTGGAAGGGAACCCTGGAGATTATCTAGTCCAAACACCCTGCAAATGTAAGTATGTCTGGACCAGGTTGCACAGGAACTCATCCAGGCAGGTTTTGAAAAACTTCAGAGAAAGAGACTTCACAACCTCTCTGGGCCAGCCTCTTCTGGTGCCCCATCATATTCAGTGATCTTGTTTAGCTAGTATATGCTTTGGAAGCATTTTTTTTTTTTACCTTTGTTTGAGTCATATTGCTTGTCTTAATTTGATTTTTAAGCAAAAGTCAATATTCAAACACTCATGGTAAAGGATGCTGGAAGATTCTTTGTGTACATGCAGACAGCCTGAACACACTCCTCTGCTCCGCAGTGTGGAACTTTGACATGAGTTAGTAGACAACAATTGTGTCCTGGCTTGAAGAAGAATATGAGGTTATCTTGTACTGGACTCAAGTAAGGACAGGAGCTGAGGAACTTGCTTATCTGGACCAAGTACAGGACAGCAGCAATAACAACTGAGTAATGTCTGGGGTGAGGGAAAGACCTCACAGCTTGATGTACCAGTTAACCTGGAGAGGCAGCCTTTTTAAAATTATTTCTGTATAGGAGGTAACAGGATTATCAGACTCTCACGTGCCATACCTTCTTGCCAAAAGCTGCAGGTTCTCTGTGTGCACAGCTGTCCAGTATCCCATTTTCCTACAAGACACATAAGAATTTGAATACTGATTAATTATCAAATTTAGGTGCTCAACTGTTGCAAGATTAGCAAGACATCTGTATCCATCTGTACAAGGTGTGGAACCACTTCCAAAAAGGTATCAAGTGAAAGATACTGAATATGCTGTGGGAGCAGACTTAAAGCTGTTACGGAAGAGTTCTTGCTGTAGGGGCTCCTCTATAAATGAGGGACAATTTTATTTACTCTTTTTCACATTATCATGTGAGTATGATGTGAGGAATGTTGGTGTCATGTTTAAATCTCCTTTATATTTCCTTCTTTTTTCTCCCCTGAATGTTTTTGTGCCTATATTCTTCAGTAGTGTATTTTAAGCCTTTCCTTGCATAAAAGTAAAATTATAAAAAACAAAACAAAGAAACCAACCCCCCCACAACTTCCCCCTACAACAACAAAAAAATCCCACCCGAATATAACCTCCAGTCTGGTGTTGAGCACTTACTGGTAAGTTGTGACATACTTGGTGACATGGTTCAGTAGTCATGAGGTCTTGGGTGACAGGTTGGACTTTGAGGTCTTTTCTAACCTTGTTGATTCTGCGATTCTATGATACCCCTGGAAATCAACTTGTTGCAGCTTTACTTTTGATTAAATATTAAATAGTCTTATAATCAAAATGATATTACATCATTTGCATAGAAGCTTGCAGGGAGACTACATGCTTCCTTTAGGACCCACAATCACATATTTTTCTACCTAGTCAAGAGTGGTTAAACAGATGAAAGTCCTAAAGAAACAGGAGGAATTTTAAGATGCAAAGAAATATAATTTGTACCAGTTTCTGTAAACAAGTACATATAATTTTCATTAATGTTAAGAGATAGTCATACAGGAAAAGAGTGAAATGTGATTCTGGACATGAGAATATTCAGAAGCTGTATGTGTTATGCGTGAGATTCATGCTTTTCAGCTATGAACACAAATCTCAGAAGATAATTATGTTCTTCCTTTGTATTAATCACAGTGAAAGCAAAGATCGCCCAGTGCTGAGAGGATTTCACTGTCTGAAGAAATTACCTCATAAAGGAGGCTGGCATGGAGATGAATGTAAAGAGAATTGGGAGAAGCATCATGTGATGGATAAGTTTTATGTATTGGAAACACCCTGGTTATTCAGTAATTAGCACACAGTTTGATTCCTATCTGGTGTAATGCTGCAGAGTGCAATTAGCAACAGCAGATGTTCACTCTAGGGATGGTTGCACTTCATTCGTGAACAAAGCGATTCCCACGTGTGCTACACCAAGGTACATTCTCTGTCATACCCAAGCAAGTCCAACCAATGTAATACTGACTTGAGCAAATGAAACAGAATTTGACCTATGTGTTCTCACTATTAAGCTTTATGAAGCACTTATGAGCCATACAAATGAAGACAACTGGTGTGTATTAATGCAATGTTATTATTCTAATTATCTTTGCATATGGCAGAGTAAATACTGATACTATTAATAAAGTCAAAGCAAGATGGAACTGAATATTCATACTTTAGTTCACAGTACATTACAGATGTTTTATGCTGAGAATTAATGCTGTGTGAAGTTATATATAGCTTGATAGGCTTTAATTTCACTGGTTATGTTATCTGCCATATGTCTATTCTGTCCTTAATTATAACCCTTTGGCACAAAAAATGATTGTCATATATGATGTTTTCAGTAACAAAAAAAGCAACAAGAGCTATAAATGAGGAAAATTTAAATTAGTCTGATTCTGAAGAGCTACCGCATCAATCTCAAAGGCTTTTTGCTTGTCTCATCACTAGAATTAAAAAAAAAAAAAAAAGGGCGCTTTTGGGTTTCTCCCTCTTTATTACAGTTGATTTTTCTTCCTCCATTAATGTAGTGTGGTTTCAGCATTGCAACTTGCTTTTGATACTTCATATTCTTCTCCTTCTCTCTATCTTGAGACTTTGGGATTTCTAGAATTTCAACTGAAAAATCCTGTTTAGAATGCTAAAGATTTGTTTTCTACTCTAGTCCTTGTCAATTCAACATATCATCTCTCAAATCCTGCTGGCATCTGAGATTTAGTCTTTTTAAATCAGAATGTTGAACTGCCTTCTTTCAAATTTCTCTTTACTGCCTTGAATCTTGAATTCTTGAAATTCCCAGGCTTGCATGTAAACTCCTGATCTATTTTTCCTCTCATCTTCACTCTGACAGTTTAGATCTTGTCTTCTTCATTTCAGCATGTTGGCATTAGTCTCCCTAAAGCTTCTCTTTCCACACTGAGCTAGTGAAAGATAAATCTAAGATTTGAAAATACTTCCAGAAAGAGGATTCACTTGTCCTAAAACTAAGTGTTCCATGGAACACAAACAAAAGTCTGAGAAGGCTCCATGGGTCCCATTTCTTCTTCTTTGAGTGTCCCCACGCATTTATTTCAAGGTTAGCATTTATTTCATGTTCCCTTGAAGTAGCAGTTTTATATAGAAAAGTAATATCTTAGCATAATCTGTTCTCTAGATATGTTTTTTTTCCCTTCTTGGTATTTATTTGTTTTCTTCCTGCACTAGACCAGACATGCTTGGAAACTTGCATATTAATACAACTGCAATGGACTTTCAGGTCTTTTAAGATCCTCTCTTGTGCTTTCAAGAGCAACTACTAGCTGGTTTATATATTGTAAATATATAAATCCCATTATGTGCATTTAAAATGGTATATATAATGTATAGATGTAAACTAAGCCAATGAAAAAATTGCTATTGGATTGCTAATGCTTTTCATTCCTTGGGCAGAGTTACCCTTCCACCCAATGAAGAATGGCAAGGGATTAAAATAGAAATTAAGGATTAAAAATAATCTTTAGGGATATTCTCAAGTATCCCTTAAATCACATTGATTAAAGCATATTTCATCAGATGCTTACTTTGAGATAAATAAATTAAGTCTTAATTCAGCAGGGTATGAAGCTCATAGATGTATGCTAAGAGTACATTTAACTAAAGTTGATCTCTAAGTGCTCTTCAGTTTTGCACATCAGGCCCCCAGGATCCTATTTTCTGGATGCCTGGTTGCATTATCTGTGCCTACCACAAAAGTACTGACCTGAAAGTCTTGTTTAAGTGACCATCTAAGAATCCTTTTTCAAAAATGAGTCACAAGCATGGATGGCATCCTTTTCTCTAGAGCAACAGAAATGATGCTGCCTTAATTACAAAATCTTAATTTTTAAATAGTCTTCTGCCACATATAGAACATATATTTAAAGAAATAATATACACATTCAAATAACTAATTAATAAATAATATACAAATTCAAATAACTACTTCATAGATATCTTTGAATCATTTGGTGCAAAGGCATTCTGAACTGAACAAGACAATGGTCAGGAGGACATAGAAGAGAGGGATAACCCTAGTGTGCAATTGTTTTCTTAAAGGCAATAATTTCTAAAGTTCATTTTTCTATTTCATCCAGTATAACCATAAAATCTTTTATTTACTGAATTAAGGCCTAACACTTTCTTTAAAAAAATTTCACTAGTATTCTCCCACTGCATCTGGCACTAGCTAAAATATTTTAAAAACACCACCAACAAAATAGAATCATAGAATTGTTAGGGTTGGAAGGGACCACAAGGATCACCCCTGCCATGGACACCTCACACTAGATCAGGTTGCTCAGAGCCACCTCCAGCTTGGCCTTAAAAATCTCCAGGGATGGGGCTTCCACCACCTCCCTGGACAACCTGTTCCAGTGTCTCACCACCCTCATGGGGAAGAACTTCTTCATAACATCCAATCTGAATCTACCCACTTCTATTTTTGTTCCATTCCCCCTAGTCTGATCATTACCTGACTCCCTAAAAAGTCCCTCAACAGCTTTCTTGTAGTGGAGAAATAAGCCACTTTTTCCTCTATGGTTAATTTTGGCTAGATTAACCCCAGGCCTTGATCTTTCCTCTGATAGCTCCTGGCTACAAACACATATTCTATTCAATTTTCTTTCCTTTCCAACATATGAGGGAGTGTGTGCACATTATTCACGCTACTCACACTACCTCACTCCCTGCCAGCTGCTAATATAAAATCCTACTGTTCTCTAGGGAGACTTGTTTTACATGTGTTTTTCTAAAGATCAGTATGAAATCTTCCCCTCTCTAGTCTTACAGTTGTTCTGTATGCTAAACCACAGTTTAGATTTACTTAGGTTATTCTGCCCTTCGTGCATACACTTCTTTCAAAGTGGGCAACATAAAGACCTCCTAGCACCACCTCAATTGTTTGAATTTGAATGAACTATTTCTCATAAGGCTGCAGAACAGTTCTCCCTCAGTACCCTTGATTTACATACAAAAGTCGATCAGCCCTGCTGCAGAATACACAAATGGCAGGAGCAGCCTTCTTGCTGTTCAGTCATGGTTCCCTTGTAAAGCCCCATTTACAGTGTAATTGTTCTCCTTCCCTCTACTCAAACACATGTACTTGTGAGACTATGAAATGATATTATAATGCAACACTAAATTGGATTCACCAAAGAAAACATCTGGAATATTCTTTCCATTCTACTACCTTTCACTTCCTTTCTTTTAAGTAAAGAGGTAGTTTTTCTCCAGCCTTCTCTTCGTATATGGATGAGTGCCATATAGAGATAGTAATGCAATGAAGCTTTGCAAATAGGCAGATCCAAGTCTGACTTTTGTATTTATTGTATTTTGTATCAGCAATTGTCTAATTATTTTGTGCAAAGAAGGTTACTTACAATGGAGTAACACAGGAGTTTGAAGATAATTTTTTCTGTTTCAAACCAGGAAACCAGACTTGAGAACCTGTTTTTTCTGCTTCCCATTCAAAGACTTTGGGCTACAAGTTATTCTGTGAGGTTTTATTTAAAGGCCTTTCTGTTTTATTTAGCTTTCTTTACTACTGTGCATGCAATAAAATCTGAGGAGGAAAGAAGAAGCATAACTTTAAACATTACAAAAAAAAATTAATCTAAGGAAAATTCAAAATCTAAATTCTAAGGAAAAGTCAAAATCCAGACTGTGTGCAGTCTATGGGGATTTACTAATGAATGCAATTATAGCCTGGAAATGGCAGAAAAGAAATACCATAGCTAGCATTTGAAAAACTATATGCACTTCTAAAAAGATCTATGTGGAGGAAAAAAAAAATAAAATTAATTGAAACTGTAAAAATTTTTGTTTGAAATTAATTGGATTACCTCTTTGAAAAATTATAATCAGCTTATCAAGTGTTTCACTGAATCAGATTTCCTTCTTTGGGGTGATAGGGAAAGTTCACCTTGAAAACCAGGGAATTTCACAGCTCTTCCTTGCTGGTAAGACAGCAGAGAGAACTGATGTGACAGGTCAGTCTAAAAGAAGCAAAATAGTTTATTCTCCTCTGTAACAGCTAGTAGGATGTCACACAGTGTTTACTGATGAACTGAATCACTTTATCATGGTTCTTGCATACTTATCTTAATAAGCAGCATGCACTGGCTATCTTCTCTGTGTTATAATATACAAAAAAGGGAAGTAAAATGGAACTTACTGTTGCATCCTTGCCTTATAACTATTTCAGCCAACAAAACGATCCACAAGTCGTTTCCTGGGTTTCTTCATCCATCATATAGCATGTCAGTACATTCAGCCCTTCATTACAATATGCATAACTAACACAATTTCTTCTTCATAGAAAATTAAATCTGCAGTTCTTGCTCAGATTTTTATTGAAAGGATAGTCTTGAAAATAAACATCACCCACAAGAATGTAATACTTCTGTCAGAAATGACTCTTTAGTATGCTTCAATGTCAGAGACCCTGGCTAAGTTGTGGAAAGAAAAGAGAAGCATTTAGATTTCTTTTATCTTTTTTTTCCCCCTTTTTTCGTTATTTAATAATCTTTATGGACCAGAAATATGTGTTTTTCCTGAACTGGAAAACACTTTAATCCCATAGGTACTATTGCAACATAGAATTAAAATTGTGACTAATGGCTCATATTTAATAACAGTAATTTACAGAGGCTGGTGAATTCATAGAGCTACAGTTAGAGTGCTTTTGGAAATACACACTATAAAGGTGCTATCCAAATTGAGAAATTGTGAATTTTACTTGATTTTAATTTCAGAACATTGTATGGCTATCTCTTCTGACCTCCCAGCTTTTTGATGTTGATGTTGTTATAAAGTGGATACAGATGCTGCATAAAACACAAGTGCATTCTTTTCAGTTCTCGTATATGAGGGAGTTTTGTGTGCCGGAGGGAGGGAAGAAGGGAGGGAGGGAAGAGGAGAGGAAGGGAGGAAGGGAGGAGGGGAGAGAGGAAGGGAGGAGGGGAGAAAGGAAGGGAGGAGGGGAGAGAGGAAGGGAGGAGGGGAGAGAGGAAGGGAGGAGGGGAGGGAGGGAAGAGGAGAGGAAGGGAGGGAGGGAAGAGGAGAGGAAGGGAGGGAGGGAAGAGGAGAGGAAGGGAGGGAGGCAAGAGGAGAGGAAGGGAGGGAGGCAAGAGGAGAGGAAGGGAGGGAGGCAAGAGGAGAGGAAGGGAGGGAGGGGGGAAGGGAGGAGGGGAGGGGGGAAGGGAGGAGGGGAGGGGGGAAGGGAGGAGGGGAGGGGGGAAGGGAGGAGGGGAGGGGGGAAGGGAGGAGGGGAGGGAGGGAGGAAGGGAGGGGGGGAGGAAGGGGGAGGGGGGAGGAAGGGGGAGGGGGGGAGGAAGGGAGGAGGGGGGAGGAAGGGGGAGGGGGGGGAGGGAGGGGGGGGAGGAAGGGGGAGGGGGGGGAGGAAGGGGGAGGGGGGGAGGAAGGGGGAGGGGGGGGAGGAAGGGGGAGGGGGGGAGGAAGGGGGAGGGGGGAGGGGGGGAGGAAGGGGGGAGGAAGGGGGGGGAGGAAGGGGGGGGAAGGAAGGGGGGGAAGGAAGGGGGGGGAAGGAAGGGGGGGAAGGAAGGGGGGGGAGGAAGGGGGGGAAGGAAGGGGGGGAAGGAGGGGGGGAAGGAGGGGGGGAAGGAGGGGGGGAAGGAGGGGGGGGAAGGAGGGGGGGAAGGAGGGGGGGGAGGAAGGGGGGGAGGAAGGGGGGAGGAAGGGGGGAGGAAGGGGGAGGGGGGGGAGGAAGGGGGGAGGGGGGGAAGGAAGGGGGGAGGGGGGGAGGGAGGGGGGAGGGGGGGAGGAAGGGGGAGGGGGGGAGGAAGGGAGGAGAGGAGGAAGGGAGGAGAGGAGGAAGGGAGGAGAGGAGGAAGGGAGGGGAGGGAGGAAGGGAGGGGAGGGAGGAAGGGAGGGAGGGGAGGGAGGAAGGGAGGAGGAGAGGGAGGAAGGGAGGGAGGAGAGGAGGAAGGGAGGAGAGGGAGGAAGGAGGGAGGAGAGGAGGGAGGGGAGGAGGAGGGAGGAAGGGGGAGGGGGGGAGGAAGGGGGAGGGGGGGAGGAAGGGGGAGGGGGGAGGAAGGGGGAGGGGGAGGTAGGGGGAGGGGGGAGGAAGGGGAGGGGGGAGGAGGGAGGAGAGGAGGAAGGGAGGAGAGGAGGAAGGGAGGGGAGGGAGGAGGGAGGGGAGGGAGGAGGGAGGGAGGGGAGGGAGGAAGGGGGAGGAGAGGGAGGAGGGAGGAGGAGAGGGAGGAGGGAGGAGAGGAGGGGAGGGAGGAGGGGAGGGAGGAGGGGAGGGAGGAGGGGAGGGAGGTTATATTTAACATCCTGTGTTGCTGGAACTGAATAAATGAGAGCATAAAGAGATAATGAGACTTAGTTCTTATGCAAAAACCTAGAAGAAAATGTGTACCAATCATGTACTAATAAATCTTAGAAAGTCTAAGCAACTGCTCTTGGAAAATGCATTTCTAGTCTCTTCACAAGCATGCATATATTTCTCAAAGTTTCAGCATATGTAATAAGTTTCACAGCCATTTGCATTTATTTAAATGGCAATTAACAAATAAAGCTATTCGACACCCGATTGTTAGACTAAAACCCCATCCATTGGCTAAGTAAGCAATAAGAACGGGTTTGCTTTTACTTTAAACCCAAGCTTTACAAATGTGAAAAACTTTTCTGGAAGTCTAAAATTTCTTGATACTGCAAGGAATACTCCTGTTCAGTATTCTAGACACTGGGGGAATACATATGAAATAAGTAAATCTACTGCTTGGGATAAACAGGATCTGATTTTGGGTTTTATTTTTGAAGGTCAGTAGTTTTTGAACCTATGGGTGACAGCAGTAACATATATAATAACTAAATCAAATTCAGAATCTCCTTTCTAGCCAAATTTAGAATGGCTTAACACAGCTTGAGTGGCTTAATAGGGGTGAATATTTACTTTGTTCCAGAAGAAAGTGCCTTTGAATGATGAAAGCTGCTCATAAAAGAGATGGGTCGTGGGATGTCAAAAGGAATACTTGCAATCTATCCAGCCTTATAATTTCTTATCCTGTTGAGTGCTAGTCCATGAGACAGATCCACAGGAATTGGACACTTTAAAAATACTTATATAAAGGCTTCGAACATGAGCTGGGAGGAAACTAGGAAGGCAGTGAATGAAAAACCAGCTTTTATGTGGTATCTGCTAACATTAAAGTCAGAAAACTCTAACACCTGTGGCCTAAAGACCAAATACAGACAAATATCAAGCTTTCCTTTATTCAGCATGCTGTCTGCAACTGTTGTAGAAGAGAGGTTATCAATATGACACAGGAATGAATGAGTTTCTGTTAGGTTACCTACTATATAGTATCTGACAGACATAAGACACTGATGTCAAAAGGACTACAAAGGGATCTCTGAAGATCACATGGAATTAAATTCAGGACATATTTAATTCCACATAATACTTCAATATTTCAGTAAATTACAAGGATAAAATGTTAGGATTTTTTTTTCAGTTTTCAACAAGCTTTTTTTATTTTTTACAGTGGAATTACGTCTCTTCGACTTTTCATGTGGGCATGTTTGATTTCATATATGTTGCACTTTTTATGATAATTTTATCTGTCCTCTCTCAAATGTGTTAGAAGACACATTTGTGAGTTCATAGCCTACAATATATCAAATCCTTTGCTATTGACATCAGTTATGATGGATCTTTTAAAATGTGCAATAAGGGAAGGAAATGGAGAGGATGAGACTATTTCAGTTGGAAGGGACCTATAACAATCATGCAGTCCAGCTGCCTGACCACCTCAAGGCTGACCATAAGTTAAAACATGTTATTATGGGCATTGTCCAAATGTCTCTTAAATACTGACAGACTTCGGGCATCTACCACCTCCCTAGGAAGTCTATTCCAGTATTCGACCACCCTCTCAGTAAAGAAATGCTTCCCAATATTCAGTTTGAACCTCTCCTGATACAGCTTTGAACCATTCCCACTTATCCTATCACCAGATCCCAAATAACAGAGAACAGTATCTCCTTCTCTGCTTTCCCTCCTCAGGAAGCTGTAGAGAGCAATGAGGTCATCTTTTAGCCTCACTTTCTCCAAATTACAAACCCAAATTCTTCAGCTGTTTCTCATGGGATAATCCTTCCAGCCCATTCACTGCCTTTGTTGCTTCCTCTTCAAGAACATTCATATCCTTCTTCAACTGTGGGGCCTAAAACTGCACACAGTACTCAAGGTGAGGCTGCACCAGTCCTGAATATATTGGGATAATCACCTTTGTTGACTGGCTGGTTAGGCTGTGCTGGATGCACCCCAGGATGCAGCCTGCCCTCTTGGCTGCCAGGCCACATTGCTGACTCCTGTTAAGCCTGCTATTGACAACACTCCCAAGTCCCTTTCTGCAGGGCTACTTTCCAGCCACTCCTCATTTATACTTATGCCCAGCATTACTCTGTCCCAGCTGCAGAATCTGGCTTATGATCTTGTGTAATTTCATCCCATCAATTATTGCCCAGTGCTCCAATCTAAAGCTGTTAACTGAACGGTCCTTAAGTATTTCCCAACATTAGGACATTAAGAAAAAACATTAAGAAACATTAAGACAGCTATTCTTTTATGCAGTTTTACAGAATGTATTCTATGTAAAAGCAGTCTTAACTGAGTATTAGCTAGGGGCTCCAAACTGAGTTTTAAAAAAATCTTGAAACTGGAGAAGTGAAGAAAGGAGGGGGGAAAAAAAAGCAGCAGCAGCAGCAGGGTGGATAGGAGAAGCAACAAGAAAAAAGGTGTCAGGCCTGAGATTGCTTTTAACAGTACTTTCCTTACCCTCCTCCCACCCCCAATCACAATTCAGCAATAAATGGTTTCAGTACCTGGGCAAAAGGCTGTTATCTTTGCAGACTTTGGTTATCATTTTGGTTTTTTGGTTTGGTGGGGTTTTGTTGTTTGGGGTTTTTTTAAAACGAGAATATATACACTTACACATTCCTCTACTTTTGCTTTCTTTTGATTCCAAAGATATGTCTTTTCCTCCGTTTTCAATTAAAATAATTAAAATGGTCTGATACACCACGTAGACTAAACTGCCCAGCTATATACAAGTCATTAGAAATGCTTACTGTCTCATAGAACTTGCAACATATTTGCTGCTATTAAACAATTCCTTTTTCAAAGTAAGATGTTGAGATAAATGGCAATCCTCTGTACTGTTTTGGCTTCATGGAAACATTCATGAAACTTTAAAATTTGTGAGGAAAATAACCAATCTACCCCTTTTCTCGTGTGACTAATAGCTTTTAAAATACAGATTGTTTAAATTTATCACTATGGAATACTTTGAAATTGCACCTAGAAAGAAAAATATGAACAAGTTCATCATTTTTACAAGCATTTTTATAACATCTATTTTGTAATGTTCAATTTTGAGAAGCGAAACTTTGAATCCAATTTGTTCTTGTTCTTAGAACCCTTGAAAAGCACCAAGGATGCAATCATAACACTTTGCCATTTTTCTCAACAATTTTTTTAATGACCATGATGGTCAAAGTAAATAAATGGAACTATTCAGAGGAGATACTCCAAGTCAAAAATCTGAAAACCTCGAATTATGAGGTTTAGGGTGACAGGTTGGACTCGATAATCTTTGAGGTCTCTTCCAACCTTCTTATAGAATCATAGAATCATAGAATCAAGAAGGCTGGAAGAGACCTCAAAGATCATCGAGTCCAACCTGTCACCCTACACCTCATGACTATCTAAACCATGGCACCAAGTGCCACGTCCAATCCCCTCTTGAACACCTCCAGGGATAGTGACTCCACCACTATGATTATCAGATTCCTTAGGGCAAATATAAATATTTCTCCATCACAGTACAGTGGAGTCTAGAAGAAACATCTAGACACAATCTAGTCTACCTTTTCCCTCCAAGATATCAGACTTTACTACTTAATAGAAATACTTCAGCTCTACATAAATAATGATGCAAATTTCAGATAATCTATGTTTACATAAGCATTAAGTAGACTTGGGGGGGCAGGAAACACACCAAAACCAGAACCATGCAATCATGCCTGCTATGCAATTAAGCTGACAATAAAACCACTAGCTATTTTTCCATAGCACATCTCTTTGGCATATGTTTCTGCTCCTTCCTCCAGACTAAGTGGAGCCTCAAATGCTTAGATATTCCTGTAAGTCCGAACAGGAAAGATGACTCACAGGAGAAACTTCCTGTTGTGCACCTGTCTCTATACTGAGTGGCTGAGATGTGGATATGATTTTTCCCACTGTAATACTACTTCTATTTTCTGTAACAAAGCTATTCATGTGATAAAGAAATGAACATACATCTTTTGCATGCTGTTAGGAAGATTATAGAGAGCCATGATAACGAAGGCATACTGCAGGTTAACCATGCAAGGATTCAGGCTCCTTTTGGAAGTACTCATGTATGCAGGTCACTAGAAACTAAATGGAACCACCAGGTCTCAAATAGTCTGTAGTCTCTAAGGATGTAATATTATAAAATATAACTTAACATACAGAAAAAGAAAAGGGTGAAAAGGAAACTTTCCATGTAAATGTCATAAAAAATTGAAAACCACAGGCACTTAAAAGTTTTAAGAAATTGAAAACCATGAAGTTAATTTTCCTACTACTGTTCACTAGAAACACAGTAAATTATATATCCAAGGCATAGCATACCTTGGTTAAAAAAAAAAAAGAAAAGAAAAATATATATATACACACACACACCCCCCACGGTAGCTCAGTGTACAGTTGTTACTAACATTGTGAATTAATCTGGAATTTGAAGGAGTTCAATGCAGAACTTACATCTATGTGAACCCACCCTAATTAACAAAGTTTCTCTCTGTCGAAATCTTTTAATATTCAAAACAGAAAAGTCAGTACCTTTGGAGCTGGTTGTCTAAAGTTTTCCACTTGTCCTTGTTTAGATTCTGTACTTGAGAAAAATATTCTGAATTTTCAAGGGTACTGTCTTGTGAGAGAGAAAATAAGCCAATGTTATTTGCACAATATGAATAATGGAATACATCTTTTAAAATTGGACACTGAAGTTTTCCCTGTTATTAAAAGATAGATAAAATATGACATCTGGGATGGTTTGACTCTGTCTTTAAGAAATAGTTTATTGTGATTTAATTTCCTATATGTTTTTGCATATATCAATTTTATCAATTTCCAACTATATAAAAAGAGACTAAATGAAGTATCAAGACACACAACATAAAAGCTAAGTACAAAAGTCCAAGAATACAATGTGTTTTTTTCCTTTCAGAAAGCATAGATTTACATTCTTTCATCTCCCATGTTACAAATAAAACTTTCCCCTCTTTTGCTTTCTCTGTTTAGGGATTAGATATTTAATCTGGTCAATGGAGAATGAAAACACATCATTACTTTACATGTTAAATGACAATCTCACTTTTAAAATAGAAGAAGTACTTGTTGATGTTCATTAACAGACTCTTTGCAGTTGATGCCAACATACGTCCCATGTCTTTGAAAACCAAGAAGTCATTGAAACAATTTACAGTTGCTGTAAAATTCTGGTTTTAGTAATTTGATGAACTGTGTAGCAGAATAACCACTGACACATTAATTAGCTCAAAAGTCCACATCAATATATTTGCTGTTTAAGTTTCAGCTCTATAAAAATGCATACAGAAAGGATTACAAGTGGGATCTCCTATCCACTTTTTGATAATAATTATGTCTTGCTCCAAACATTTATACTTCTGATTCATTTAGAGTCAATCTATATCAGTTCAACTCAATTTTGATTTCATTAGGGATGAACATACGTCAAACATTGTTGCCTGAGTTGAGACTCAGATTTTCAAAGATCCAAAAATCTAAACTACAGTGACCTCAAGTAACACTGATGCTTGTCACCTCAAATGAAGATCAGCAAAGGCATTGGTATGGCAGAGTTTATAAGGAAAGCAAAAAGTCTGTTGTTATGACTAGAGAAACCCAGAGGCATCCTGTTCTGGACTGGATACAGGCTTTCTTCAGATTGATAATATCTAGTGAGTTGACTTCTAAATTTCCACTTGAATCATGAATGGCTGAGCCTTGACTACATTTTATTGCTGTTTCACTGTCTCAATGATTCTGGGGTCAGTGTAATGCTGTGTGAAAATTCAGAGTGTACAGCATGTGCTTTGTAAAGCCACAGCTATTTTTCACTGTACATTGTTAAATAAAGACAGTTCAACTTGATCAGTGTTTAATTTTTTTTCTTGATGCTCTGGATGTCCCTACTCAGACCTAGTTTCACATACCTCTCTAACTATGCTCCCCCTCACTCTCCAGAGACCATTCTGGTTTTCCTGACCTGAGGTAGCTCTCCAGCTCAAAACTGTTCATCATCATTGACTTCTCTTAAAGATTTTCTCTCTCCACCATCCTTCTCTCCTCAGTGCATCTTTCTCTACCCATATTACTTTGTTCATAATGTCTCTTTTGGAGAACAGTTTAACTACCCTCTGAAACTGTTTTTTTTTTTTTAATTAAATCTACCCAAAGCAGTACTAAAAAGGCCATAAAAGCCATCCTACAGATGAGATTAACAGCATATTATATTGATTCATTTAGGTTACACTAGGTTCTGCTTCACAGAAATCTCTTTTCATGACTCCTAGTCATTCAGGCTGGGGTGTGTATGTCTGTAACTGTGTAACTCCATCCTCTAGCCAGCAGCAGTAGTATGCTCTAGCTCAGCAGAATAGTGTTACAATTCCAGCCGCAGGTGTTAGAATTTAAACACAGTATGGAAATCTTAAATAAAGAAATGTATGCTTCTACTTTGCTCCTGAGAAGACAGAGAAGCCAATCATTACACACCTTCATAATGTCTTAGTCCATTAATAATCATATTAGGCCACAAATCCTGGATCAAGAAGCAACAAATGTCAAGGTAATCTGAAAAAAAAATTAAGAAACTAAGTGTTTAAAACAGAAAATTACCTTCATGATACTTGAGCTGGAAGTGCACTATAATTCAGGAAACAGAACTGAAAAAGAGGCTTTGGTGATAGTATTTTCAGTTTGTTGCAGTGGAAATGCATTTTAATTGTAAAATATAATGGTGTCTAAAAGATTATTATAGAATTAACATTTTGGATTAAATCTGAAGTGCCCTTAGGTTTCAGATTCTTCATCAATATCAATCCCATAAGGGCCTTTATTTTCAGTTCCACCCACAGTCAAAAGATTGGAAATAGGATACAAACACAAAGACCCCCGAATCCGCTTTCTACAACCTTCCTCAAAAATTTATCCTTCTCTTTAAACATTCAGGAATATCACTGCATTCACATAAAATACACTTTTTGAAATTCCTGGTTTAATTTAATGCCTTGCAGTTTCCTTATAAAGGACTCCTCTTTCTAAGAACCTTGTACTTTTCCAGATTTTGCAAAATACCACAGCATTGTTCCTACAAAGGTGGGAGCTGCCTGTTCTGAAGAAAGAATTACCCAGCACTCAGTTTTACAGTCTAGTTCCCTGCACTTTTATCCCCAAATTAAAATGTGCTAATCAAAGCATAACTTCAATGTCTCCTCAGATGGTCATTTCCATACAGCACAAACACCAGTGGATAGCATAGCATGCATTCAGGCAATCTACAGCCTCAGCAACATTTTCTCATAGGTTTTCATCTGGTTTTGGATGTAAAAAGAAGAACAAGAAAGATTTTCTGTTTTCTGTTCCATATGATATTTCTGACTTCAGAAGAAAGATGGAAAACACGTATCTTTCCATATGTAAAATAATAACTTTTCTACCTGTAAACACCAGATGCCTTTGTAATGTGTCATGGTTTTGCTGGTATAGAATCCTAGGCCAACCATAGGCTGCAAGCCATTAGCAGGTTTGAGTCAGCCAGGACACCTGGCTGAGCTGGCTCACAGGTGTTTCCCAGCCCATAAACATCACAGTATAAAGGCAGAAGTTTGCCTTCTATTTGGTTTCCCTGCTCAGGCTTATACTGACCCTTTTCCTTTCCCTTCTCCAATTCTTGAGGCCTGTTTAAAGTGCCTTTGCTGGGCTGAGTATAACTTCATTATTGACATTGGTATCAGTTTGTTTCATTAACTCCATTTTAATTTTAACCTGTGGGTCTTCTCTCCTTTGGCCAAACCCCCTTCTCTGCTGGGTATGAATCACTAGATGATAGAGTGACTGCTAGATTTCAGCCCCAGATATGGGCTAAATGTAGACATAATGTAAACACTTCAAAGTTCTTTATCAAATTTTTCCATATTTCATAGGGCATTAAATATAAAACAAAGAGATATCTTACCCATTAGTACCTGTGTTCTCTTTTCTACTTCCAGAAAAGCAAATCCTACACAGCTGTTATTTTTCCATTTATTCTCTACGTATTTACAACCCTTTTCACTGCAGTTTTATTGCTCTTCTATATGCAGTAAAGTTCACACAGTCTGAAACTCAGAGAAGAAAATGTTATTCAGAGAAATTTCTTCTGACATCAGATGTGACAATTATACAAATTATGAATTTTGTATAGGTTGAGTAAAAACAGCCTATGTTGCTTAAAGAAATTTTTTTTTCCAGAATTATGTAAAGATGTGGATTTCAGAGAACCATATTGACTCTTCCAGAGAATTGTTTCACTTGCCTAAAATATCACTTGCCTACTCAAAATACTGATTACAAGTCCTAAGAATTAAACAAAAAATTATCACCAGAAAAAGGAGAAAGGCAGAAAAATTAAGTTTCATCCTGATACAGCAAGAGGAAAATATCTTGATGAAAAAGCAGAGCTAAGGAAGTGAATGAAAGGAGAAAATCTCTTACATAAAAAGTTAGGAGAAAAAATACCTTTTCATAGGGAGGAAATGAAAGATAAGAAATTCTAAGCAGACACAAATGAAAGAGAAATGTAAACTATGAAGTAATTAAAGGAAAAAAATGTCTATGCTACTGAAGACAAACAACAAGGTTTGAGGTAGAGCAGAGAGATAAACATATTCTAGCTCTACACGCATTGCCTCTTTCCATAGTTATGCTTGAAACAAAAGCTATTTTAATGACTTCCATGGCAGGAAGCACAAAAGCAGAACCATCAGAACCTTTAAGACGATGCTTACCCAGAGTGTTCTGTGGTTTAAATTTAAATTGTGGATTTTTAAAAACAAAAGGGGATAAAAAAGCCACACAAGACCAAATATTCTGCTAAATAAGTAATATTATTATGGTCAAAAATCCTAAACCAGAATAACTATTGCAGCCAAAGATTTAGTGATAACACCTTACACTTAAATACATGTTTTCTTTAGGGTAGCATTTTGATAGTATTCTTTAAGAGACAGAATGAAGGAAAGGAGATCAGTGACAGATATGATAGTAATTTGGTTACTCTACACAAAAAGACATTGGTAAATTTCTGACTTATTTGGACAAAAATAGAATTCATGTGCCTAACTCATACCTCTACAACTAGCTAACTTTATATCTTACACTGAGACATCTAAAGGCATAAGAAGAGATATTGCTTTTATTATGTACACTTTTACTTAATAAAGATCAATGATAAGTTGCCCATGGCCCCCTTTAGAAGTTAATGCTCCTTTATACATTACATATTTTCAAAATACTGATTCTATGGCACAATTTTATAGGCAGAATTACATATTGAGTTTCCTTATGACTACATCCACCTCAATGGGCGTATTTTACTGGCCAGCTTCATTGCACCAATTAAACTGCACATCATGACACATTCTGGTATTGGAGGTCAGTCCTCTCTTCTTTCATCTAGCAAGATCTTCCATCTTAAGGATCCAAAGAAAGTTCAGTGGCCCTGGAAAAATATCCCAAGGGACTAAAGAAATCCTTGCTGTACGAGGACTTCCTTGCTTAATTATCTAAAGCAAACAGCTTTGTTTAATTCTCAACTTCTCTATTCGTTTAGAACATGTAAGACACAGACCAAAGGGAATACGACTCACAACACTACACATTGTAAAGGACTTCTTCTAGGCTTTTTAGCACTAAAAAAAAAATTTTTTTTTTTTGTTTCTTTTTGTTTATTTGTTGTGGGGATTTTGGTTTTGTTTGTTTTAACTTGGCATATTCAGTGCTTACAGTAGCTCTAGAAACATAATCTTCAAACCCACAGAAGGACAACTGAAAACATAAGAACATAGCATGGGTAGATACAAGGAATTATCACTCAACATAGTTATTATGTGTAGATTTAACTGCTGCTGACTGTAGCACAATGTAAGTACAGATATAAGATTACAGCAGGAGCCTTGATTGCACAGTCACAAGAGGCTAGAGATGCATCAGGCCTATAAACTCTGGTTGTCCCCTAGCCCACCTGGTGAACCTGCAGGAGGTTTCCTTCGAGTACCTGCAGAACAAGGGGGAGTGGCTGCTCCTGGAGGTGATGGATGAGCAGGAGGTGGCCTTCAACGACACCACTGTGCGCATGGATTGCAACCACATCTTCCTCAACTTCATCCCCACTGTCGTTATGGATCCCTCCAAGGTGTGTTTCTCAGGGTCCTGCTTCCTGCTGTCCGCACAGTGGTGATCTAAGGATGGAGACTGCATCGTCCCTCATGCTCTATAATGTCATGTGGATGGCCTGGTACCAGACCTGGTCCCATCCAGTGCCCACCTGCCCCTGCGTAAGGGATGGATTTGACAGCTCCAGAGACTCACCAATGGTATTCACCAGTTGTTAGTTACTGGTTACCAAAGAAATTCAGGCCTGGGAGATGAGTAAAAACAGTGTTGGAGAAAACAAAGAGAAGAAAGAACTGTATGTAACACATACCATAGAAAGCACCGTGTGCACCGTGGAGATGTGAGCCAAGGAAGTGTAGAAAGTGTTAGCAATGGGTAGAAACAACTTCAAGTGAATTCTCATATATGGATGGAGAAACCATCAACATTATACTTCTGCCAAATCATTGCTCACTGCCAGCACAAAGTCTTCAATCTCAGGACTTGGGAGGTAGTGGAAGGCAGGCAAGCATAACAGAAAGAGATGGATACTCAGCATGTTTGTGTATAATAATTTTAACCATATTTCCTTAAAGTTCCTAAGTTCTCACAACACTGTAACAGGACTAATAATAATGTTTTCATTAGACTGTTAAGATTTCAAGTAGACTAATAATAAATTCTTGACTTACATATAAGATGTGCTAGCCTCTTGCACAAAGGAAACATGAGGTGCAACACCTGGGTGGAAGATCATGCTCCAGAACAGGAGGATTGGAGGAATGCTATCAATGTGTCTAAATATCTGGTAGAAGGAAGTAAGGAAGAGCCAAGCTCTTCTTAGTGGTGCTCAGTGACAGGACAAGAGGCAATGGGCACAAACTGTAATTCCAGAAAATTTCATTCAAACACCAGAAAAAACTCAGGATCTCTGTCAGTTGGCTTGTGGGTAGTTGCAATTCTTGACTTCTTATGCATTTTCATGTACTATGAAAAGAAATCTATACATTCAAACATAACAGAAAAATACATATGAAGGACAATATTGCATATTTAAAAAAAATCAATTTAGAGACATATTATAGGATGAGAAAAATGGAAAATCTATAGTATGAAAAGCATAGACTATATCTGCATTTTGTCAATCCTTGTTTGTATTTCCTTTGCTTTAATGCTCCTCTTCTAGATATAACAAGACTAGCAAGTACCAAAATAGCAACCACAGAAACAGTGAGAGCTCAACCAATGAAGAAGTTTCATCCATATTACATGTTGTTTCCTGATAGTACCACTATATTGCAGAATGATTTTTCAGTAAAGTTTTAATTTAATATGCTTGTGTAAACATTCCTGTTCCAACAAAAAGAGGAGTTGCTGGGAGTTTTGCCAACTCATGTCTGAACACTGTGTAAAGACTCTCCTCCTCTGGATGTAAGCAGTGGCAGCAGTTAGAGATATATCATCTCCTTCACAGATGACTTCACCAAAATTTTTTAACAGAAGAACCAGAACACATTGCTTTTTTTGCTTTGGTTTCAAACCAACGGATTAGGGCAAACAAGCTGTTCCAGCTTCTTCACTAGAACATAAGGCCTGTACATATTTCAGTGAGTTTAGTGAGCAGAAATGCTGTCAGGCTATGAGATGTACAGTAAGTTTCACTTTGTTTTCTGACAAACACAGCAACAAGATGTACCACTGTATAAGTAAATGAATGTGCTTATGAAACTTTTAACAACTAACTTGTGGACACCAGAGTAAATGCAGTAGACATATGCCTGTGTCAGCTAAGATTTAGGTGACATCCTGTTTAAAACGTATTTATAGAGCAGGCATTTTTTCCTCATGTTATCACTGGAAGCTAGGCTAAATCTTTTAAGATGGACTTCAAAACCAAAAGGACACCACTGGAGTGACTTTAAGTGAATAAAATGATGAAGTCCAAGATGAAGGATAAACTGACTAAACTTCTTGACAGCATCTTTAGGTGCCAGCTGCAAGGCTGCAGTAACTTCACCTGGATCTATCACAGAAAGTTAATTCTTTTTTTTCAAGTAAGGAGCATAGCATTTGTTTCTACGTGCTGATATTTAGTAGACAGGAACACATTTTTGCTTTCGTTTCCATTTCGTTTCTCATTATATCCTCCTGCATACACAATTGGAGAGAGTGATGTAGGAAAATAACAAAATCAACCCAAAAATCCAAGGAGTTTATTTATTTTAAGAGAGTATTTTTCCTGGTTATAGTCCTGCATGTGTACAGTAGTGCTACAAACACACATATCTGGCAATTCAAGCATTTTAAAATGAAGGACTGTTTCTCTCTATCCCTTCTGTTGAGGCATCACTCCAATTGGAGTTGCACTGTTGTAGCAGCCTTGTTGAAATTCTCTCCTCCTCAGGCTACAAAAAGCCTCTTGGAATGGGCAAGAGATGTGGTTATGACTCATCTTTCTTTTGTAAATAAGGGATATCTTTGTATTCTGAAAAACAATTAATTTTTATATGATTTTATAATACACTGTTGTAAAGAAGTGTCTTTACAAATGTGCTGAAAGAGCAGAGTGAGGCGAGTTCTGCATATCATGTTATAAGAAACAGAAAGAATACTTAGAGCTAGAAGGCCACAGATAAAAGATTGACAGCTGCAGTGTCTTCCCAGACACATAATGAAAACAGCTTGGGGAAAAAAAAATGATATCTGTTCTGTTTGCATATCAGGCACTCACGGATACCTAGTGATCTTATTTGGGGAATGTCCTATGAGAGACTGAGAATAGTCAGGATTCTAAACAATGCAAACTTTTCTGCACCAAGTTCTGAAACAAACCTCTAAATCTAAGCCTAACCCTAACAATAATCATCTCAAACTGTAACACAAAACCAAATGATTTCACCCTTACCCTAACCCCAATGGCCTAACCCTAACCCTGCAGGGCTGAACCTAATCCTAAACCTGATGGCGTAATGCTAACCCAATGTCTGAACCCTAAAACTAATGCCCTAACCCTAATGCCTAATACTAACCGTAACAATAACTGTAAACTTAATGCTGTAACCCTAACTCTAACCCTACCCCTAACCCTAATGGTCTAAAACTAACCCTCACTCCAGTGGCCTAACCCTAATGGCAAGGTAGACCCTGAAAAAATAGAATTTAAAATAAAGCTAGACATCAAAGACATATTCAATCATTAGAAGTTTAGAGTTTTCCAAAGTAGCTTTCTTTGAGATCAACCAAGTAATACATAAGGTAATAAGTCCTTAGTTGCATTAAAAACAGTATTGAACATAATTGAAGATTCATAGCAAAATAGAAGAGTTTTTCACAGTACTTTTGAAATAAATGCATAGTTAGGCTATCATTTCTCTTACAGGTAAAGCTCGTGATATGATTTTTATTTCAGCCATTGTTTCTGAAATATGGAAATGTGTTACAGACAGGTTACATGATTTGGGGTACAGTCCTGGTAACTTCATATATTGTGGCATTGGTCCCCTTTCTGAGACTGAAGGAGAGATACTGAAACTGAGAAAATTCAGGACATGGAGAACATATGAAATTATGAGCTGCTGCTACTTTTGCTGATTACTTGTCTCTTTCCTAAAGCAAGCAAGCGCTAATCCAGCCACTCACTGTCACCTGATGAGGGTGCCTCAGCAGGCAGTTAAGATCCACACACATGCTTTCTCACTCTGCTCTATAGGATAGGGAGGGAATTGGAAGGACAAAAGTGTGAAAAATCACAAGGTGAGATAAAGACAGTTTAATAGGTAAAGCAAAAGCTGTGCTCAAACAAAGCACAATGAGGAACTTCACCACTTTCCATCAGGAGGCAGGTGTTTAGTCATTCACAGAAAAGCAGGGATCCATCACACCTAATGGTTACTTAGGAAGACAGATGCCATAACCCCAAATGTCCCCCACTCTTCCCCACAGATTTTATTGCTGAGCAGAGTGTCACATGGTGTGGCCTATCTCTTTGGTCAGTTGAGGTCAACCATCCCAGCTGTGTCCCCTCCTAACTTCTCCTGCACTCCCAGCCTGCTCACTCTGTAAGCACTGGCTGGCATCAGCTAAAACATTGGTGTGTTATCAACACTGTTTTGGTTACAAATCCAAAATATAGATCCATACCAGTTACTATGAAGAAAAGTAACTCTACTCACAGCTACGTTTTTATTGGGAGGGGAATTTTTTTTTTGGTGGTTTGCTTTGATTTGGTTTAAAATCATGGGAAAAAATCTTTATGTAAACTTCAACTCAAAATATTTCAACAGCTATTTTAGTAAAGATCTGTCTGTGATAGGCAAGCTTCAGAGAGGCAATGGAGACACAGAAAACACCTACTCCCTATCCTACTAAAGTATCACGTGAAATTTCTATAAAACTACATGTCCTAACACATTCAGATTCTTAGACTTTCTTCCATAAAACTGCAACGTGTGGGACAAAAAACCCAAAGTGAGAATCCTCACAACACCAAGAAGCAAATTGTCAGAAAAGAAGAAAGGTAATACAGGGTGTCTTTGCCACGTGGACTGAGTTTCTTTTCACATTGGAGAGAGAGCTTTGAAAAGCAGTGCCTAGCACATCCATGTATAAAAGCAGGTAGCATGGCTGATATTACAGACATTCATGAAAAAGTGTGGAAAAGGCCCTCTTGGTGAGATATTTTAGAAAGTGTCACCATTAACCTGTGGCCCTTCCATAAGATGCAACCTGAAGACACTCACCAGTTACTAAAGGCATATTTGACACTGCATCCTCAGTGAAAACACTATTTCCCTTTTGATCTATTTCCTGGGCTGCAGCCTGTTAGGAGGCAAACAGTGGACATAGTAAGAAATCCCAATGTATTCAAAGAAACACAATGTATTATAGGCAACTGTTCAATTTCAACAATGAAGGATTTAATTACTCATGAAAATAAGAAACAGAAATCCAAAATATAATTTTAAAATAGACTTTCTAATCATTTGCATGTTTAACGGTCTCAAACAACACAGGCAATTCATAGGAAGGGGATTGATTGAAAAGTATAACAGCAGAAAAGAAAGCTCTCATTGGTACTTGCACAACAAAATGAGAGCACTTGCATTTTTAATATTCAGGTGTGAATATTTCCACTGGTAGATTTAATTTCCTCTGCTCCAAAATAACCACAGAACAGTTCTTTTCACTGTGAGAAGATAGAGATATCATTGACTTTAGATATCAAAAATCAGCAGTTTAATAAAAATGCAATGATTCTGTGGCTAGATGGAAAATTTAGATGTTAATTCCATGCTATGGATTTGCAAAAGAAGCAATAAATAATGTATGGTTATGTACAATTTGTGTCTTTGCAGATAAATTCTTATCTCGTTAATTTTGCTTAATTTTACCATAAAAAAGATCCTGGAATATGTAATCAAAACTATAAAACATAACCTATATATATATATATATACACACACACACGCACATACATACATTTTATATATATATATATATATATATATATATATATACATAAAATGCCAAAAATATAATGTATAAGTCCTCTGTGCTTCCAGTAATAATGATTAAGGTTATTTAAAGTCTGCACTGAAAATAGGAGAATGGAGATTCAAGTGTCAAAAAGGAATTCCTTTTCTTCCTCAATATAGGATGAATCTGATGCTGAGGTTCATTTAAAAGTCTGTAACTGAAAGCAATGCATGACATCAGATAATATAAACCCAAGTGCCTATTTAGAGATTAAAAAAAAAAAAATTAAAAATGTGAGGTAATAGACTGGGAATGAGACTGTGTCATGTTTCTTTTTTTTTTTTTTTTTTTTTTTTTTTTTTACAAGTAGCTACCTAGCAGTCACACTGTGTGAAAATTCATTCACAGATTCTAACCAGAATCAAATACTATTTGCTCTAGCTAAGCACACTTTTCAAATAAATACTATTGAGCAATCGTTGCAAACAAGATGCCTTTGGAGATGTTGAAAGGGTGCTAAAGCAAATTTTCTACTACATCACAGTGGAGGAACAGACCATTAAGAGAATGGTATCAAAGTATGATTTCATGGCACTAATACAGAATGACAGTCTTTTCCCAGTGACAGTGGGAAAATTCACCATTCTTAATTTCACTTTGTAGCAAGTACCAAGATTAAGAAAATAAATATTTTATACTTGCCTTCCAAGCTCTTCTATCTTTTTTTTCTTGCCTTCTGCTTCAGATTGACTTTTATCTCTGCTTTGTCTTTCCAAATACACAAAACCAATCCCACATTATTTTGACAAATTATCATACAGTGCATGAATTTTCCCTATCTTGTGACATGTTTAGCCAGTCTTTTGTACTTTTAGCCTGCTCACCTTCTAATTTCAGAAATATTCATGTCAGAGCTATGAGTGTACATTCATGTAACTTAATTGTAGACAGTATTTAAAAAATCCCAGAAATCCAATATTCATCATCTAGTCCCCTGAGAAAGTACTTCTGTTTTTGCTGCTTCATGGTCTATTTCACAGATACACCCATGTGTTATGGGTATATCTGTCAGTAATTAATTTGACTGAAAACTGGAATAGTGATGCTATTCAAAAATATATGAACAGATTTTGTCTGGCTTATTTGGGCTTTGGATGGGAGCCAACAGATTCTAATGGCATACTTCCATGCTGCTTTTAGCTTGGAACTTTATGAAATGCAGAAAGGAACCAGAGTTTCATGGAGATTGCCTGAGCTTAATGATATTGGCTATTCTTTCAGCACAAGTAGCAAATGTTAAAGTATACTCTAAAAATTTCTCAGTCATCAGCAGTCACCCTCTACCACCCATTCCTTTAGTGCTGATTTCAAGAGAGAAGACACTGGAGCAGATCTAAACAACTTCTATTTAAGACCTTGTACACAAGAAGTGTTTGTTACTACAACAGCAGAGTTTTCTTCCCAATAAAATCATCACTGATACATTCCAAAACTTAACTGTCACAATTTTCAACATGGTACATGAATAATAATAATGCATCTTTTATATTTGTATTATTATGGGCTTTACAAAAAGCATCACTCTCCAAGAGTGACTGACCATTCATTGTATCTGCTTTTTTAGTAGTTATGTTTTGAATACAATAAAAAAATTATAGTAATAAAAAAATATAACAAACCATTGTAAAAATAAAGGATTGCCTTGATTACATGTTTTGTTGTGTAAAGAAATGAAATAGCAGACCAAGACAGCACTGAAAGTTACAAACAATTACTCTATATCTTAATTCAGCAAATTCCCAAACTTAAAGAAAAACCTTCCTTGAATACTTGTCCTTTCATCACTTTGGGGGCTGCAGTGAAGCCATGCATTTCATACAACTTGTTTCTGTGGATAAAAGATCAAGTATTTTTGCACACTACAGATGGCATTTTGCTGCTTTCATTGGCAGGTCACTAAATAAATTGTGTTTGCAAAAGCACAATAGTTGCCAGATGTTATATTGATCTCTACAACTTTAAAAATATTTCTTTGTAAAAAAAGGAAACTAGAAAGGTCTAATAACATCAACTTTCATACCACAGAAAACACAACACTGCTTTAACTAGGTTAAGAAATACACAAAACCCACGATGCTTAAACCCAACATAAACAAAGTACTTGATATTCCATGTGTGATGGTTTAAGCTCTGATTGGAATTTAGGAGCTCGTATGATAATAGATTGAAATTCCTCTCCCTGCCCTTCTCCCTTTCTCTCAGCAGGGTGGAGAGAGAGAAGAAGAAAAAAAGAAGGGTAGGGGAGAAGGGGAAGTAAATTCCTGAAAGAAATAGTCTGAAGTCAGTTTGGCAGTAGGAGAAGTAAATTTTTTTTCCTCTTTTTTACAAAAGGGAGAAAGAATAATTTTTGTATATATATATATATATATAGCAGTAACTGGGGGAGGGGGGGGGGTGAGGGATGAGGGTAAATGGGAAAAAATATACAAAACCAAGCCTGGATGGCCTTGTGTTCCCTCGGATGCCAGTGGATTCAGTTGGGAAAAAAGGAGGGCCCAGCCACGTGGTCGAGTGCGGGGAGGGAGAGGAGCAGCAGCAGCAGCGGACCCTTTTAGGTGGACCAGGCTGGAAAAAAAGAGTGAGCAGCACCATGTCCGCCCTTTTTATAGGCTTGCTGGACAGGAAGGGGGAGACCACTTTTGAGTCAGGGGACACCCCCCACCTTCTCCTGGCAGAGGAGGGGCCAAGTTCTCCCCCTCCCCCCCACGATTGAGTTTCTTTTGTCCACCTGGGGCTGGGTTCTTTTCAGCCCCATCAGGATGGGTGTGCCCCAGCACACCATGCTAGGGTAGGGCAATAATTCTTGGAAACAAATTCAGGTGTAAATTTTATTTCATTTTCAACTATAAAATTTGGGGCTGATAACTGTAGTGTATTTGTACATCAGTGACAAAAGTGGTACCACATAAACTTTCTGTACAAAATATGTTCACTCCATTGCAAAAAGATGCCTACTGATCCATCATTCACCTGTAAATACATCTACAAGTTCAAGTTATTAGCTGACAAAATAATGGAGAGTAAGTAAACAGATAGGATTATAGCTCAATGTTCTGTTTTTTTTTCCTTAAGAAACCCATGCACAATTCCTCTTTATAGTAATTTAGAAATACAATAGCAACTTGAACAATATTTTGATACCATATGGAAAATATGAAAGAAAAATCAAAATTTCACCTGTTCCTGACAAAAGAAAACGGTGTAATCAGGAAATTCACAGTTTCTTGGTGCAGTCAAGCTCTGGCACACTTTATGAAGCTGTTAATCAATATATGTCCCACTGGACACCCATAACATATGAACTTCATAACTTCAAATTGCAAGCTGTGAATGTACAGAGGATTTGTAAGAAATAAAATAGTTTATCATGATCAGAAAATGAAAGCTCCTGAGAGTAATATTCACAACATTAATTTAGTAAAATAGTATATATTAAGAGAAATTTATGTCTATCATTCTCTACTGCTTCAGCTAATACAACTGAAAAAAAAATCTTTCATCCCTACCTCAATCTTTTAAAACTGAGTTTACCACAAAAAAAAAAAAAAAAACAAAACCTGAGTTTACCACAATTCAGTACTCTTCCAGTGGATAAGTTAGAGACCTGAATAGGCAGGTACCTATCACCACAACTGCATTCCTGGGTCATCTAAAAATAGTACCCTCTTACCAAAAAGTTCTTATCTTTGTCAATATTGTGAGTCATAGATGGTTACCTAAAATAACACTTTGAAATGTTTTAGTACTTTTCAAAGTATCAAAAGACGAATAAAGGGTTGGAAGGTCCCTAAATGCTCTTCAATCACAAGCACTGCAGCAGATTTTCAATTTTGAGCCTAATTTAAGACCCTGCTATATTCAGTGATTGGAGAGTAAAAAGAAAAAAAAGAAATCAGATTTTTCTAGCAAGGCTGAAACCAGCACTGAGTGGCATATATATATTCCTGAAAAGAGACCTAAGGGAAGCAGAGATGTTCAACGTAGAATTGTATCTTGTTTCCAATTTATGTGGAAAATTTTTAAGTATTGATAACAGAACATTCCATTACACATTACAAATGTAAGTAGAACAGCAAATAACTGGCAAGATTCTAATCTTCTGATAGAAAATCTAATACTTTCTTTCTTGTATATCCAGAGTGGACAATATAAGCTGACAGATGAGGAAAGAAAAATTGCTTCTTTACTTGTTTGTTTGTTTTTTTTTATTTTTGCCATGTGCTAACTTGAGAGTTGCCAATGTGTAGCAACAAATACTGAAATTTACAGATTTGTCTCCCTCAGCAACATCATAAATTATTTCATACTCTACTTGCATTCACTCAGTAGTTTCCAAAGTTTTCTTATTATAAATCAAGCGTAGAAATGGAATTTTATGTGGGATCTGCCACACTACTCAAAGCATATCTAAAACATCAGGTTTCATAACTAACTGCAGTTTGCAGCATTATGTTAGACCCTACAGGATTCTTACAGGATTCTAAAACCAATTCCAGCTTTGATGCACACAGGACCATTAAAAAAAAAAAAAAAATATCACACATAACTTCAGTGACAGAGTTTGTAAGCTACTATTCTACAGTATGTTCTAAGACTGAATGTCCTGCCAAGATCCTTTTATTCTCCCTGGAATGAGTTATATATATAAATGCAAAAATATTTAATCCCAGTTTGTCTTTTGATATATGCTTCAAAACAATTAGTAATATTTGTGATTTTTTTCCACAATGGACATACTACAATTGCAAACACCTGTAAAGTTAGTCATGCAAGAGAAAACCAAACCAAACCAAAACACCCCCTAACCTCCCCCCTCCCAAACATTTAGCTTTGGTTTTATATCAAGAATGAAAACTTTTAAAAATATCCTTCATTCTAGGAGTTTAATATTTTTCATGCTAAAGTTAGAAAGAACTTACTCTTCATTTCTTATTTCCCAGGTAATAGACTTCTAAGATTTTTGTCACCATAATCAATCTGAAATATGCCTGTATGTCATTGGGAATAGATTTATCATAAAAAGTTCTTTAATAAATAAATTATTGCTATTGGTCTACTTCTTCCCATGTTAGTCCATAATTTATTCACAACAAATAGTTTCCAGGATGAATACTGAAAGTTAGAAATAACACTCTTTCATGGTTTTTTTTTGAGGATATGAGCCAACCAGTTCAGCTTATCATTCACTGAAAAATTGAATTCTATTATAACTGGTCAGTTAAAATCTTAGTGTTTTGTCTTATCTATAAATAGACCTACATATGTTTTGTGACCAATGGGAAGCATTTTCTAAAACAGCACTCTAATTTAAAGTAGTTCTAACCAACCCAGGATGATTTCCACTCCTGAGCTGCTTATGCACTTTCCTGTTTCAAGCATTTAGAAAAATTATGTAAATTGGGGATCACTTAAAAAAAAAAATCTATTTTGTTTGTCTTAAATAAAATTTCTTTAATCATACAATGGTTTTCAGTGCTTTAACTAATTTTCTCTAAAGGTAAAACATCTTTCATTTTAAATTATTAGAGTGGAAAATTGAACGTGTTTAAAAATTTATGAAAAAAAATATGTAAGGGCTTGCGGTCTCATAAAATATGTATCATATAGCACCATATTTATTCTCTCTACTTGTTAAATTTGCTTAAAGTGCCCACTGTGATTTGTTTGGCAGAACACACTTCTTTTTCCATAAAAGTCTTTTCAGTTTCTTATGAAGTGTTATTTATTGTTTGAACTGTTCCAGGGAAAGCATAACATTTCCGATTGTTTTTCCCTGTCCATGAGAACAGTTTATCTGCTAGTGTGAATTTAAGACAGTGCTTTTATGAAATCATTGAGGACAATGTAAAACTGAAGAGGATCTATTAAAGAATATAGCAATGAACAATATAGTTTTTGCTTTCCAATGAAATTTTGCATCTGTGATCCTGCAAGGAAAATATTAATTCTTTTTAGTAATGATGTTATTTTTGATAACCTTCATTCAGCAGCAAGGTTAAAGCTTGACTTGTAGAAGAAAGTATCTTGTCAATGAAATATCAACATCAAAGTCATTCAGTAGGATGGAAGGGAAAAAGTTACCTTTCACCCTTGAACAAATCAGGGGGGTTTCTTCTCATGTTGCTGTAATAATTTCTACCTCATTTCCTCATTAATTAGATCCGTATTTATCAGACTAACAATATTCATTGCTAAGAGCCTAAGAACAGTTAAACAAAGGTAAAGAAATTAAAAAAAAACCAAAACAAAAAAAACCCACCCCCAATCAACTCATTAGATGAAATTACACTTGCTTTCTAAATATTGCAGTAATCGTTTTTAGCTTACCTGTGTCCAGTCCCATGTATTACACAATACAACAGAATAAATACAGTGAATGAGCTGCTGAAATACACAACATTTTCCTGTCAGGTGATATAACTAATTTCTTGAACGTTACAGATGAACTACAGGAGAAGAATCAAAGTTTTATATCCTGTTGAAAGCAAAAGAGAGTAACATTTGTGCATTCAAGAAGTCATAAAAGAATAAACACATTGCATGTCAAACATTTACATCCCTCTAGGATAATGCTACAATAATTCTTTTCTTGTTTAGAATTTTGTGTGTTTGGCCTGTCCTTTAGAGATTCCTTCATAAATTGGCTTGAGTGCACTGCTGCAAGTTAGTGCTGCAACACTAACAGTTCAAATTCAAACTGAAAAAGGGTGTGGCTGCTCAGATGGAGAGATCTGCTGATGGAGGAGATGATCTTGTATCACAAATCCACTTGGGACAATCTAATCCCTTGGAAATTCCTAAGGAAGAACTCTTGCCTTCTATTCAGGATTTTCTAAAATTAAAACCAGTTAAAAGTAGTGGAGATTTTTTTCTACAGCTTTGTTTTGCTTTAACCTGTGTCTCAGAGAAATTGCATGTAAAATGTCACAAAGAAGAAAGAGAGGATTATTCTCTCAAATTTCAAGCCACTAGTGTCCTGGGGACAATATATCTCATTTTCCTAATATCATTCTAATATACTAAGCAATGATACAAGACATAGATATAAAATCCTATTACAAACTCTGCCATCAGAGATTACATTCAATCATATTTCAGATTCTCTGAAGGATATTTTAAAACATCTCCAGACAACTTGTTTGTTAATAACATGTGTGTCTAGCACTGGATAAATCTGCAATGAATACCAAGACCTTAGCTTCAAGAGTTCTTTGGCAACATTTTCTTCAGGAAAATTAGAATTTATTTATTCCCAAATTAGCTTGTAACATATGAAAAAAAAAATAACAAATGAATCTGTTATTTGAAGATGAAGTCCACACTTTCCTTCAAAATACTTCTGAAGTCTTTAAAGATCATAATTCTAGTTCCTAAGTGTACTTGTAATTTTTCCTGCATTTAAAACTCCATTGAATTTGCAAAGTTCAAGTTTCTCTCTGATTTTGAAATGGCACCACATCACATGATCTTGCAATTTTATCTTTCTCATTCTCTGACAAAAAGAAAAACAATTTTATAGCGAGTAAGTCTTCAGGAGAGTTTCTTTTCATATAAGTTTTTATTATTTTTTCATATATATAGATAGATATCAGGAGAGAATACTGTGTACATATGCATAGGAATTTGTTGAGGAATTTGGACCTTGAAACCTTTGGTTTAACATTCAGTAACTACTGCCAAGCATATGGTTAACTTACAAAAAAACCCAGTAGTTACAGATTAGATAGTTTTAACTTGTAAAGTAGAAATATTCATTGATATGAATAAGAATGCCTAACTCAGAAAAATATGTATCCTTAAGTGTGTTCACATCACACCCTTTGAATAAAGGCCATAAGTAGTTCACCAATTGAATAGGTAACTTTTTGTGGCCTTCACAAAAATAAATTGTTTCAAAATTAATAAAATATTTATGTAGCTGTACCACCAGACACATGACAGATGCAATTTGTTCCTTTTTCTTGTCAAATAACTACAGAAATCCAGTGCCCACCTCTCCCAGAACAAATGGATCTACCTGGCTGTACAACTCCATTCATAGTCTGGGATTCTTTCTGCAGACCATCTCTACAGCTTTAAACTGTCCACATCTTTTGCCTAGCATAAAAAACTTTGCTGGTTTCTGCCCATTAATTTGATTGCTAGAGGCTAAGGTTGGTTTCCTGCAGTGTTTTCTCCCAGACAATCCCCCAAAGCTTCCCCAAAGCTTTTTCAAACCTTTTTAGGTCCAAAGGGTAGTGTACAGTCCCTGATGCTAAAGGGTCCTTAAAAGGCCCTTTTAAAAAAATGCTTCCAAAACGTCTGTTTTCTTCCCACACAACGAGGGGCTGCAGGACAAAAACTGTAGTAGCTTAAGCTCTGATAAACTAACAGGGGTAGGGGTTTTTTTTGGAAGCACTGACAAAATAATTTCCTGTCTTTTGATGATTTAATCACTCTACCTGATGAGGCAAATTATTTTGATTATGTTGACTTTAACCACAGACATACTAAAATATTAGAAAAATAAAGGTAACATCAGTCTTTGCGAATTTGCTGATTATTTCACCCTTTTAAAGCCTAGCTAGGCTTCAGTCGATTTGCAGAAAGAAATAGCAACTAATGAATCCTAATATTCCAGTTAGAGTAGAATTTTGTACTAAAAACTCACATCCTGTGTGTCCAAGAAAGTCAAAATATTCTGAATTACTACCAAGCATCTCAGTTACAAATTCAAAGGATAATGTTAGCAAAACTTGGTAAACAAAGTTCTAAAGGAAAGATATTCTCTTTTAATATGTTGTTCTGGAAACAGGAAAAAAAAAACAACTCAGTTTTGTCCCAGTTTTCTTTTATTTGGAAGTATATATAGGTGGTATCTATCTATCTATCTATCTAACTATCTATCTATCTATCTCCCTCCCTCCCTCCCTCCTTAGGCTGCTCTCATTCCTGATCACATTAGGGATAAACAAGAAAAAAAGGGCAGATTACATAAAACTGAGTCCCTCCAGAAAAAAAGACAGGCCAGCTGATAACTGTGGCACAGAAGATATTCTTTTCTCCTTAGAGAAACACTTTCCTATTTTTTTTTTTGACTTTTCCAACCAAAAATAAACAAATGCTTTAAAAAAAAAAAATCTTGTTACCTTGAAATTTTCATCACATCTTCTAGCACAAGTAAAGAATCTGTTTGCATCTCCTTAAACATGGTGGTTGAACTCAAAACATATGCACATCAGTGGAACAATAGGAGAAAAAAGTCATGGACAGACAAGCACGTTTTGGAATGTTTTTCCATGTGCACATGTTCCCTCTGTTCCCTCTCACTGATTTCTATATCAATGCTTTTATCATCCCACTGTAGAAACCATCAGCTCACAGCTGAATGGCCTTTAAATCACTGACTTCCATCACTAACTCTCCAAGTACATTAAGTTCACTATGGTTGATCATCTCAACTAGAAGCAATTTTCCTCTGGTGAAGAGCCAGGAAGTTGCATATGTCAGAAGCAGCAAACTGCTATACCTAAAATGTAACACTTTTTTTTTTTTTTTTTAGCTTTTTTTTTTCCCCTGTGGAAAACAGCTAAATCAAACATCCTAATCACATTTTCTTCCCTGGCACAAGATTTCACACTGTAATAAATGAGGAAAAATAAAGATGTAAAGATTTAAAACAATGTATCCTCAGAAAATGTTAGCAGCATTCTTGTTTACTCCTGTTTATAGGTGATAACCTACCTTAACAATGCAGAATATAATAGAAATAGTTTTAATTCTATTTGAATAAAGACATATGTAATAATTCCCATAGTTATTTCACCCTGGTCTCTTTCATATATATTTCACTGTTTATCCCTGAAGAATGATTTTCAGAAAGAAAATATGCTTCCCTGTTATTATGTTCTTGCAAGAGTAGCTGAAAATTTCTTAGATTACCATAAAGCATCATTAGTTAAGGTCAATCTGGCAGTGTGACACTGGCAAAAAAAAGTAAACCAGAGAAACTCCACTATAGTTTCTATCTTTTCTAGTAAAAACGTAAGTTAAAAGCCTGAACATGTTTCCATATCTATAAGCTGAAAACAGTGCATGGAGCTAACAGGTGAATTTTCCAGTGTATAAGTATCTGGGTTCAAATTGGCATTTCTCTCCTTCTTTACTTTTCCATGAACTTGACCTCATGGAATTTCTACATCTTGAAGAACACAACCTCTTTCCCCTCTGTAGAAAAATCAAAGTATGTTTTCTTCTCATATAACACTATTAAACTTCATCTCAAAAGAAGTTGGAACAAAAAAAGATCACAGAAAAGTTTTCTAAGCATGGAAGTTTGTGCGTTAACCATTGCAAAATAGCAAGTGTTCTAGGTTGTGGGGTTTTTTAACCTTATCTATAGAACATGATATTAATCAAGGAGAAGGATCCAGAAGGGTCCTGAGGCTAAATTACTCACTGAGACAAGTATCACTATTAGATGATCCCTTTCATCAGGTGGAAGTAAAATTAGATGCAGTTGGGCTATGGCATAATCAAAATCGTTGAAGTTTTGTAACAGTCAGTATTTTTTATGCCTCCAGTATTTCCCTCCTATAAAATCTATTATGATTTTCTAAGTAAAATGTTGACAATAAGACTTGCTAAAATATAAAGCTTTTTCCCATTTAACTAAAGTTCCAGCACAGCATTTCTGATCAAAGACAAAAACTATGTGCTGAAGTACATTCTTCTTCCTTCTCCTGATGACTTAAGTCAGAAGAGCAATAACTCTAGATGACTACTCCTTATCTCCAATTCTCTCCACACAAGGATTATTGCATAGACTAAAGCCTATGATATATATAATGCATCAAAAACGAGAAAATCTTTTTATCACAGTAAAATTGCAATGGAAAATTAAAAACAAAGCAAATATGAGCTTCTGGGGTAGTCCAATTGTTTTTGTCTAAAAACAATGCCTGTGGCAGGATCAGGCTCCTAGCCCATAATTACTCTATTTTCTCAAACAAAGTGTGCCACTACCCGGTCTGAATAGACAGGGTGGTGGTTTTGATGACCTTAATAGCTCTGGAGATGCTGCTAGTTGGGCAGAGGGCTTAACAATGAAAAGAGATAATTCTTTTGCAGGTGGGAGTTCCCTCACTAAAACCACTGCAAAAGCACCACTTGAAGGCCACTGGCTCTCCTCTGTGCACACCTCACTCATGCACACCTCTCTTTATGACTTGGAGAGACCACTAACCCCTGCCAAAAGGGTGTAAAAGGACCATAACTTCCTGATCTGCATGTAGCTTTTACCACAGAAGACCCTGGTGGAATGTACACCCATCATCAAGAAATTGGACTATTTCTGTGGAATTGTCACTGGATCCAAGGAGTGGTGCTTCTCAATCTCTCTCTCTCTTTTCCCCCCTCCTTTTTCTTCCCATTTTCCTTTTGCTCCAGTCCATTACCAAGAGTTCTCACTGGCTTGCTGTAAAAACAGCCCTTAGCATATTCAAGAAATCAACATTTTAGAGCAGGTGTAAAAGTCCTACCTTGTAAGATGCTTATAGCATAGATTAGTCTGCAGATGCTACACCATATGCTTGGTCACACGAATAAATTACCTTTAAAGTTGATACACAATCTACACAGTAAGGGTTGTGTGAATGAAAATGTAGCAGTCAGAGTGATGATCAGTATAAGAAAGTAGGATATAGCTTTTATTTCATTTATTTTGGAAAGAATTACAGCCAGAATTTCAAAAATGAAAATCACACCTCTGGACAAGGAATTCCACAGGACTTGATCAGTAACAGAATTTTTTGGTTAATTAAAATTAAATTAGCTAGACTGCAGCTGATCTGGGTCTGGATGCCTCACGTTTATAATGAAGAGATGGCTGTAAAATGGATGCAGTGAGATTCCTTTTTCTTTCTTATCACAGCATAGGAACAAGAAGACAGAAAAATATAAAGGGGGTATATAGGATATATAAGAAAGTAAAAGAGGGGAAAATATTTCAGTAAGGAGGAAACTTAAACAATTTAGACAAGACATTCAGTGCTAATAACATTGAATGACTGAAGAATTGCCATGAGACAAATGAAATGAGAGCACAGCTACTGCTCCGCAACCACCAGGAACTGAGGACAAGGCAAAACAAAACCAAACCAACACCAAACCAAAACCAAACCAGCAAAAACTATATTGGGAGCTGGAAGCACTATGAAATTACAAGGTTTACACATTGCCAGAAGTTCTTTGCAATATCACAGACACAGACTAACTCTGCCTTCTAGGGGAAGCATGTCCTAAATTTTATTCTGTTATTTTGTATTTTGCAGTTGAGAGAAGTACGCTGGCTTTTCCAATAGCAAGAGGAGTGATAACAGTGCATCTATATGGTATGCTTGTAGAAAGATTGAATCAAGACTAATGACCAAGGGAGACCACCATGTATAAAAGCAGGAAATACTTGGTTCCCATAATTTAAATTCTCATAGTCTAAAATAAGTTAAAAGGGCTTTTCATGTGTCTAATCATTCTAATTAATTATATCCTTGAAATGTAAATAATTAAATAAATCTAAAATATATAACATTATGTTCAGGAAGAAACAAAAGTGGCCCTTCAGTATGAATTATTTTAAATCTTTGTCATGAGCTTCTTAAAACAAAGGGACAATGACATAGAGAGTAGGCAATTTTTTTTTAATTAAGCCAAAATTTTCTTTGTCATAAAATGATTTGTTTCCCTAGTCTACAAAATTGAAAAAAAAACCTCAGTGAATTAAGACCTTTAAAATATATCTTTTTAAAGAATCCCCTTTTTGGTAGATTCTCATCAATGCTCATTCTGGAGCCACCTTTTTGCATCAAACAGCAATTTCTGAAAGACCATTTGCAAGCAATCTCTTCATACTTGTTGCAAAGTGGTAATTGAGATATTTAGTTAAAACAGCTGTTCTGCACTAGAATATCTGAGTCAACCAACGATTTCAATTCTTAATCTTCTTTCTGCTCAGGATAAATTGATTAATTTTTGAACATGGATTTCTGACAGTTATTGAAAGCAAAATTCTGCTCAGTGGAAAATACCTGTGCAATTTTGGAGATGCTTTCTATTTACCTACAGGAAATGTCAGTTTTACATTCTCTTGGTGAAAGGGAAGAGGATTTGGTGGCTCTCAGCTGACATAGGATAACAAAGAAAATATAAACAATTCTGTTAATGGCCATTCATTCTTGTACTCAATTAGATGCACATTTCTAAAAAAGCACCTCTTTCCTCTAGATAAAATTGGTTCAATAACAGACATTCACCCACTGGCTCAGCTGCACACCCTCAAGCTTAACTTCTTTTCTCCCTTCTGTTATTATGATTAGATAGAAATGGATGATTAAATGGTCATGTATAAAATTATCCCAGAAGGAAGAATTTGCAGCAATATCATAAAAAAATCCCAAGTTGCACATACATCCTTAGGGAAGGTGTTTTTTCAGTCTAAATTTAGCTTAATCTGGACTAGATGTTGGAAAGTCAAAGAAGGTCATCCTAAAGTCCTCTCAATTGGTTTCACTAAATCATATTTGAAAAAAAAAAAAAAAAAAAAAACAAACCACAGCTTTTTAGACAAAATGTTCCTGATTTCCAATCTCTTTATCAAACCTAGGAGTAAGAGAAGTTCAGACGATAATATCCTGTCAGAAACCCCGGAGTTATTACTCCTCAGACATCATGGTTAGGTTTCACAGGAATATTTCCTCTGACATTCTCTCATTCAAGTCATAAGAACCTTGATTTCATGGCATCATTTTCTTGATAGTCTCACAATGGCATGATTATTATAATATGAAATGAAAGCAAAATAATGGAGCCTATGCACCTTGCTTTGATACTGTTTTAGATATAACTTGTTAATTGGGATAGTTTTAAGAGGAGAGATATGGTTTTACTTCCATCACAGTGAGAAAGGTGTAAAAGATGTATCTGGCTTTGTGTATCTATGTTCTAACCAGTACATTATATTTTGAAAGACTGGATGTTTGCAGAAAAGAACCATGTATGTTCATATGTTCAGTTCAAAGAAGATTGCTTCTTACTAACTGTATTCAGAGTACTTGTTCCAAATAGATGGAAATATTACTCTTTGGTCTCAAGTCAAAACAATTTCTATTCTTGATAAGGTCTAATTTATTATTTGCTTAGCTGGCCTATTCCTTTATCTGATTTTTTTTTTTTTTTGTCCCAAATTAGCCTTTTTTCTCCAGTACACCACAGACAGAAATTTCTCTGAGTTGAAACACATAGCTTTATTTACAGAACTCATACTTGGCTACAAAAAACAAACAAACAAAAAAAATCATTCAGCAGATGCTCTTTAATAAATGCTAACATATCTTAGCAGCTTGCTTAACCATCCAAACTGAATACCATTAGCAGATAGCAGCAGCTCTTGATATCATGATATGTTGTTGCTGGACTTGGAACAACAACCTGAGCAAATTCAGTCAGAAATCACAGTTCTGCTACTTTGTCATATAATACTACATCAGCTATTTTATGCCATCTCCTAACACCTCAGTCTTTTGTACTCTCACATCATCATTACTCCAAAACGTTAATCAGAAGCAGATTTTGAAGTCTGTAGAATCAGACTTAAGTACAGGAACCAAGTATGTACTTCAATGGCTTCAAATTCAGGACCTATAATCATTAAAAGGAGAGGTGGTAAATAATTTCAATGAATGATGAAAATGAACATTATTTTTCCTATTTACTGCTCAGTTCTGGGTTAGGATTTCACTGCAAGATATGATCAGATTGCAACATTGATTTGTATTTAAGTAATAACAAACATGTACATTCTAAGACTGCAACAGATATGATAATGTGCAGCATTCAGATTTAAGCACAACATAAGATTGCAATAGAATTTAAAATTATTTTTAAAAGTTAAAAATAAGAAAAAAAATCAAAACTAATCAGGTTTATTTCATAAAAAGGACCAACATCCGAAAGCTTTGATTACTAAAAATTTAATAGTATAACTTCAAAATATCCCCAAACTATGAAACAGCATCTTTCCAATGAAAAATAATTTTGACTGAAAGGCAAAGAGAAGTTCTACCACTTCTGATAGCAAGAGAAATACTACTCAATATAACAAAAGTAGTTCAGCTGTAACACAATGAAAGATGATTATGAAAGGGGAAATGTATGCAAGCTATAAGCAAAAACTTCCTGATACTAATGTACATTATTCATAGCACTGATAAGAGCATTCAATCTAGCCTCACTTTTTGTATGTCTCAGAATATTGATTTTCCACCAGTTATCTCATTATTGATTCCAATAACTTTTGTCTGTTTGAAACACATCTTTGAAAAGCCAGAGTCATTTACCCTTGTTAAAAACAGACAGGAAAAATCTTAATTTTCTTTTGTTGTTTTCCCAATAACTCACTGTTAAAATATATGCCTAATTTATACCTAAGATTTAGGAGATTGCCTCTGTAGCATATAACATTTTTCCCTAATAAAAAGTATTCATTTAAGTTACCTTCTAGGTTTATTCTAATTAAATAAGAAGATTAATGTCTTTAAGAGCAAAATTTTATGATTTGTTAAGACATACTAACAAAGGTACTGGAAAGCCAAAAGTCCTCCTCCTTCACCCAGCTCTCCAGCCTGTCCAGATCTCATGGGATGGCAGCAGAGCCTAATGGGGTGTTGGCCACCTCCCCCAGTCTTGCATCATCAGCAAACTGAGGGTGCTCTCAATCCCCTCATCCAGGGCATTAAAAAAGATATTGAACAAAAGTCTCCTGCCTCCTGTACTTGATTTTTTTTTAAGGGAATACATTTTCCCTGAGCTTGGAGAAGGTAATGTTTGCACTGGGGCACCCTTCCTTCTAAGAGCCCTAACCCACTGGACACTTCTAAGTAGAGTTTTGAAGAGGGCAAAGTTAGCCCTCAAAGTCCAGGGTTGAGATTTTACTTATCACCCTGTTTCTTTGTTTAATGACATTAAATTCTAACATGGCATGGTCACTACAACCAAGATTGCCCTCAACC
Organism: Indicator indicator; assembly: GCF_027791375.1. NCBI lineage: Eukaryota > Metazoa > Chordata > Aves > Piciformes > Indicatoridae > Indicator > Indicator indicator. The sequence goes on along the minus strand of NC_072017.1, from coordinate 16,851,377 downwards.
TTAACACCTACAACCAGTCCTTCTTTGTTTGTTAATATAAAGCATCATGCTTCTCCTTGTTAGTTCTTCAAATACTTGCAGCAGAAAGTTGTCATTAATGCACTGCAAGAACCTTTTGGACTGTTTATGCTTGACTGTATGATCTTTCCAACTAATATCAGAGAGATTGAAGTCACTCATGAGCATCAGGGCACTTGATCTTGAGGATACTTCCTGCTGCCTCATCAGTAGCTTCTTCCTGGTTTGGTGGCCTGTAGTAAATGCCCACAACCATTTTGCCCACGTTTGCATGAGTCTGAACAACACAGTTTAAACGAGAATTGAAGCCATTGAAGAGTTTAAGTTGGGAGTCTGAGTACATGCTCCAAATAGAGCTTGCACATTTCATTATAGTAGGTAGAACTACCTTTAGGTTATGACATTGGTACATTGTTTGGGTTGTCAGTCATTTGTGAGTAACACTTCCACATATTCTTAGGCAAGGCATAGTCTCTTACATTCAGAGGAAAAATGGAGTCAATTTTTTATAGCTTCATCTAAATATAGATGCATCAAATTTAATATCCAACAAAGAAGAATGAGTCAGTTTTGAAAATGACACGAACCACTGTCATTTGGTGGGTCACCATCAGAATGCACATAAAACTGAGAAATATGCTGAGAAACTTGTGGTTTTCAAGTATGAGCCAATCTTGGTTTGTAATTTTAACATACAAAGTCCCTCTTGGCTTTTTTTTTGTCTGTTCTACTCTCTGTACTACGAGTGCTATTTCCAAGAGCTGTTGGACTGGAGATGTTTCAAAATAAAAATTTATAACCATTACCTGTGGCCTTTGGATGACAGAGCACTTGCATGAAGTCATGATTGTACTGAATAACTATAAAACTTGTAAGAGAACTACCAACAATTCATGGAGTCATGGAAATGACAGCTTTTAGCAAAGTATCAGTAGACTTAATTTGTTTCTGGCCCACAGAGACATTCACCTTAAGGCACTGCCTCAGGGTTTTGGATTCCTTGAGTCTACCTCCTTGAGATTATTTACACTGCCTTTTACTTCCCACTAAGCAAATCTATTTTAGCAATACTTCAGCACTGAAGTGCAGTTCTGTGTTTTAAATTCAGTAAATATATATCTAGAAATAAAATTTATATGAAAAAGAACTGTGGTACTCCAATTTTAAACCATAATGAGAGAAAATAATAAAAGAAAAGGTTAGCAATCAGTTATGTTTCTACACATCACTTTACAAACAAAAATCAAGTCTATTCTGGCTAGAACAAAGGCATTAGTTACTCTACAAAGCTCTGCTCACAGGAATACCTTTGCACAGGCTTTTTCTGATGTTCCAGTCCTCAGTGTTGTGGTTTTAACAGTCCTATGGGCAACATTGCTTCCTGCTAACAAATTTTATGCTATGCAAGCAGAAAGAATTCCATAAGCAAAGAGAGTGTTTTTACAAAGGGGCCTTGCCACTGCAAATAGAGTAGCAGAAGTCTGCAGTGTCATGTACAGGGATCTGCAAGTGAAGAACAATTTATTTTAAAGCTACAGGTTTCTAGAAACTATTATCAGCTCTGAATTCTATGAAAGAAGGCTAATTACACTTCTCTTACAACAAAAACGAGGGCCAAAAGGTAAATGCAATTGCAGTCAAAGTTCAAGAGAGCTACTCCTTATACACTGCTTCTCAGTGTAGTTCTTTTTTCTTTCTTTTTAACTTTTATTTTAGATTAATGAAGTCCCTGAATGTTACCTGTCAAGCTTAAGTTCTTAGAGTTCCCTCCCACTGTAGAACCTTTCCAATGTGATGGTTTTTAATTCTTTATTTTTACTCCTGATTTGCACAGAATTTTCCATCAAAAACAGTGAAAGCCATTGAAAAAAAATTGTTTAAACATGTTACTAACACAATGCAAAGCTTCTTCACTTACAAGTTTAATTCCTGGTTACCCCTACCACTTCAAACCTCCATTCCTTAAGCTAAATTCTAAATAATATTAAAAATTGGAGCATAGAATTTTGCTTTAAGCAAGTAAATGCCACCAAATATAAATCTTAGTGCTCTAATTTCAGGAATATATTTGCCTCAAGAGCTTTGAAGAATTACTTAACCCATATTTTTAATTTTTTTTTTTTCTGGTAGCATAACACCTTAACGTTACTGTAATGAACCAGGATATTAAATAAACAAATGACAATAAAATTGGCACTTGGGAAACTAATGAGGAGCATTAATTAACAGCTATTATGACACTACAGAAGAGAAAAGCTCTAGTTCACAATATGCATTTGATATGCTACTCACAAAACATAGAAAAAATATTGTCTTTACTGCACTATAAGACCTCCATGGGTGTCCAAGAAATAGTATTTGTCTACCAAACTTTTAATCCCAGAGCACATTTTGAGGCTTCCTGTCTGTGTCCCAGGTAGGCAAACTGGTGAAAAGAAAGTCTTAAATCCCTCTGTTTCAAAGCCTTTCACTACCCTCTACTGACAAGAGCACCTCCCTCCTCCAACATGCTCCCATGACCAGCATGGTAAAAGCCAACACTAAAATATCTTGAGGGCAAGCACCTCTCCCAGGCAACCAGCAGCAGAACAAGAGGACACAGTCTCAAGCTGCGCCAGGGGAGGTTTAGGCTGGAGGTGAGGAGAAAGTTCTTCACAGAGAGAGTGGTTGGCCATTGGAATGTGCTGCCCAGGGAGGTGGTGGAGTCACCATCCCTGGAGGTGTTCAAGAGGGGATTGGACGTGGCACTTGGTGCCATGGTTTAGATAGTCATGAGGTGTAGGGTGACAGGTTGGACTCGATGATCTTTGAGGTTATCTTCCAGCCTTCTTGATTCTATGATTCTATGATACTGTTAGAAATGTTAGGACAACCACAGAGCCAGTTCTCCATTAATACACCCTTGTCACAGAAGCTCTAGATTATATTACCACTTGGTAAAAGTCTAGTCTGTCTCCCCAGCTAGAACCAGAACATGCATCTTCCTTTCAAAGATAAACAGAAGGACTAGATGAAACTCAATATCTAGTGCAGCTGTTTTTTCTCACCTCAATGACACTGAAAGACACAATGCTCCCTCTTGTGGACTCTGCTCCAACATGAGCCTCGAGGCTCATCGAGATTGATGATCTTTTCACAGAATCACAAAATTCTTGGGGTTGGAAGTGACCTCAAGGATCATCTAGATCCCACCCCCTGACACGGGCAGGGACACTTTTCACTAGATCAGATCACCACTGTATGCCAGGAGTCCAGCAAGCTCCAGTTTTCATGGCAACCATTGAAATGGCATTGCAAATATTCCAGTCCATGGTTTGTAAGAACAATTGACAGACAAAGTATTTATATACCAGTTTTCCACCCTATCCCTAATAGTACACACTCAGAGGTATGGCAGAGGGAGGCAGCCTAGAAGATACAGTTCTTCCTGGGTGAGAACCAGTGGCTAGAAAATACTCTCATCTAGATCTTCCACTACACACATTGAACAAGGCAAGACAGGAATCACTTTTCTTAGAGAAATAATAGAGCACTATACCCTTTCAGTGGCTGCAGGGACTACAAAAAGACATGTCCATATTCAATATCTAGATGTATTTTCCACCATAAAGCCTGTGTTCATCATTCCTATCCTTGCTTCTGCTATACTAAAACTTTTTCATACCAAGCTGATTTACAGACTAAGCACATCACAGACCGTTTCCCCCCCTTCTTCTTGGGAAACAAACAGAGGCAGCTCCAATTATTAAGGAATTTCTCTTAATAACAAAAAAAAAAAAAAAAAAAAAGAGAATTTACTTTACTACCAATTCCATTACAATTACTCTGCTGCACACAAGTATGCAAGACATTCTGCTGGCAACCTGATACATTTTAATAGCTAATGAACCTGAAAATATAACACTATTAAGATTTTTTAAAGTTCATTTGGTGCCCATTTTTCTAGTTATTGTCATTCCATACCATACTCAGTGAAATCTTTAACATAACCTAAGTGAAGCCAGTCTGTATTCTCCTGATGCCTCTAGCTTGACCCAACTACTTTGCAAAGCTTGGCCAAAACTCATCCCTTGACATTCTGGAATCAAAATCTGTCTCTGTCATCACTGTGTATGCAACTCAAGAAAGGATGTTTTAAAAGACTCCAAAATGCTATGATTAGAAGTTGTCTGCCAATTTTTTTCCCCTCCATCAAGGAAACCAAAGACAACAAATAGTTCAGTTGATGTAATTAACTTGCTAGTCTAGGGTTTGTTTAGATAAAGCACTATAAATCCTTAATATTTTCATTTATAGCCACTGAAAATTTTTGCATACTTGAAGGAAAAATAAAGTTGTCCATCCAGTCTCAAATAGTAGAGAAATAGGATGACAATTGTAAGAAAACAAACAAAAATAACAGCAGACCAGAATAAGAACTTGTGCCGAAGAAGATCTCATTTTGTGGACGTATTAATGAAACAGTGCAAGACTGTTGGAAGGGACCTCAAGAGATCTAGTCTAACCTCCCTGCCAGAGCAGGATCACATAGAGAAGATCCCACAGGAATGCATCCAGGCAGGTTTTTAATATCTTCAGGGAAGGAGACTCCACAAACCCCCTGACCCCCACTAATGGGCTCTCCCTCCTCCCTCTCACCCTACTTTTTGAAGCTACATAGACATCTTAGCAATAAGCAACAGAAGTTAAGAAATTGATCAATGCATCCACCAATAAGTATTACACTTTTCACATTTCACAGAACATTGTATTAGCAGCTGCTATTAAATTTTCAGTAAGCAATTTTAGAACTGTGCCAGGTTCTAAATACTACAGTAAAGTGAACATTTTGCCTTTCCAGAGCATGAAGGGAACAGAAATGTCCTCAGTTCTGCTTGGCACAGACAGAAGAGAACCTATTAAGTCAATCTAAACAAAGTCTGTTTAAAGCAATGAAGAGAGATCTTCAGTTAACTCCTACATAGAATCACAGAACTGTAGGGTTAAGAAGGGACCTCTGGAGATCACCTAGTTCAACTCCCCTGTTAGCACAGATATGCCTACATCAGGTTGCACAGGAATGCATCCAGGAAGGTTTTGAATATCTCCAGAGAAGGAGACTCCATCATCTCTCTTGGTAGCCTGTCCCAGTACCCTGTCACCCTCAAAGTAAAGATGTTTTTTGCTTATGTTTAAGTGAAATCTCAGAAAACAAGGACGAAGATTGTTAAACACTTTGGAAACCAACAAGACAATTCCACATAATTTGAAAGAGATCAGAATCAATCCTCCCCAAAATTCCTAAATACATCAGGAAGGAATCTGCTGAGATGCCAGACAAATAAATAACCTCCCTCTTCTCAGCAAATACAAGGGAAAACCCACAGCAACACAGATTGCAGAGGAACATTTTTATAAACTACTTCAAACAGTACAACTGCAAGTAACAGAATTAAATTCTGATTCTCCCCTGGGGTACCCACTTAAGCACACTCACATTACTAAGAATGATATATGATTAGTCAGAAAAAGATCCCTGTGGCACACAACTCCTGAAAAGCATTAACTTGGGAGATAAACCACATATTATTACTAAGAGAAAAGCCTTTTACTAAGTCATTTATCCCTGAGAATGACTGATTAGCAGGATTTATTTTCTAAATATTAACCTGAGTTGCAGAAGAAGCAGCCCCTCTGCTTATCTGATATAGAATTATGCAGGATCATACCCAGAGCCTCTTGAAAACAGGCAACAAGAACTCCTCAGCTCTGAATTAACCACCAGTCTTCAGTGTTGCTCAAAACAAAGCACACATCCTTTCCTCACTCTTTGAGACTGAGAGTTTGTATGGGCAAGACTGGGGTGAAGCTTTGCTTTTGTACATCCCACAACACAGGAACACTGTTTTTCCTGGCATGTAAGTCCTAAAACCAAATCTCTCTGCTAATACTTAGACAGGACCCGTTGGGATTTGTATAGCTTTCAGGGTCAAAGGGAGAACATAATCTAAAGACACTAGAGGTCACCCTGCAATAATCTCCCTTTCCATGTTATCTAAAGACTTGTCATGATTTTCATAGAAGCATTTTAAATTTCCAAGCAACCAGGCTGTGGAAGCAAAATGTTAGGTATCATTTACTCTCGTGTTATTTTAAATAACATTAATTATTGTAATTAATAATGTCACCTCCCACTAAAATTGTGAATCTGCTCAAATCCAGGTTCAGGTTAAAATACCAGCAACCCATTTAATTGAGTTCAATGAATACAACAAAATCATCATTACATATTTCCTCTCCTCCAGGTCACTCTCTTTCTCTCTCTCTCTGAGTGCAGACTTGCTAAAAGTTAAGGGTTTTTAAAATTAAGCTAACGTATTGATACAGATATTGTAAATGTACCTAAGTATAGATGCTGCCCAAGTCTGAGAGCTTAGTATTCCTGGTCTGTGTTAGAACAAAACTAAGTCTGTTCAGTGATTTTACTTTTCAGTGAAGTCTCACCTAAGTAATTGCACTTCCCGTAGTTAACCACACGTGCTTGCAGACAGCATCTGCTTCTAGCAGTGATAACACTCAATGTTTATAGTCAATACTAAGGACTGCTGTGCAAACCAACATCACTGTTACATTTTATGTACTACATGGGGGTGCAGAAAGCAAGAGGTTGCTCTTGTGAGGAGAAGCAGACAGGACAGGTGACCCTAAACCAACTAAATTCCATTCAGTATAAAGCTTCAGACAACACACCTGCAAACAGACCCTACTGCTCTTAGATCATTCAGTCATATATTCCTTTGAATCCCATGGAATCGTATTAAATCATTGCTCTTCTCAACTGGAAAAAGGGGAGAAGAGTTAAAACTCCTAAAAAGCATTTCCTTCCACTCCCATCTTCCCAGCCATCTCTGAAGTCAGGTATAAAACTACCTAGCAGTTTTGAAGGAAAACAAATACAAATGGTTTCCTTGCAACAGGCTCTGCGGTATTGGTCTCTGAGTAATCTCTCTTTGGTGTTTGCAAGGCTTTTCCCATTTATTAATATTGAAATAAAAGCAGTCACATCATATCAATGTGATTTGTTTAAACAAGCCTAAGCTTATATTCATTATATTGCCACTGCAGATGTGGCAGTGCATGGTGTTAAAACCCCCACATTCCTGAAAAAAAAACCCTGACATTTCAAAACTGAAAAGCAGACACCCACCATACCTTCAGCATGTGCAAATAGCTTTATTTCATTCAATCATACCCCATCTGCACACCTACCAGGCTCTATTTCAAATCACAAATCTAGCAATATCTTGAAACTACATTCCAGAGGTATCAAAGTAGACACAACATTTGAGTTATTTGGCAAAAAAGGGGTTGTCAGACTTGAAATGTCTGGTGGCTGATAACATCTAAAGTAAGAGAAGGGAAATAAATGAAATACTAATATCTGACCTGTCTGAGATGCTTTACAATGGTCTTCTAAATTGGTCTTGCCCAAACCAAATCTGCCCCTGTTACAGCAACAAAAAAAGCACTATATGGGACATCTATTTTGAGGAAAATACAGTTTATAATTTCCTTTTAAAACCTGCCTAGATTTATATAAAGCCATTGCTCTTAGTTGTAAAAATGGAATGATGTATCAAAAAAGGATAGAGATACTACTTAAAAGGGTGATTGAATTTTTCTTGATTCTACATTTTCAAAGGGAAAGAAAGAAAAGGAAAAATAAAAAAGGCAAGATAGTGGTGTGTCCCTTTGAAGAAGTACTCTGTTTTATCCAGATATAGTGCTTGCTGGAGACCCTGAACACTCTAACTCTCCTCCTTAGACCCACAGCTAAATGTGAAGCTGAACAAACTGGTAGAGGTATTTCCTTCTGAAATTACAGGAGCTGATGGATGCAGCTGGATAATGCAGTGAATGTACTGGATATTGGTGTCCTGAGTTAAAGGCATAAAAGTAGACTAAGGGGAAAAAGATCAAGAATCAATGGGAAAAAAAATGTTTTGCTATAGGAAGATAGTACTTGCCTGGGTTAAGCACTTTTTGTTGCCAAGAGCTCTAAGTACAACGAAATATATATGATGAGGGTGATGAGACCAAAAACCAACTACAGTTCCAAAACAGACGATGTGCAGTTGTGACTCATAGGAAAGAAGTAATTCTGCACTGATGTAGACGCACTGTGTACTGATGGGATTCTGGGGAAGAACTTTAAAGCATCATTGAAATAGTAAAAAGAAGAGGGAAAAAGAAAATATACTTGCATAGCTAGGAGACACTGATGGAAAAGCGTGCTTGTGTCTAGCATTCTAATAAGAAACACTAGATTATATTTAATCATTTAACATATCTGTAACTTTCTGAGGGGATGCATCAGCCCTGAGCTCTTATAAAACCACTTACACCATATGCAGTTCTGAGACAGTGACGACTGCAAAGGGAAAAGCCCTTTGAAATCCAGGGCCAGGCAAATATGTTGCATAAGTGTTGTATGTACTTCTATTAGTGATGAGAGAGAGACATACAGTACTACCACAGATTTTTTTTTTTCCACAGAAGCTGTCATATTACAGCTTTTTAAAAGAGCCTGCTTGCATTTAGCAGTGTCTGACTCTTAGCCCAATATCATGGCTTCAACACTACTGTGAGACTCTGCACATGTAGAAGATTTTGTGATGCAGAAGCATGTCACATTACCCACAACCCTATCTAATTTAAGAAAAAAGTCCAAATCCTAAAATTCTTGTAAGGATTACAAAATACTGCAAAAAAAGTAATCATATTTTGCTTGAAAATCTCCTGTAGCAACAAACTATGCAGAAACACCATATACTGAATTTTGAATGTTGGGTTGCTAACAAATGCAGTAGTCTAAACCATTTGTATTCTACAGCAACATGAAATCTTGTGGGAATAAAATAATGTGACATAATAGCTTCTTCTTATATAAACAAATAAACTGAAGTGGAATGCTTTCTCGTTTATGTGCACCATTGAAAAGCTCCAATGATTTTGGATTTTATAAATAATACAAATAATTCAGGTAAAAAACCAGTAGTTGTTAGTAACAAACTCCTATTATATTACTTGTTATTAGTAAAAATGTCAGCAGAAGCATAAAATTTGAATAAAAATAGCCAATAATAATGATAACTATAAAAAGATGTTAATACAAACAGCAAGTAAGATTTATCTTCCAACACAGATCACTTTAAGAAGTCTGTAAGGGAATGACAGGCTGTGTGTTTTCCATGACAAGTTGGAAAGACTAGCTTATCCTCACATTAAAACTGGGGGCTGCAAAAGTGTTTCTCATAGCTCTTATCATTCACACCAGCTGGAAGGCTGTCTTTGGTACTCAGGTGAAATCCAGCCACCAAGAGGATTGCTCTGCTTACCTTATAAAATGTGATCATCTGAGACCCTTCTTCTCTGGACCAGTCTCTGAGCCATCTGTTAATCTTCTTTGACTTGCTCTACAATTGCCCTATATATCAGACAGCAGAGCATTACAGACTTTTACAATCTCAGTTAAAGTAGTTAAGACTGTGCTGGGATATCCCAAGCTAGTTTCAATTAGCTGTTGTCAATTAAGTTATTTAACTCAAATAAGCAGTGCCAGAAGTATTTACCACCCTGCTGTAGCTGAATGTAATAACAAATCTGAAAAGAGAAAAGGAAGAAATCTGAGAGTATGAATCTTAGCCATTCCCACAATCAATTCATCTAGAGAAGTTGCTCTCATGCTTGTGTTTTTCTAAATTACTGATATAGTTTTGCATGTAACTTTGCTAGAGTTTTAATTGCCCTGATCCACCACACAAAATACTTTGCAACTAATATGTGGATCACAACTGCTCGATTGCTTATTAATTAATTAGTAAACTTTAAGTGGGAGGGAGATCCCAGAGTTTCTGTCTTTATTTTATGACTAAGGAACATGCCTGGCAAAGTCCAGTGTTTTGTAAGATTGGGCCTGATCCAACAACTAAAAGCTTATTAAATAAAATCAAAAGGGGTTGCCACTGTTAGCTACACAAGTCTGGCTGCTTTTCTAGAAAAATCACAGTACCATAAGCTGCCTTTAATTAGATATTCACACTTCTTACCATTTCTTACACAGGGGAGAGCAGTTTCTTGTCGACCACAGCTGAAATAGCCATAAATTTTTATTCATGAGTCATAGAAATAAACAAATTTTTATCTAAAATGTTGCACATTAAGAATTCATGGTGCAAATATGGCACATTTATATAGTTAGCTATGTCCCTGTTCAGTCATTCTGTCACATTTTTCAGTCAACAGCCAATTTCAGTTCCCATCACTGGCTCAGCTTTCAGCAATGAAACAAAACCAACTTTGTTTAAATAGTATGTAGTACCACACTGGCAAACTGACATGTGGCAAGAAGGGTGCTATGCAAAAAGCTGACTGTTCATTTCACTGATCAAGCAGCAAATTGGCTCAAAATTAAGAGAATTGCTTTTTGACTTTAAAAAAAAAAAAAGCCTTTATATTAAACATAGATAGATTTCATATTTTTAAATTCATAACAGAAAACAGATGTATTTCATTTTTTAAATATAAAATTGTTTCCTCAAGGAAGAGATGAAGAGCTCACCCAAAAAAGTTCAGCAATTTCAACTCAAATTTGCAAATATTTCTGACTGACACGAAAACAGAGGTTTTGGCTAATGTTTTGAACAAAATCATTTTACGTGGTGTTGGGTGTCATCACTGTGGCAAATTCTTAGACCATGCCTGTTGATTGTGTGACTGGCATGTTTTCTGTATTTGCAGCAAAGATTTGAGCATCATCAGTCATAGTTACTCAACTTTAAAATAGTCTGATGTCATTTTCATGAAATAAGGAAATAGACTTATTTCTTAAAAAGACAAGACTATTTTCTTTTCTTACTGTAGCACATAGATACCTATGAGAAAATGGAGCCTGGTTAAGTTAGATGCAAGACAGATAAACAAGAGTAACTCTAAACCAGAAACACAGAGAATGGTTAAATAAGAAAGACCATACAATATTCTCATTTTACAGAGAGCAAGCTATGCCCCACAGGTTGAAAGACTTGAGACTCTATCTGTGTCTGAGCTCTTAGCTGAATCAAATGCATGCACCTGGTTGATTCTCTGATTCTATTCTATGACTCATGCAATAAAGGCTCAGACAGGTAAAATATGTTATGGCATTCTGAAAGCAAGAGTAGCGATCGAGAATTATAAACCTTGTGTTGTACTGTTATGCATATTTTATACTTGCAATTTGATTGTTTAAAGCACTGTGGTGCACGTTTTTTTCAATATCTTTTCCAAGAGCAGCAATCATTAATATTTCTTCAGAACACTATATATCAACAATATTGCTGTCTCTGGAGTCCTGAGTATTTGGTTTGCCTGCTAAATGGAATTTTTTAACTCAGAGGAACATGATATGAATGCTGATAGTATCTCAGTTAATCAGTAGAAAAGCACTTGCTTCCACGCATACAAAGTCCTGTAAAGCTCTGCTGTATTTGAGTTGAAAAAATATTTGCTACAGGTCTGAATAGTTGCATTGCAACTACTTTTATAACTACTACTGTGAGAACAGCAGTCTGACACTGTGGTTAGAGCTGCTCTATTCAAGACCAGGCTTAAAGTGGTATGTATTTTCAGATTTCTTCTTGTACATTAATTAACATGTCATGAAAAGGCCATAGAAAGCTAGGAAAACCCCACAGTTGTTCTTAAACAAGAAACACCACAAATTGTTATAAAGGTAAAGCATGGTGTTAAAACAGCAAGAATGTCAAATTATGCACTGCAAATTTTGAAATTACCATTTTGAGAGGTTTAAAAAGTAGACAAAATGCATTCACTCCAGTATAAAAAATTCTGTAATGTATGTTTTCTGATAATACATTGTGTTTAGATTTTTAGGAATAGATAGAAGTTGAAAGAAGTAAATAGCAAAAAAATTATACTTTTAGACTAAAGATCTTAGCATGGGACCTACTTCCCACTATACCTTATTCATTGGCAGTAAAAGATAAAACAGCTAAAACGAATAGGTTATTCAGCTATAAAGAAGATACATGTCTTCCAAATGTAAGCTGAAATGTTCTTCCTTTGGCTATTTTTCAGTAAATGCAGGGAAATACATATTTCATTTTTATCCTCTATTTTTTTCCCATATATACACAGATGGAGTAAATATGGTATCTCTGTAGTGCACACACACAAATGAAAATACCAAATGTAGTGTTTTCTAAATGATAACTACAGCTTCAAGAGCTCCTACTGAGGAGAAATTAATTTACCCTTTCTTGACAAAAGACAGGTTAAACTGAGTTAAGATACTCATTTCTGAAAGCCCTGAATGTTTCTGGAGCAATCTGAACCACTTCCAGCATATATAGGAACTGATGTTTGAGTATTTCATTTTAGTTTTTTTCCTGTCCCTTCCTCCACAGCATAGAAGTGTAGAGATGAAGAGAAATGATTATAAGTCCTACTTTTCCTTTGATCACCCCTGTGAGGAGAGGCTGAGGGAGCTGGGGTTGTTTAGCCTGGAGAAGAGGAGGCTCAGGGGTGACCTCATTGCTGTCTACAACTACCTGAAGGTCAGTCTCTTCTCCCAGGCAACCATCAGCAGAATGAGGGGACACAGTCTCAAGTTGTGCCAGGGGAGGTATAGGCTGCATACTAGGAGGAAGTTCTTCACAGAGAGTGATTGCCCATTGGACACTGGAATGGGCTGCCCAGGGAGGTGGTCGAGTTGCCAACCCTGGAGATGTTCAAGAGAAGCCTGGATGAGGCACTTGGTGCCATGGTCTAGTTGATTGGATAGGGCTGGGTGATAGGTTGGACTGGAAGATCTTGGAGGTCTCTTCCAACCTGGCTGATTCTATGATTCTATGATCATTTTTAGTATTCTAAATACTTTGTGCAACACAGTAAGAAACTACACTTCATATATTAGGTTAAGAAAATTAGTTAAAGAATAGTTGTTTTTTTTTTTTTTAATAATGAGCAAAAGGGTAGTTTTCAAATTAAAAAATAGTAAACTTATTTGAATAGCTCTGCAACTGGAAGAGCAGATTCTGCCTGAAGCCTATAGATAAATGCTGGAAGAGTCCTTTAATGTCATGGCAACAGAATCTTACAATCAATTTAAATATCTCTTTGCTATCTGTTAATGCATGCAGCTACTGTTTGTTGGAGTTTTGGGGGATTTGGCTTGGGTTTTTGGTTTTTTTTTAATATTGAAATGAGTAATTATGTTGCATTAAAAACAGTGCTTTTTTAATGATCATTTGAAAAATGTATTCTGACCATTTACTATTGTTTTTCTGTACTTAAACTGTACTTAATTAAATACAATTAAGGAAAGATGGTAAGGCTGATTTTTGCAATTAGTTGAACTATGTTTCACATAGAAATGATCATCAAGGAAATGCTTCTTTGTAAAGAAAGCAACAGATCTACTTCCCTGAACCCAAGATTCTGCAATGATATCATAACCCCATATATCATGACTACAAGGCTGACAAGCACTTGAAGTTGTGTCAGAACTGGACTTCATAGGCATTTTAGCACAGCCATTGCTGGGGGCAGAATATTCTCTGTGTTGACAAATCAAGCAATCACCAAATACCATCAAATCAAATGCAGTATGAATTAAACTTTATAAAATGTGCAGACCTGCAGAGACTGGGTGACAAAGCAATGTTTACTTTTGAACCCTTTGGAGCTGAAAGAGTGCTTCACAATGAAATAATCAGGACTTTTTTTCCCGTCTCTTCATTCAGATATTACAGATTGGACTCTAAGCTCATCCCCAACAGTTTCAGTGGATTTATTTCTGCTGTACATTTATCTAACTGCTAAGAGAATCTGATCACTTACAACAAGAAAAAGAGGACATAAAGTATGGCTTTTAACTATACAACAGTTTTGATTTATCACTCATTTAGCTTAGATTTCTGACACCATTCCAAGGCAGTGCGTGTTTACTTCTTACCACATCAGTTAGAAAATCAAAACAAGTCATATTTTTTTTTTATATTTACAAGACATATAATTCTGCTAATTCACTCAGCATCAGTATTTGTGCTGATGCCACACAAGGAGTCTGTTTTCTAGACCATTCAGTAATTATGCTAACATTTTCAGAAATCTTTACAGAATGATTGTTATTATTGATTGCCTTCCCTTCTGTACTGCTATGTGCCACAAATATGCAATGAAGTCATTGAAGAGCCTTCAGCTCTTTACAAATTACTAAAACTCACATTAAACTCAACAAAACATATTGATTATTCTTATTTCTGCTTTCCTGACACTGTTAGTTTGCCAGGAATACATGCTATTCATGCATTCTAGACAAAATTGCAGGTGTCAAATGCAACAATAGATACACTCAAGAAGTCTCCCCTGACTTGAAAGTTAATGAAGAAAAAGAAGATGCAGGAATAAAATACACAACGTAAATATTCTGTCCTCTTGTATTATTGGTGGGTGACGTACTGAAATTAGCTTTTAGTGGTCTATTATGGCACCTTGTAATTTATCTTTTTACTTTAATACAGAAAGAAAAAAAATATTGATGTAGTGAGGTACAAACTGCTTTTATTTTAACATGGGTACTGTAATATTTTTAATGCAGCATCTTCAGAAAGGAAATGTGTTAAAATTAGTGGAAACTAAGAGAACATATAAGCTGCTTTTTAATTTTGCTAGGGTCAATACTGTTTTGTTTCACAATAAGGTATCTAGAATTTTTTTTTCTCTTCTTGCTTCACTTCAGACAGGAGAACCAAGTTTTCATTATCCTATTATTCCCTTGAAAGAAATCACACTCTATCCATTATTCATTAGGGAGAGCAAATCTTCACAGCAGCCACATAGGCTGTAGTATCACAAAGCTAATTAAAATTCTATGAATTCTTTCTCCATTTCTGCTGAATTCAGTTCTGGTCTAATCTCCATGCATAATGCAATATCTCTGGCTAATTCAGATATTGCAATACTGGAGGAAATATTTATTCTTTACTTTATTAGTGCTGACTAAAATACCCTCGCTTTTATTTATCAAATGCTTGTAGTTCATTCTCTGTATGATAGCTTTTTACTTTGTTTATTTGTTTATACATGTACATAATAATACGCAGTGGAAGACTGTATAGAATATTTTATTGATCCTCTCCACCTGTTTGTCTTTTGTTTTTTTCCCCCATACATCTGCTTTATACACACCTTAATAGCTTTCTCTCTCATGAGAACTATTACTTTGCTATTTACTATTGCTTTCTTCAGTTTTCTACCAGCTGATATACTATACTTTATTGGGATAAATGAACAATCCTTCTTTCATATGCCTCAGGTGATGCCCCTTTGACAAGCTGTATTGAAAAGAGTATAGGTAGAAAACTAATAAAATAATTCAACTAGTTTCTTGGGTCTTTGATTTTCTCTCTCTCTCTCTCCTCTAGTTTCTTCTAAACAAGGTAATATAAGACGATGCAAACTGTGCAGCTCAGCAGAACAGCCACTACATAGAGGCACAGAACTTCATCTCACTCATGACTGGGCCACTGGCCCTCTGTGGGTCACTTCTGCTTTCTGTTTTTTCCTCCCTCCACTCAGTGCTTTTGCCTGTCATTTCTGCTTAACACATAAGAACACTAGGGCTGTCATTTGCTATGTACCTATTGAAACACTAGCAAAATTGTCATCACATCAGGGAAATCCACAGACTAGACATTTTATTTTTTGAAAAACTAACACAGGCTTTTTTAGTTAGTGATTTTTACCTCATGTCAGTTACCTCATATCAGCTTAGTTACTGTGTGTGTTTGTGCTGGTACAACACAGCATGCTTCTCCCCAGCAAAGAAGCGGGGGAAAGCAACACATAAAAGAAACCCCTCTGCATTGAGCTAAAGATTTGGATAAAAAGGATTTACTATAAATGAGATAATATAATGCATAATTACATTGGCCTGTTTCAAGAAAAGGGCAACAAAATGCAGAAGCAGAAGCAGAGGACAGCAGCCTACCCCTCTACCCTCCCAGCCTCCTGGTCCTGCAGCCAAGCCCAGCAGAAAGCAACCACACCCCAAAACCCAGAAACTGAAAGCAGCAACTGGACCAAAAAGACTCTCATGTCACAATCTGAATTTCAAGCCCCACGATACATTGCTCCAGCCAGCACTTTCATTTTTAATCTGACGTGACTGAGGCATAGTATTGAATATCAGCAGCAGATTCAACTCAACCCATGGGAATTTCTTCTCTCATGTTTCCTGTGACTATATTTTTTTCTGACTGTTTTTACTTCAGATCTTTTAAAGTGTAGAACTTCAAGAAAGAATTAGGCAGGGACCCTTGGTGCTACAGCCCTAAATCTGCTAATTTGCACTATTTCCACCTTTCAAATTATCTTTGCCGCATTCCTCGCTGCTTCCTGCCACTTTCGAAACTAAATATGCAGTCACAGATGTCTCAAATGACAAAAGTTCCTCTTTAATCAGGACTAGTTTGTCGCTTGATATGAGACTTAGATTTTCACAACATTCCGGTTTTAACACTGACATTTTTATTTCTATTTGTAGTACTTATTTCTTCTTTTTGATCTCTGTGTGAATACAAACTTTCAAAAAGAAATAAAAATTCTAAGAGGCCATCTGAACTGTTATCATGGGTTGAGTTGAATCTGCTGCTGATATCAATACTATGCCTCTGTCATGCCAGTTTCAAAGGGAAAGTGCTGGTTGAGCAAAGTCTCATGGGGCTTGAAGTTCACTTAGTAACATGAGAAGCTTCTTGTTACAGTGGCTGATTCCAGTTTTGCATTGTTGGTCTTTTCTGCTAGGCTGGATTCCACATACTTGGGTGGGATAAAACCATTTTATCACTGGCTTCTGCTGCTGCTTCTGCATTTTGCTGTGTGTTTTCTGCAAACTGGCTAATTCACATTCTAACTAGTATGAGGATGGGCATCCAAAATCCAAGACTTCCAATTTACCTATGTTTTCTTCAGAGATCAAGGATTATCTATAGCTTTGAGTATGGGACTGGAAGGGAAGCTCTTGAGCTGACACAAATTATTAGTATTCCTATTTTGCAGAAGATAATTTTTCACATTAGATATACAGACACTCATGTATACTAAATGTCACTAGGGGCTAGCATAATATTTCTATTAGTAATATTAACTTATCTAACTGAGCTGAGAAACTAAAATTCTACCATCGAATCAATGAAAACTGAAATTGTTGCCTTCATACTTGACTAAAAAAATAACCTTTGGGTATGCTAGTTACACCTTTTGTAATGCTATGTAAGCCCAAAGGTTTACGTCCCACCAGGGTTAAAGCATCTCCTTCTATCAGTAAGACAGTGTCTGGAGTTCTGGTCCCTAAATGAATTCCTTCACAAACCCAAACCTTTCTTAAATTCTACGATATTAATTCCATGCACATCTTTTCCACAGTTCTTATAAGTATGGTGTTTCTACTCCACACAGTGGGCTTTAACACAAGGTGTCTGTTCTTTATGTAAACATGAATGCTATATGAACAGTGCAGGCTAAGTTTATGAAATGACTCATAGAAGGAGACAATCCCTGAAGTTCTCTCCCAGAAGAGTGTTCAGGAAGATGCCTTGACTTTGATAGAAAGTACAAAGAACAGATACAAGGTTTCATTTGTAAGAAATGGGAGTTCTTTTGGAAAGATTGTTCCACAGAGCAGACCTGGAAATGCTTGCATATTTTTAAATAAATCTACCAGAATGAAAATTTTGGGTTGAACCAATCATCATTCTTATTACAGAAGGACATTTTCCTGAGAAAGGCTGACTTACCAGTTTAACACAGGAGGGAAAACAAAAGTAACAAAGCAATCTAAGGAACTAGTACACAAATTGACTGATCTTTATAAAGTGGCTTCAAGGTGAAAAATCCTGTTTGGGCTTGAACTCAATTATTTGACTCAAATTTTATCACATAGAAAAAAACCTGGGTCTTCATACTGCTCTGTACTCCTAGATGAAAACAGTTGAAGCAGAATGGAGAACAAGTACCACACAAGCTAAAACATAGACAATAACAATCATTATTTGGCTATGTAATGCATATGCAAATATATATATATATATATATATATATATATATAACTATAGATATATTTCTTGGATAAAGTTATTAGGCTCATACTTTGAGGACAGGAGGTAAAAATGAAAAAAAAAAAAAGAAAGAAACACAAAGAAACACTTTCTGCATAAAAGGAAAGAAGAGGAAACATACTGGGTTGAAATTAATTTCCAATGCATGTAATTAACTTAAATAATGACAGAGAAAATCAAAACATGCTGTCAGCAGTACCCATGATAGTACAATACTTAGTAACAGAACATAATGCTTTGATTCAACATGTAGGTCCCATCATGCTCCCAGCCCGGTACAAGCTTTTGTGTCAGATCATATCAAATCAAATCAGAAAGAGGATGAACAGAAACAATTTTTTAAATCATTCCCTCAAATTCTATGAGCAATTCAGTGATAGAAATGTAAATTGTTTTGCAAGTTCACAGCATCATAGTATATCCAAACTGCTTTTCCTTGCTCAAGAGGCAGTTTGTGATTAGAGCAGGCAGAATATCAGAATTTCCATTTTGTAGGAACTTGATGGGGAGGGGAAAGGTAAAAGTGTTCAATTTTGTAGCAGAAAAAAGCTGGACAATTCCTTACCATCAGGAATATTATTTTATATAACTGAGACTCATTTGAAAATTGAAATTGAGCTTGAGTATCCCTGGCCTTCTAGTTCCTTACATATTCATCAGACATGAGAAGGCAGAAGTCCAGCAGAGAGAGCTTCCGAACTCCATGCTATGCAACAGAAGGTATAAGAAGGATAACTGCTCCAGGCAGTTGGTGAAAATACATGTCATGGAAATTTCTGTCAAAGAACAGAAAATATCTTATTTCCATGAGAAGGTTATTAAACACTTGCACTGAATCAGTGTTTTATGTATAATCACAAGCTTGGTCATGCCATGTCAGGTTAATGATTTTCCTACCCTCTAGCTTTCTGTTTGCTGGTTTTATTTATAATTTCATGAAGACTTGGCCTGGCAGTTCCCTTTCCTGATTCCTTTAAATGAATTATTAGTAAACAATCACTAGCTTTATGCATATTGTCTTCATATTGAAATATAGCTCAAAAAACACTACTTGCCTTTTTCATTCACAGCAAGTTTTTTGCTAGTGGAGAGGATTGTATTGAGACAGTTTTTCATCACAACAATTTTCTCAACACTACTGCTTTAAGCATCTCAACTGGCACAAACAACATCAGTGTCTGCCACTATCCCATGTCTCATCATCTTAGCAACAGGAGTTCCTGCCACAACAACAGACCCTTTGAAGCTGTTATTTGAACATTCCTCCCCCTACAGTTTCCTCAGATATCTTTACTGAACAGGTTTCCATAAAATCATTCTACTGCTGACTTCATTATTCTTCTATCTATTACATTCTGAGCCTTCATAGGTTTACAAATCCTTATCATCTAGCCCAAAACTTAACAAGGATTTGGCTACAGACCCCAGCTGTGCTCCACTGAAGTACAAACTTGCTGACAAATTTAGAAATAGGCATAGCAATAAAATAAAAGAACAAAAGAACTAAATTATTTTTTCCTCTGGAGTCTGAAACATGTCTAGGCAAGAATTAATAAAAATATCCAATGGCTACTTTCTGTTCCACATATCACAATAAAAATATAAATGTATTTTGCAGTCTAACTGTATGCCTATAGCTTTCATCTACATCCTTTCTTTTTTTTATAAGTGCCATACTTTAGAATCTTTAGCTGTTGCAAAATATTTCTCTAAAATGTATAAAACAACTTTTATATTGAAAGCAGAGATAAGTATTGCTTATTATAATGCTAAAATCCATTGTTACTTTCTGGATATCATTTCTATGTTCAGAAAGGAACAACAATAACCATATCTTAATTCTATCAATGCCAAGGGAATAGTGTTAGTGCAAATAAGAAAAACATAATTTGTGTTTTACCTTTCACAATAATATTTCTTTTTCACATAGCCAAAGTAATGTTTAAAGTTCATAAAATGTTTGAGACAAGCTGAATAAAAGTGTAATTGTTTAATGAGGAAAAAATAAAGGGTTATGTTTAATAATAAGGATCCTCTTTGATTTTTTTCTTAAGTATTGTACTGGGAATCAGATCACAGAATCTGAGGATTATTCAATTACTGCAAGTATCTTTAAGATATAATGGAAGCCCCAGTCATTAATTAACAGAGCTTGGGCTAAATTAGGAAAAACACCCAGGTCCTGTAGAGTAATTAGATCAGAAATGTCTGTGATACCAGAACAAAAAGACAATCTAACACTGCATTTACTTTTTTAGTAGAAAAGGTTGTATTTTCATTTTTTACTAGAAAATTCTGAAATGTAATTTCTTAAAGAATCAAAATTCTCGGAAGAGCAATGCTGCACCCTTGTCAAAGAGCTGTTGTTTCCTCTCTGGACCCCAACTGTGAATTTTGGGCACAGATCACTGTATGTGTGTGTGTTGTCCGGGTTCTTTTCTAAATAAATATACCTGGTAAAATGCTTTGGGTTTTGTTTGTTTGTTTTTTTCTTTTCCCCCTCCAGTATTAACTACTTTGCAATTTTTAATAGTGAACATCTTTATTCCTTGGGGAATACTAACTCACACCTTGGGTTTGTGTGAGTTTCAGGAGAATGAAGATACTTTTCTGAGTCATGGGATTGGGCACTTCACTCTCTGCAGCATATGGGATTAAATCAGATTTTCTTATTGGCATTTCATGTGTTTCAGTGATTCATCATTTAGTGTGAATCCCTGAATCTCTGTTAACCTCACATTCCCAAACACTGTATGAGGTCCTTGGAAATTTTCTAACTGGCAAGACATCTAAATGTTAAATTTATATATTGTAACATCTAAATCACATGATGAGCTATTCAGTATCCATCAAAGAATCTAAGTTTCACTGCCAGTCTTTTGACTCATAATTAGTGATCTCAGGAACTATACTAAAAGCAACAAGGTCTGAAAATTTTATTGTACCCAAAGTAATCTTCATTATAGTTCATACTCTGGGAGAATATCATACACCAGTCATAAAAAATTGTTTTGATTGTATTCTGAGATTCATGAGGAACTCATGAGTAATGCAAATCTCTGCTTTCAAGAAATGTGTACAATATAAAACATATCCCAATTTTCTACTTGTGACAATCCTTCCAGAAGAAATAGTTAACATTCAAGACTGCATGAAAACAGTGTTTTAAAACTCCTAGGGCATTCATAACATTTATTTCATTTTCTTATTCTTTTTTCTCCAAGTAAAACACATATGTTTCTTGTCATCTAAAATACCTTTTGCCCCAGCAGTGAATGTCTTCTGAAAGGCTGGCAGCATTGAAGTGCTGATATAAAGAACCTGTGTATTTAAATTTTCTGTATTCCAAAGTGACCAGGTAAAAACTAGGGAAAGTGTTGAACAATATTTAAATATATTCTAAAAGAGCTCTTTGTATTTTTATCATAATCTAACTGATGAAGTAGAACATAAGCTGTGGTTTCTAATTTAAGTTAGTTATTTACATTTTTACTACCCTAACAGTGGTGATCTTGGTAGGCCCACAATGACATCTTGTGGCTACTCTGGGCTGACAATCACTGGTAGTTCGGTGATTAACATGATGAAAATTTCTCCTGAGTTTCTGGGAAATCTTTCTTGCCTGAACAGAAAAGCTAACTTTGATGAAGACTTCATGTAAGGCAACTGCCTGTGACAGTCATGCCTGGTCTTTTTAACTCACAAACAATCCTTCTAGCTGTTTCACATTTCTGTCAGTGGAAGATTAACTGATTACATTTTCATACAAGCCATCTCCTGTCAAAGTGGCTACACTACACTGTAAGAGTGACAGCTGAAAGACTCGAAGCTTTCAAAACCTGATAGATGAGTTTAAATATTTTCCACATTAGGAAGACAGAAACTAAACCAAAGAGAGCAGTTTATGAAGGTCCAGAATAAAGCCTTTTGCACAATCTCCAGAAAGTTCTTACTCTGTTTTGTTCTTCTGTTGTTTGGGATGGATGGTTGTTAGGTTGCCTGGCTAGCTGCACTTTTTTGTTTTCCATTTTCAAGTCTCAAAAATTCTGAGCAGGTATCCATTCTAATTCACTTCCCTTTCTGCAAATATAAATTACAGTAAAATTGTTGAGCTAGAACAGAAAAAATCCTGTTCAGTGATTTGACTTTGTTTTGCCAGGTCTCTTCTAAATAAGATAAGAGACCTTCTGAAGTTAATGGCATAATTAGCAGACAGTGTTTGCTTCTAGAAGTGATAACACTTGATGCTTATAATTACTACCAAGGATAGGTATGCAGAAAGGCTCATGCTTATATTTGTTCCTATGGAGACCAAGGCAAAATTGCTAAATCCTGTTTACTACCCTGGGGTCCAGTAAGAGGTCGTGCTTGCTGGGAGAAGCAGACAGGACAGGTGACCCTAAATTGACTGATGTCAGTAGCTGAGTTTCCCCCAAAAAATATTGTGAGAGATTCATGCTTTTGTTCTAACATGGAATTTAACCTCATTCTTCGTAGGAAGTTACAGTTTTTCTACTATTACTAGCATGCAGTTGGTTGACTAGAAATTGACAGTATTAAGAATGTCTACTGCCATCACTGAAGTATACCAGTAGGCAGTGTAAAGTGTAAAGCACAGGCTTGAAAACCCTTGGGAAAAAATAACTTTCTGGGTTTGTTATAAATAATCTAAATTCTATTAGCTGCTTACTTGAGCTGATCAAGTGGCATACACATATACTAGCAACTTACAGCAAATCATAGAAACAAAATCAAACGTGTTGGAAGGGACATCCACAGGTATTCTAGTTCAAGGTTCTGCTCAAATAAGGTAAAGTAGAAGCAGATTGCTCAGAATATCTCCAATGATGAAGATTCTACAGCCTCTCTGGACTATCTGTTTGGATTTTTTACAGTGTTTCCTCAGAACAACAACAAAAAAACTCCTTACTATGGAATTTAACAAATTTCTGCATTCATTCTATTGCTGCTAAAATTTAGAAGCTCACAAGTTAATGAATGTAAAGTCATATATGCTTTTCACCAAGTTACAGCTACACTAGTTTTTGTTAATTTACTTTAAATGGCATCCAAATGCAAATGAATATAGAGCAAAATTTGTCTAACTACATTTGGAGATGCCTCAGAAATCTGCTGGCGATCTTCACAAAGACATATGCCAGAAGGTGCCACTCCTGGCAGAGGTATGAAACCGATCGCCTCAGGCACTTTGAAATTCAGAAAATTAACACTGTTGCATCTTGGTTCCCTAAGGATACCAATCTGATATGCACCAGCAGATAAAAGGAATTCATTTGGAATTGCCTGATAAGGCAGAAAAAGGACACCTTTAGCAGAACAATCCCTTATGCAGGGATTTTTCAAACCATCTGCGTGTAGCCAGCCTCTTGACATACACAAACAGGCACAAGCCCAGCAAAGTCTTGTTTGATGGTAATTGTGCATATGTTGTTTTGATTTGCCAGACAATAGATTGCTACTGCCAGCTGACATCCATCAATTCTTTACAAGCTCCTGGCTTTCCCAAGCAAGGTACTCACAAGGTCTGGTCAAATAACAGAGGCAGTCCTGGGCTTGCATTCCCCTCACAATACCAGAACAAGACTAAAGGAGCACCTTGTTGGTGAGGGGCTAGAAGTTAGAAGCAAGATTTAGATGAAAGTATGGTTTCAGGTCCCATTGCAGTCATGAATAACAGGAGTAAGGAGGCAGGAAAGAGTAAGGAACTGGACTGCTCTTCCCCTGAAAGAAGGGGACTAGCAGCATGTATACAAACCTCAAAGTAAACTGCATTTAGGTAAACCTCATCCCATCTTCTCGCTAATGAGTGAGTGAAAGGGCTAAATTCACTTACAACACTGAAAAAGAAAGAGAATAAAGGAACAAAAAAGGAGGAAAAAGAAAGGAGGAATTAAAATAAAAAGGGGGTGGGAAGCATGAGATTTTCCCTAGCACTAGGTAATTTCTATAGCTTTCTACAGAGTAACACATCCTTCCTGTGCTTCCTGTTGAATCTAGTCAATAGTGTAGCCAAGATTATGAGCATTGTGGACCTAGGCATGATGCTATAAACTGCTAGAGCACATACCTGAGAGAAGATAGAACCAGTTTCTGACATTTGTTGGTTGTGGCTGCATTTTTGGTTTTGTTTATTAGTTAAGTAAAAAATGTATAATCTCAAGATTACAAAGAGAGTACAGCTTCAAACCACCTCGATTTCTTCCCCAGCCCTTGAGGAGGTGTTTTACAAAACACAAAACTTTTAAGAGATTAAAAAAATTACTGTACCCTCCACAGGAGGCCTTGTTATAGTCTAGAATTCAAAGCTTCTCTTGAACCTTAAAACTGACAAGTCCTTGGAAAGCAGTCCTGTACAGATTCACTGTAATGAAGGCCTTTATAAGGTCCTACGTGCTAATATTTTGCTGAGATCTTATTCATCACACAAAGTTCCAAAAGGACTGCAATGGCTGGGTGCAAAGCTGATGGGAACAGTGGGATTTTACAACCTCACTAAACTTTCTTGTGATAAGGGAATCTGTGCCAAGCCTAATACTGATGCACACAGAGGAAAACCAAAGCTGACTGCCCATCTCGGATAAATCCACAATTTCTTTTTTGGCTCTTCTTCAGATAAACCTAAAAACCTAGCAGTGGGATCTCATGCTGTAACAGTAGTCAAAGTAAAATCTAGCTGAGGCTATTTTGACTGACTCACAATCACACTGAAGAATAGGTGTCATGGGTTGAGTTTAAATCTGCTGCTATTCATACCATGCTGCTGTCATGCCAGCTTCAAAATGAAAGTGCTGGCTGGAGCAAAGTATGGTAGAGCTTGAAGTTCAGATTGTAACATGAGAGGCTTCCTGTTTTGGTTTCTGCTTTTGGGTTCCAGTGTTTGGATGTTGGCTCTTTTCTGCAGGGATGATGGTGTGAGGGAGAGAGGGAGAGGGACGTAAGGATTTAGCTTGCTGGCTTCTGCTTGCTGCTACCTTCTGCTGTGCCTTTTCTGCAAATAGGCTAAGGTAATTTTGCATTATGCTCTCTCTTTTACATTGAACTCTATTTATGTCAACTCTTTATCTCAACACAGAAGTTTTTTTGTGTGTTACTTTCCTCTCACTTATGTGTTGGGGGGAGGGGGAAGGGAGAAGGATAGGAAGCAGTCAGGTTAGCCTGCTAGGTGTGTTAACCTGTTTCAACAGGTTACCTCTGAGACCCAAAATACTGTCATCACAGAGTCACATCTACATCACTCATGGGAATCTGCGTATTTTCTACAGCTTCATTCTAATCTCTTAAGGGTAAATACTATATTAGGACAGCATGCCCCTTTTCTTACCTGCTTCACTTCCCAGATGTTTGCTATCACAATCTAAACTCAACCTTTAAAATAAAACCGTGACTAATAGAATTCATTGGACTTTATTGCTATCGTAAATTTTCCTGTGGTACACAAACTATCCTTTTATTACTTTCTTGATTACAACAAAATTGCACTTGTCTGTTGTAGCAAAGTTAATGACCCAGTACTGTTAATGGAATTGCTAACAGCTAATAAAAGTGTTAAGTAATGTTTGCAATTAAATAACTTCAGTTATGTATTTATGCCTTACTGATAATAAAAGTATTCTGCCATCTACAATGAACTTCCATCATAAGTAAGAACTGCAGAAATGTTATACGAATGCAACTTTTTAGTAATAGAATTTTCTGGTATAGACCGTGACTCAGAAGTTCAAGATCAATGCTTTTAAAATCAAACATGTAAGATAAAGTAATGATCCACAGGCCTGAAAAATGTGAATACTACATACAAGAGACACATTATGGATTCGGTATTGAACAAACAAGTAATTTATAAGCAGCTTCAGAATAGAACACTGAAAGAGACATTTATGGGCTTAAAATCCAAAGAAAAATATGCAGCAGGCACTTGCAGTGTTGTAAGGAAAAGAATATGAAAACAAATTAATATGTAATTCTATATGGCCTGAATTAAACATGTGGTGCTGCTTATGGCTGGAACTTGAGTGCGTCCCTAGCAACTCGATAAAAGAATAAAATCAATAGACACGGTATGATAAGGACGTAATACTTAATTAATACATGCAGGATGAGCAGAAGAGAAGTCACTGATTCAGGATCCACAACTCATATCCAGACTGCTGTAACTTATTGTCATTTAGTTGGTCAGAAGTACTTATACCAATCAGCACATGTCCTACCTACTCTGTTATCCTAGTGCAAAACAGTGGCTGATAATTCTGGTGTCAAGTAGAGTTTTGTTGATGAGGTGTGAATGTCTTCCTGAGCTAGCCATACCCTCAGGGGGTATATAATGGCTCATCCCAACACAGAGTATAAAATCTGAGCAATTCTGTGTAGAGCCAAAGATCTTCAAACAAGTAAGTTTTACATTAAAACATTACACTCTTCCTGTGTAGAATATCTACAAGAATCTGTAGAATATCTAAAAGAATCTGTTTAGAGAGTATTGAACCCTGGCCTAACATGTCACAGCTATATACAGTCAACCTAATCTTGAAATTTGTGTGCACAGTTTGCAAACAGGCAAATGTGTGCAAGCCTCTTCTTGATTTGATTGTGGCATAGGCTTCTTCTTGATTTTTCACATTGTCTGCAATATTTCTTCCATTTCTAGATGAGGTGTAACAGAACACAAAACTAACATGATTGATTCCTGCACTGGTTCCAATACCATGAGTTCTCTGCTTTCTGTAGCTCTTGATTATGCCAATGCTTAACTTCCTCAAAAATGACTAAAAGCATTTAAAATTTCTTTGAAACAAGTCAGCAAGCTCTGAAATAATAAATGCTTATTCTGTGGTAAGAGTACTAGCCAAATTAGGCAAAACATTCAAGTATAAGAAGTTAATGGCATGAGGTTATAAATCCTTCTATTCCTATTATACTTAGTTCATAATTTTCAGATCTGTTCTGTGCACTGTAATTTTTTGCATATTATTTTCTTTTGTAATATGCTGTAGCAACTCTTCTTATCTGGATTTGGTGTTACAAGATAAACTTCTACGTTTATAAACCATCATATGTTTCAATAATTATAAATCTAGAGTGCTGAAATTTAAATCTAGGATAATACAACATTGGGCAAATGAAGCATAGGATTAATTTTACATCAAACAAAGTGAAAAATATTGAATTAAACTTTCTCAGGACCAGTGCTTAATGTCCCTTAGGGTTATACTGTTGAAGTTATTAAAACAAGCTTCTATGCTATTGTACATTATTCTGTGAAAAGCTTTTGTGTTTTCGTGAATATTTTATTTGAAACCTTGCTTGTAAGATCAAATTTTGCTTCCATAAGCTTTGTAAAAGACTACTAATCAAACCTCTTGATATGAAACATGACTTCATCCCCACCTTGTGGAAATTGTCTGCATACACTGTTCCTTATTTACAAAAAATGAAGTTGTTTGTATGATCTGAACAATTCCCATAATGTAGCTGTAGTATGTAATGTATCCAAAGAGATCCTCTTAAATTCACTTTGTCGTGGAGTTTATATCCCAAAATTCAGGTTTTCAATTAGATGAGCCTGAGCTGAATTTATCAGAATAACCAGGAGAAAGAATGAGAGGGGAAAAGAGGAAATCACAGTAGCAGAGCAGGTAAAAAAATCAGACTCAGGTGTGTTCCAAAGACTGTGAAATCCAGATTTGAATCTGATATAAAAATTAATCTGATAAAAAGAAGACCTGAGCTGAACAGTCATTGCATGTTATTTCTGAGCTGCATTTCCTAACAATCCTCAAAACAACTCACTGATGCACTGAATATTTCATTTATATAAAAAGAAATCAGACATATGGAGAAATGAAAAAAAAAAAAAGAAAGTATTATCTTGATATGGAGGTAAGAATTCTACAATCCAAAACTTGTTTAACTGACAGCTCCCATTCTTCCAGTTTTCTTCTGGCACCAAGAAAACATTTTCCTCTGGCATGTAATGGTTTTGAAATTAAGGCAGAAATGCAGACCTGGAATGATCCTGGGATCATTGCTTTAGGTTCTTTGCCATTAATAATAAACAAAACCAAAACCACCACCACCAAAAACACCAAACAAAAAAACCCAACCTCACCCATAGTATTACTTCACTATTCCTACTAAAGTCCATTTAAAAATATATTAATATTTTCCTTCTATTTGCCCATTTAAAGGTTGTTAAATAAAATCTTTACATTAAAAGTTTGGAATATAGATATATTTTAATATAATTTCCAGCCTAAAACCATGACAGTTAGCTAACACTGGTAAAAGAATAAATAGGTAAAAGTTAACAGATTGGATAACTATTTTCTCCTTCCCTAATGTTCACTATTACACAAGTCTTCTGTTATAGACAAGAACCATATCCCTACAGTTTTTGCTTTGCTTGGCTGAATATGTCAGCCTCTTCATGCCCTCTTTTCCATTTACTTGGTCATCTTAGAAACATTTCCATGCATTTGTATTAGGGTCAGCTTCCTTGAACTACGCATTTGTTTAGCTGAGACATGACACAAGGTACTTCTGACATCATATTAAAGGTTTAATCTCAGTTAGCATGACAACAGCACCACATTTTGGCAGAAACTGTCCAATCTGCTGCCTGCGTTTGAGGTGTTCAGAAAAGATGGAGTTTTTCTTGAATTCTTTTTTATACCCTTACTGTGTCGGCAGACTGGTGTTTTGGGGTTTTGTTTTGTTTTGTTTTGGTTGGTTGGTTGGTTGGGTTTTTTGGGTAGATGGAAAAGAAACCAGCAGTAGAATAAAAGAAAGGGATTTCATATTAATTTTCAGCTAATAAAATACCATACATTGTTTCCTAACCTCTGTTTAGCATTGTTTCAAATACAATATATGTAGTAAATACAGTATTTGTTAGTCTACAAAAGTGGAGCAATTTTGCTAAAATGTGAAAAAAATAGACTGAAATAGTAGTCTTAATATTTTGGTAAACACTATATGTCTTTCTCCTATTCTTTACATGCTATTTTTCATTTCAATTTAGGAACAAATTAAAAAAAAAAAACCAACCAAACAAAAAGGTGGGTTTTTTTTCCTGACTTTAGTGAGAGACGTCATTTTATTTCTTGTATCAAGCTTTCCAGAAGATTTTAAAGCACCTGCTCCAAGCTGTATTTTAATGGAAGAATGTCAAACCTTTCAAAAGCACTGTTGGAACTACCGAAACTATTATTGACACCAGAAATGGTAACAAATGGAAGATTATATAAACAAATAAACAAATATAACAAGGCAAGGAGCCATTATCTCAGTGTGAACCTAAATAGCATGGACTGGCCACATCCCCACTGCATAGCTCTTCACTGTGTCTCTCATCTGCCCTGTACAGGATATCTTTAAAACTCTGTAGCATAATTGTCTATAAATAACTGAGGGGTGGGTATCAAGATGAAGGTGACAGTCTCTTTTTGGTGGTGCTCAGTAACAACAGTACAAGGAACAAAGGATAGAAGCTGAAACACAGGAAATTTCACCTCAACATGAGGAGAAACTCCTTTACTCTTCAGGGTGATGGAGCACTGGAACAGGCTACCCAGAGAGATTGTGGAGCCTCCTTTTCTGGAGAATTTCAGAACCCACCTGGATGTGATCCTCTGTAGCCCACCCTAGTTGATCCTGCTTTAGCAGGGAGGTTGGACTAGATGATCTCTGGAGGTAGGATTTTATGATGTGTTCTTTAATTATTTAAAGTTTAGAGTGAAAGATATAAAATGAAGGACATACTGTAATCCATCATAATGTTTTTACATAGGAAACTGAGGATAGGTGCTATAGACTTTATATGTAAGCACAAAAAAATAGTTGCAACAGACTTACTGGGTTATAGGTAAGGGACTTTGTAAGGTGACAGACCAAACCTGGCACAATCCTATCCATTTCTGAAAAATGTATCAGTTGACAAACTGAATTAGCAACCAAGACAAATTAATAACAAGACATTCAGTGTTTAAGTTCAGCTTTCACCTTAGTCAGAATGTAACCTTAAGGGCAAAACACATAAACTGGTTTCCTGTAGGATATTGCAATTGTATTTTTGTTGATGCACTGCTATGAACTTGACAAAACATCAGGCTGCAGTGCAGAGCTGATGGCAGACAATATTAGAAGCTTGGGGATCAGGCTTGTAATAATCCTCTGATGAAACAGAGTATCAGTTTTTCTTTTCTCTTTTTCTATGATAAACTGCCTAAATCTGCAGAAAATCTGAAAAGAGCTCTGAAAAGCCTTTCTCACACTACATATAACCACCAGGACAAGCAATCTGGAGGAATTCGTATTTCAGTCACCAAGTGGTTGTTGCTTGGCAGACAAGAAAATGCTGTTGCTGATCTTCTCTCTCTCGCAGAATTAAACAAAAACCTTCTGTTTTCATTCCTCCGTTACTAATTTTCCATTCGTCCTGTGAGGGATTTGCAGCCTTCTGAAATCCTGCTAAGGAGAGGGAGAGATCTCTACTTCCATCTCTTCTTGGCTGAGGAAGTGTGCCACCTTCAGTCTGGTTAAAACAGCATTTTGTCAGATGTCTTCCTTAATATCACAGCTGCGTGCACGCTTTTATGTGGGTATGCAAGCAAGAGCTTTGGGCAGTGACAGATATTTAAGCATGTGTAGAACAGAGACCTAAACAGAGCTCCAGCTGACATTCTGGCATAGCATCTAAGCCTCTCTATTTTTTTTTTCTCATATGAGTATTTGCACAAGTAAAAGGACAATGCAATTAGCATATCATTTCTATTTTCCATATCAATATTAAATGAGTCATAAAGCTAGGGTTTGGCATCCTCGTTTAACCTCACAAACAAAATTTCCTGTACTTAGAAACTGTATCAGATACTAAGTACTTCTTGTTTAAAGACTGTCACTAACTATTCCTGTCACTCTGTGTGACAACAGGAGGTGGCAGCAAGAGATGTGGTTTTAGAAATAGTAGTTACAAGCATTAATGCAGTAGATGGCCAGTTATTTTTTACTTCTGCTGGAGTGACTTCACTCATTAAAATAGCTTCCTCCAATCCAAACTGTTATTCAGGAAAACATTCCCAAAACCTTGATTGAAATTGACAAAAATAGCTTGGTTTGGTGTAGTTCTACCTACCTGACATGTATCATTTCATGCTGATTTTATAAATCCTATGACATGAAGCTGTTCCCTTAGGGTAGCACTTTGGGGAAGAGGTGAAATGTGGCTTCATAGTCTGCTGAGCTCTGAAAGCTGTGTGAATATCCACATTATGGGCCTAACCATCTTCAACAGCTAAATCTGCATTGCACCATGCCAATCCTTCAAGGAGGTCCTGGAAGCTTGGATTACAATTCATATGAGGAAAAGCAAAATAAATTAATGGCCAAATCAAATATTTCCATTTCAGAAATTCTGAAATAGAATGCAATAAAGGTACAGAAGGACACGTTCACACAGTACAGAGGTCTATGTATTTTTAGAGTTTTCTCTTTTTGTGATTATTGCTAGATAAACATAGGACGAAAAAATATTGCTGAGAGCTGGAAAACTGTATAAAAATAAAAATAAGAAAAGTAAGAGCTAACCTAGCAAACATGAAAGGCTCTTTGCACATTACCATCTATCAGGAGCCAGAGAACACCCCTCCTTTGAAAGAAACACTCCACAAACAAGTAACACAGCAGACCATTCTAATTACTCAAAACAGAAGGCAAACCAGAGAGGCTGATAAGGACAGCTGGGATGATGGCATAACAAAATGAACACATATTAGAAGCAGCCTATTGTTGCTTTGTCCTTTGTGTCACATCAGAGAGACTGCTAAGATGGATCTAGGAGGCTTCAGTGTGAGCATCTACATCAGTTCCAGATGAAAGCTGGAGAAGCTATGTGCCTCCTGGGAGACCATTACTTTCCTACTGCCTGGGCAGCAGTGTAGACAATTTTCCTTAAGGGCTATGTCATGCCACAAAAATGTAAGTGGTAACACCTTCCGAAACTATAAGCAAACTTTTTGCACTATATTTAGTTGTCTTTGTTTTGTTAGGTTTATCTGTTTCATTACTATTGTTATGTTCATAATCTTTAAAAAAACCCACAAGTTACTTGCAAGTAGTACCAGCCTAAACACATAGGCTAGAAAACGCTTTGTGGCTTTCAGTGGTACATTAACAGGTTTTGGAAATGTGAAAACTCAGTCTCAGTATAGTAAGACTTTTCCATTTCCAGAGCCATGGAGTAGCAAATAGAAAAGCAAACTACAGAAGACAGGCTAAACAGCAGAATACAATATATCTACATTTTTATCACAAAAAAATACCATCTGGAATGGTTGTTTGTTTCCTGTAATTATATGCTAAATAGATTCCTAGTACACTACTCAAATTTTCTAGAACATGGAAGTGAAATCCTGTCAGATGTTTAAAATTATTTTGCTGATTGCTATAATTCTGATGGTACAAATAAATTCAAAAGGAAGTACTCCTATTTCATTCTGCTCTTTGCTCTTATGTGGTCTTCCCTTGGTGTCAATGACAAAATTACGGAGGAAGATTTTCCATCTTTTTCCTTTGTATTTCAGCTTTATCACAGGTGGTCCCAGATGTCTTACTGTCAAGAGCATCTTACTATATGAGTGTCTCTTGACAGCTCTTTTTAATTACTATTATTATTTCAAGGCCCCACTGAGTTTGTAAATTGTCCACAATTACTTTCTCTTTGGGCTTATGTCCAGCGTCCCTAAAAAATACTGCTAAGGAGTTTTACTCTTTTATCCTAACACCACTTCTCCCCCTCCTCCCCCAATTCTTTTCTGCTCATCCAAATCTGCCCCCTAGTCTTGTGTCATATTGATGATTATCTGCCCCATTCAGTGGATTTCCCACACTGTCCCTTGTTCTGGTCATGACTGTTCCCTATTCTGTTCCAAGTCTCAAGGTTCCCTGCTACATCACATCAAATGCTGATTCACTTCCATCTCCTTAAGACTCTTAGCTGTCGTTACTCACTTGTCTCTCATTTTGTCTTGTCTCTTCTTTTTCTTATCACATCCTCTTCACCTTAAAAGTAAGACCTATTTGACCATTTTCCCATCAATTACTTTACATGTCCATTCATTTCACTGCTCTTTCCAGTTCCTCAGGATAATTTGCTCTCCTCTCTCATTACCAGCTCTGAGATAAGCACACACAAATTAGCAAGATTTTCAACAGGGTATGTGCATCACAGGTGGTTATGAGGTGGATAAAGAAAGATGCTCTTATGACAAGTGTTAGTACTAATGTGTGGAAAATGTCATTCATCCAATAAAAATAATAATAATAAAATAAGCAGATAAGCATATTTTACAAGTATGTCCTGACGGTGTTTAGTGCCAGAAGCCAAGTTCCAGGACTCTGAGCAGGGTGCAGAGACTGCAGAAGTAAGGACAAAAGGAATGCAGGAAGATATTTCACACATTTAGGAGATGACATGGGGGAGTGACAGTGAAGTCAGACTTTGGCAGCTATTATGTTTTTAAATTCAAAAACTCATAGAGAAGCAAGCTGAAGAGTATTATAGGACACCTTCTTAAAGACAAAAGTACAATATTCTAAATTAAAATAAAATTAGTCTGGATATCCATAAAGTTTTAATGCAGTGGGCTCCAGAAATGATAAATATATTTTTATAACCATCAAGGAAGTTCTTTGTATTTGTCATTTTTGGGAGAAAACAAGTTTTTCTGAAGAATGTCTCCAATTTGTCTTAACAATTGGTTCAATCAAACAAGAAACCAACACGTTAATATGCCAGCTGTTGTCATCTAGACAAGATCTATATACACATAAACTAAAGGGTCTCCTAAAATTTAGCAGTGGCAAAAGCACATTTGCCATGTTTAAAAATATCACAATACTTTTTGACAGTCTTATTTAGAACATTGTTTTTGTGCTAGCCTGGAAGTTTCTTCCTGGGAAAGGACTATTCATTGTTAAACTAAACAAAGGAAAAATTAAGATTACATTTGGCAAGGCATTTAGATTTTTTTTTTCCCTAAAAAGTTTTTCTCCTTTTGCTAAAATCTTGTTTTGATAATGACTTAATTCCTGATAAGGTTCCTTTAATTTGAAAAAATTGCATCTGAGTAGAATTAATGAATTTTTTTTAAAAAAATCTTTTTTAACTGTAAATAAAATTGTTTTCCATTTCAGTCACCAACTAAGTCTGCTTTATGAAGGCACCAGAACATGAAAGATTAAGGTTCTCATCTGCCCTAAGTTGCAATCCTTCCTATTTTTCTTATTAAATCATATCTCTATTTTAATTATCTGGTAAAGGGAAATGCTAGATGAGGAGCAGACTACGTGTGATGCATGTACATGTTGTTCCTCCAGCTAGGATCTTGGGAGAGCCGGAAAAGCCACAGATGGATTTGCCTGTGTTATCTTCTTGCCAAGGAGCTCAGACTGGAGGGCTGAGACAGAAACAGCAGCAGCAGGGTTGTCTCTGGTGAATTCCCTGTGCTGAAAAGCCTCAGACACAACACTGGCTAGAGATGTGAGATATCAAGGGGTGTTACCTAAGTCTGGTGCCTTAGTGTTTGCATGTTTTAGCATGTTTGATGCCCTTCAAAAGGATAACAGATGCAAGACATGTTGTGTTTGACATCCCTCCCAGACTCCAAGGTGAAGACCAGGAGAACCTAAGGCATCTAAAATGATCATAAGTGTCATCCAGTGTATCCCTCTTTAAGTTTTAGGCTCTAGTGATAACACAACTTTGTGTTTGTGAACAGCTGCTTGGCTAGCTTAATATCAAGGCAGCCTAACAGGCAACTTCCATATCTGCATAGGTAATACCACTTACTGCAATCCTTACCAAGTTGTCTCACGGTTGTCTCATGATCCCATGGCTTTTGGACCAAGCACAGACCTGATGCACGTGAATTTAGAACTACTCTTGTTGATTTAATGCCAAATAAGGTTTACATATAGCTGGAACTATATCTATTGCTATTATCACTCATTAGTTTAATTAAACATATATTTATTACAGAAAGCAATAAAGTATTAGTAAAATGTTAGCAGCCCTTTTTTCCCACTAGGTGAAGTAAGTAAGCATTATAAATAGCATTTTTATAAATGGCATCTGTAATATTAAAAAAAAAAACAACAAACAAAACACCACAACAAAACAAATGTGCAAATAAGTAGTATTTTGGGGAATTGATTATCTTGCAACAATAATTATATAAAAATAGCATCTCTAAAGTAGGTGGCAAAGGCAACTAAAGAAAGCCAATACAAAATCCTTTTAGAATAATAAGTAATTCCATGAAATGAGATTCACCTTTGCAATCCTTTAATTAGTCACTTCTTGTCATGTTATTAATTATGACTCTACCCATATATTTATATAAAGACAGAGTGTTTGGATGTCCTCAAGCTATGTTATAGAATAATTTCTAAATATAAAGAACTAGAAAAGAAACCAATTGGAATAATCTACTGAAAGTGATTATTTAAAATTATAGCTCTCAAAGCAGCTGAGTAGATTCATCTCTTTTAAGTAGTTCTACCTCCAGATGTCAGTATTCTACAAATTTTAGTATGAGATTGACCACGGTTTTCCCCTTCAACCATTTTCCTCATGGTCATTAAATGCCACAAAATAATTCCTTACGTGGATAACCTCCTGTTCTGTGGTTTGGAGGGGGGGTTGATATTTAAAAATACCTAAATGTAGTGAGAAATAAGCATGAAAATCAATATCCTTTCAATTTACAGAATCACAGTGTCACAGAAACCTTCAGGTTGGAAAAGACCCTCGGGATCACCAAGTCCAACCAATAACCCTGTGCTCACCCCTAAACCATACGCCCAAGCACCACATCCAAACGACCCTTAAACACACCCAGGGCTGGCAATTCGACCACCTCCCTGGGCAGCACATTCCAACGCCTGACCACTCTTGCTGGGAAATTTTTTTCCTAATGTCCAGCCTAAACCTACCCAGTGGCAGCTTGAGACCATTCCCTCTTGTTCTATCACTAATCAGCTATGAGAAGAGACCAGCACCAGCCTCTCTACTATGTCCTTTCAGGTAGTTGTAGAGAGCAATGAGGTCTCCCCTCAGCCTCCTCTTTTCCAAACTTTGAACTTCAGAGACATTTTGAACTTTATAATGCTTAAAAAAAAAAATAAAAAAGAAAAAAGAAAAAAAAGAAGAAAGAAGAAAGAAAAAAGAAAAAAGAAAAAAAAGAAAAAAGACAAAGGAAAAAGAAGAAAAAAGAAAAAAGACAAAGGAAAAAGAAGAAAAAAGAAAAAAGAAAAAAAGAAAAAAGAAAAAGAAAAAGAAAAAAGAAAAGAGAAAAAAGAAAAAAGGATATGTACATTTAGTTGGTTTAGTTAGATTTCTCAGTC
Source organism: Indicator indicator (assembly GCF_027791375.1). NCBI lineage: Eukaryota > Metazoa > Chordata > Aves > Piciformes > Indicatoridae > Indicator > Indicator indicator. Next base: position 16,814,778 of record NC_072017.1, on the reverse strand, counting down.
TGAACAAATTCCTGAGGAAAAAATAGAGCTGAGTTTATTGCATTTTCAAATAGTAATACTAACCCCAATGTATTTTAAATTATCAAAAATGTTTTTAAATTACTAAAACCTTCAAAATCAAACAAATATAATGTTATTGGCAAAGTTTCTCTACTTAAAACATAAGAAATTAAATGAGGGAAGTATACAAATTCAGAATTGTAGCTGCCAAACTAAAAGTATAAAACAATTAAGACCCTTTCTGTAGACAAATGAGAATGTTGACACCAGATTTTCAACCCAATACAGTCTGGTGTACTGGTTGACTATTCTTCATAACGGAGAAGAAAATCATCTCCACAAAGCTTATCAAATTGAAGTGTAACACTAGATTTGTGTATTGGTTGTCCCTGTCTAGAGTCAAACTGAAAACGTGCAATAAGCAAAACAATGCTGGGTTAAACACAGATTTGTTTTCATTCAGAAGACTTGCTATGTTTTATTTATTTTTTCTTTCAGTCAGACAAAGATGCATAGATGTGGTGCTAAGGGACATGGTTTAGTACCAGACTGGGTGGTTAGATAATGGTTGGACTTAATGACCTTAAAGGTCTTTTTCAACCAAAATGATTCTATGATTCCATGAAAAGAGGCCAATGACACTATTAAAAGGATTATCACTTTAAGAGGAATCTCAAATTATGTAGTCTTCCCAGTTAGCCTCCTGGAAAAACCTGTGACATGGAGTTTAACTGTAATCTTCTGGAACACAGTCAAACTGTCTGCATGTCTATTCATAAATACATGTTCCACAGATCTGGCCCAAATACTGGCCCAGGAATTGAGTGGATTTTTTTCTAAAGAACTTAATCCAGTTAAAGAGATTAATGCAGATAAACTCTTACTGCTTCCCATCACACACAGGGAAACCTTTGCTAAAAGATGACTTTCACAGTTTGATGGCTACTTCAATCCATGTGGCTCTCTATTATATTATAATGCAATTAAATGCAAATAAATATATGAATCTGTATACTTATTGTTAAAATACAAAAATAGCATATCATACACAAATTACCAAAACATTAAAATGAATGTCATTCCTGAATACTGTTAGCCAGTCTTGTATTTTAAATAATGAGATGTTTTTGTCTCCTTTAAAAAAAAAATCCCTAAAGAAAAATGATTACCACCTCCTATCTTAAGTATATCATATAAGTGATGGTATGAACTCACATGACTACTTTGAGTGTTTTTTTCAAGAACTTACTGGATTTGGATTTTTTATCATCCTCTGCTTTATCCCAGATGAACATCCCAGATTTATAAAAATATTCTTTTGACTAATATCATTATTGATTATTTTGTTTTATTTTAATGAAGAGCAATAATAAATCTTGACTATCAGTGGAGAAGTATTGCATAGCACAAAGTTGTGTAGTGTTTACAGTAACATCATATTATATGTATAAAGATTCCCCTAATTCCTGGCTTTCCCTTATTTTTACATTAGGAATATTGAAGGAGGATGGAAATGTTTTTAAGGACCTCAGATTTTTGTCCTTCGTTAACATCTTCCCCAGAGTCTTCACAGGGTCCCCTCATTACCACTTATTCCTCAAATTTGGATAATCAGGCTGAGAACATTCTAGGAGAAGGATGGTGAGTAACTGTGGCAGGGATTTAACTGGGGACAGCTTCACATTTGCTCAGTCAGGTAAAATTAATTCCACTGCCATTCTCAGCCACTTGGCAGCTAGAGCAGATCTGATTTGCAAAGATGAGGGCAGATGCTGGGCCCACCACTGGCTTACTCAGGGGTAGTGAAGGGAGAACCTTCACATGTTGGTGAAGGGGGTGTGAGGAAAAGTGTTAGAGGAAAGCAAGCATGAAATTATAGCACCTGAGGTTACATTTCAGAGATTGCACAGTGACAGAAAACCAGTATTTAGCTTGTTAAAAAAAAAAAAGGTGAAAAAAAATCTGCTCACACATGGACTTGCACGTGGTAAATTCTGACAGAAATCCCAAGTGCTTAACACTTCTGTCAGGATGCTTGGAAGACACAAAGAGAAAATCAAAATAGCACCATGAATCCAGAGGCCTTCTGTTTCTTTTTTTCAGTTTTCTTAATTTCTAATTGTTCAATTCTGTTAGCAGAAATTAAAGTAAGCTGAATAGGCTCATAAAGAGGAGTCAAAGCTTCTATTATTTTCATAGATTATCTTATTATTTGCACAGGTATCTGTTTAATATGGTATAATGAAATAAATGCCATTTCTTGTCAGAAAAAAAAAAATCCAATAATTGAATTTCCTATTTTCCTTTAAGGGTGGCATTAATATTAGTGTTGAGTGGGGGTTTATGCTCTGACTATACAGCTGTTAGAATCCTCTAAGGAGGAGAGGATACATTGGAGGGGTGTTCCATACAAAGGATTCCAACTAGCTAGAGGCACTTGGTGCCATGGTTTAGATAGTCATGAGGTGTAGGGTGACAGGTTGGACTCGATGATCTTTGAGGTCTCTTCCAACCTTCTTGATTCTATGATTCTATGATTCTAAGTATTGGGGCAGCTCTTGTGAGGAAACTGCTGCTTACCACCTGCAGCAGAAACAATTTCCTCTGGGTCAGGAATAACTGAAATGAGATTAACTCAAACTAGGAACAAGGTGTCTTAGGAGACAGAGAAGTTCAAAACAACCATCCTTACAAAACACAGAAATGACCAGATAATCTGCCTGAGTGGTGGAAGTGCCTGTACAGAATTAGGACCAACCATCCTTAAAGATAAGCTAGTCTCAACACCAGAACTCAAAAATTACCTTTCTCCAGTGTAAGAACTGCCTTACTTTTTATCTGGTAACCAATTATTTACCCACACAAGGACTTGCCTATGGCTTATTAATCTTAAAATACTTTGGCAAGAAACTATGCTGAAAGACTTTTGGATGTCTAAATAGATTGGAAATGAAAGTGACTGCTGATAAACACATGGCTGCTGACACCCTTAAAAGACTCCAGTAGGTTTGTTAATAGACTTCCATTCATAAAAGACATGCTGTGTCTTCTCAAGTGTGTTTGATTTACTCAGATACCCACCAATTGTATTTTTCACTGTAGGTTCTAAACAAAACCCTTGTTGAATAAAGATAATGGGCTTACAGGACTACAGGACATCAGAATACTACAAAAGTCTGCAGGATCCCAGCTGACTCTTCTATAGCTGGAATAGTGTAACTTCAGACAATAGAGCACTGATTAACTGTATATTTAATTTTTTTTTCTGTTTTATCAGATTATATATTGCCTGCATGTGTGTGTATATTGAAAAGATATGAAAAATTCAATGACTTAACTTTATTACATTGCAAAAAAATCCTAACATGTCTCACTAGATTTGAAGCAAATAATACAAACCCAGATTTTGCAGAGTGCCCAGTCCTAAATCCTGACTTTATTCCTTTCTATTACTGAAAAACATTCTTTCTTCAATGCTCCAGTGTTGTGTCTGCAGCCATGGTCCTCTTCAGCATCATCCCCTGAGCTGCTTGAAATGACGCAAACTCTACCTGATTGTTCCATGCAGCCACATATGTGATACATCTGCTCTGCCATCATGTTACTCATGCTGGGAAAGGAAACTGAGAACACATGGCCAGACCACCAGAGACTTGGTCCTGCTGTGACGATTAAAGGTAACTTGCAGCTACAGGATTCTCTCAACCATCTGCTCCTTTGAGGAGAAATATGGCTTCAGACTGCCCCAAAGCAGTACGTTCCAGACAGTATTTGCCTTTTGGACCTTGTCAGAAATTCTTGCTACTTGAGCCTGTGAGTCCTATGAGGCATACCTGTATGTAATTCTTCAGTTGAGGTACAGGTCCTGATCCCACTTCATTAGCTGGCAGGTAGGGCTTACTAGGAAGGGAAAATCTTACATTTCCTTGTCCTTCTTGCTTTTTTTCAGTATCCTCATTCCTGTCTCCAGCCACGTGGTACACCTCTGTCCTGTTGGTGAGACCTCCCCTTCTCAGTAGCAGCAAATTACACAATACATTATGGCACAAGGAACAGCATGTCAAGAATAAAGGGTAAATTATGAAAGGAGAACACAGAAATGAATTAAATACTTTGTGAGGCATTCCTGCCTAACCTTATTTCATGTTTCAAAAAATGGCATCAATAATGGGGGGTTGAACATTGACTTCTTGAGAAAGATTTCAGTGTGCTTGATCAGCTCAAACCAGCCAGCTAGAACCTGACAATATGCCTCTGTGTCTAACTTGATTTAGGTTATTATTCTAAAAGAATGAACTTGGAAGGATGTGATTGCACATGCAAACCAATCTGGCTGAGTTATAAAATTCCAGGAACTGATTTGCATGTTTTAACTGGGACATGAACTTGTTGAGCATAAATTTGTTCCCCAATGAGATTCATTCTTAAATTAATATTTACCCTTACAAAGAAATACAGGTGATTAATCCTCTTCTGACAAGGCAGGGACAAAAATATTCTCTATTAATTGACTCATAGATAAGTATAATTTTTCCTGGACAGCTGAAAAGAATAAATACACTCTGGAAAATCTAGCTGTTATCACTGTTCTGGCCTACACAACATTTCTGGCTGGAGTAACTCAACGTGGATATTCATGCAAGCCTCTTGTTACTGCTTTCAATTCTATTTTTTTAGTAGGATTGGGATCTAGTGTTAAAATTTAAGCTGTTGCTGTATTAATGCTGTAGATGTTGCAGCTGCTGTGAAAAGACCTTCTGTTTGACATTACCTTACTTCTAGAGAAGATATACCTGTCCCTAAATCATCCCATTCAGGTAAGGGAAGTTCAGCAATGCCAGTTCAAGGACCAACTGGAATGATCTCTCCCATGGCTAGCATTTAGCAGGGTGTGCTCCACCTGGCCTAGGAAAGAGTCCACAGCAGCTTGTACAACATGGGCAGAACAACTTTCTCAGGACAAATTTCTCCCTGCAGAATAATGACTGATGCTTAGACTACTGTAAGCCAAAGATCCACTTCTCTACTAGAAACCAGACCTGTCACTGTATCAGCAGAATCACTTACCTGTCACTATCATTGATAATAACTGTTAAGAAGAGAAACGGTTCCCAAAGAAGTGTTGGAATCCTCCACAGATATCTGAAAGAACAAGAAATTGTAGTTGAAATTCTCAAAATTGAGAAAGTGCTAGGTTTCCTTTCTTGCAGAAAATACAAGTCAGACAATTCATGTGAGACAGAAATTGCTGCTAGATATATAAAGTGCTTTGAACTCTTCTCTTCAATTTCCATCTATCCAAAATGAAGGCAGTGCTGAAATGTGATATCATCTGGAGACACAAATTGGTTTGCTGACTAACAGTATCTGTTTGCAGGGTTTCTGTGCAACCCAATAGAAATAAACAGTTACTTTTTATAAAGAGAGCTTGTATAAATGCCACCTTTCCTCTCCTGGGATGAAATACATTATAGTCTGCTCTTTTATAGCTTAGCTGAATTGAGTTGTGTTCTTTAGAAAGATTAATACTTGTGTTAAACCAGAGCTGAATAACTGGAAAATTCATTGGATCTTAATGATGGAAAGAACTCTAAAAAATGTTGCCATTGATTATTGTAGTAAGAACTGTAGAAAAATATTCAATCCTAAAATCTACTATGGCAACTGAAGGGGAATTACAACGATGTTGTTCAATAAATAATTCTGATCAATGTATACACATTACAACTTAAGTAACTGCATTAATTTAAGATTAGTAATTACATATATTATTCACACAATTAATTTAGAGGTGTATTGCCAGTTATAATAGAAATCCTTGTTTTATTTTAGCATCTGTGAAAAATAAAGCAGTATCATTAACTACCTAGAAACAGAAAATGAAGAAGTAATTTCAGTGCCTTGTGCTTTTAACTACGTGACTCCTGCTATTGACACTCATCCCCACCTCTGTGGTGCACTGGACTGGTGCCTAAATCATGCTGATTGAATGGCTGTGTGGTTGTGCTGAAAACAGGAATGCTGATATGATACTGCTGAGGGATAAAATAACCTTGTGGAAAAAAAAAAGGGTGATGAGGGTAGGGTCTTTTTTGTAATATGCTATTAACACTATTGATAGGGCATAGTAAACTGGGAAGAAAATGCAAAACCGAGGATCTGGGGCTGGAAAAATCTTAACCAAGGATTTCCATTTAACTAGACTTTTAGGCAGCAAAAACATACTAAATGCTGTCTAAGAGATATATTTGAGGAAATCTGTGCATGGGCAATGAACAAGTTTTAATGCAGTGGAATAAATTATACAACACTGAGGCACAATTTCTAACTATGGAAAGGCTACACTATAGTTTTACCTCTGAGTTCTAAAGGCACAGGTCAGAAGGAGCTATGTCATGAGAGATGAGTATGGATTTTTTTTTTTTAATGATTCATCACAATAAGATTCTCATTTTTTGGTCATAGATTTGACAAAGACATATCTTCTAATTGATGTAACATCTCCATAACATTTCTTTTTCTATTTTTACTCTTTTTTTCCTCATAGTTTCTGTTAGAGGAGATATCTTCTTGAACATCTAAAAGTAGGTTGTACACAAAATACATAATATTGAGAACAGTCCTCTGAAAGCAACAACAGTAGAAGAAACAAACTTCTTCCATTTGTGTTTACAATGATTTGTCTAGCGTAGGCAAAAGAAAAAAAACAACACTGCACAAACACTTATTAATAAGTACACAAAGTACACAAGTGTGTTTATTACATTTTTGCAAGCACTTTGTTCTACATTTCAAAAACGCCACCATCAAGCTGTTGGCACATTTATGTACAAAACAGATTAATTGTAATGCCTGCTACAAAGCATTCTTTGTGAAAATACAAACTCTAATACCAGAGAAGAGCCAAAAGCATTAACATCATTACATGAGTTTAAAAGACATAGTTTTAAAAATCAGCACAAACGTTTTGAGACACAAAACTGAAACACTACAATATAGAATCCAAAAGAGGTTGCTAATACTTTTTGCAGAACTGTAATACCGGTACTGCACATTATCAGAAAACTGTTGACCCTATAGGACAGCCTAAGTGTAAAAAAAAGAAAAACAGTCCAAAACCTCAAATCAAAAACACAACCAAAAAACCCCAAAACAGGCAAAAGAAAAGAAAAAGAAAGAAAAGTCAATCAACTAATACTACTTAATGCATTATCATGCCACGAGTAACTATAGTTATTACCCTCTACTTACTACAAGAATTGTTAAAAATTACTGATGATGCATGACTAGTAATAGTACAAAGAAGAGTTTTACTCAAGAAGTTTTATTAGAAATGCACTTACACTGAGAGAATTCACAATGGTCCAATAAGTGCACAAAACTACCTAAGATTTTTAACACTGACAAAAATGTCTTGTCAGGCTACATCACTTTAAAAGACACTTTACAGCATTCTTGTAGCATTAGAAATAGGCCAAAAAAAGCAAAAAAAACAAAAAATCAAAAAAAGAAGGCAAACCAAAACCAACCAACCAACCAACCAAAAACCTCCACCAAATTTGGTCCAATACTACTGACTTTTCTTAAATAGGGTTTTTTGTTTTGTTTTTGACACAGGTAATTATTTCAAATCAAGATGATCTATCTTTCTGATAACATTTTCCTATCAAAATAAATGTTCAAATATATTACTACACTTTCAAATAATAAACTCTGTAGTGGTTTTTCACCTTACTTTAACGTAATACAGGTAAACCAGTATGTGTAGGAAAGCTAGAAGCCAAGCTATAACATTTATGGAAGTCTCCTTTAATGTATCTCGTACAGTTCAGACAGGTGCAATCCATTTAAATTTTTTAAGCAGGTAAAAAGACATCTGGTCCTACAGTCACTGTGTTTTTGATATATAACTTTCATAAATGTAGCTAAGCAGTAATTTCTTACATTATCACATGAACAGCTCCAATTTAGCATAATCATCATTGAATTAAAGAGAGATCATTCTGTAAAAAACTATGGATAACTATATCACTTAATTAACAATTGTCTATATACCTTAACTCTTTAACAGGTAGCCGTGGTATTAAATTCTTTCAAAAGGCAAGTGGCCATGCATTGTTAGCACCACGGTCTGCATGCTCACAATACAAACAGGAATTATCACCCATTGAACTTGGAACAAGAGAATATTCTTTAAAAACATCAATAATAATACAATGTTAACAAAGATAAGAAGCACTTTTTATTTTTTTTCTATTTTATTCTTTTTTTCTTTTTTTTTCTTTTTTTTTTTTTTTTTACCCACTGTTACAAATTTAGAAATTGCACCTTTGATTGTTTAAAACTTTCTTAGGACCTTCACTCACAATAATCAGGGTCTATCTGGCAAGTTTTCCAAATATAAAGGAAAGTCATCTGACTGTTTTCTCTATGTATTGTACATCATGTACAATGGTCCCTTTGAAGTATACCTGTAGTTAAAGTAGTTATTGAACTCAAAACTAAAAAGTATAAAAAGCTACTTTTTTCCCAAAACATATAAGAAACAATGCAAAAAGTGTTATGCGTAACACATACAAAGTGATTAAAAAAATCAAACACATATTTGTATTTGACAATAGTTTAGTATCTTTGATCTAGCAGAACTAATTAGATTAAAAGAATTCAGGAAAGGCTATTCAGGAGCTTTGTGGTAAGGAATGGTCACACAGAGTATGAACTAATTAAGAAACCAAGTGCTAGACAACCCAGAATTGTACACGGGTGATATGTAAGTCACCCAAACTACCTTTTGTGAGAAGCACTTCCAATTGTTTTTAAAATGGTTGGATAGCTTTTAGTTAAACAACAAAGCATTCACATGTTATAAAGTAAGACAGGGTTTCTTTTATGTGTAAGCATTGAGCCGCTCTTTAGAACGAGTAGAATGAATATCATGAAGCTCTTGTTCCTCCTTTGATTTAATATCTTCATATTTCTGCATTCTGCATGCATCTTTCACATAGGCCCAGTTGGCAGACAAGACCATGAGATAATGGACCTGTAAGAGAGGTAACACAGAGGTAAGAAATAACAGACCTAATCAGAATAGAGCAAGTTCAGCCATGAAAGCTCTAGGATTGAGATTGGGTTTTCATCTAAACATAACTAAACATTGCTAAACTAAGAAGCTACACAACGTGAATTTCATTCATCTTGAGATTACTCAGCTGACAGCTGTTACTGTGACTAGGAGTTGGTAGCAATAGTTATAAAAAAAATTTAATCTAAAAATTAAGCAAATCGTCCCTGCTTTACTATTTCAGCTTTACTAGTCTGAAAATCTATGTGGAAAAATGTCTTCTGGTTATTTCTTGCAATCTTCTCCACATTGAAACACTATTCATCAAAGTAGTTCCTTAAGACAGAAACATGCTGTAGACATATCTATTGTCTTATGATTACAACAGAGAAGAGCTAATTTTTTCTTTCTTGTTCAAGTTAGCATTAGCATTCCTTTTAGCCATGACTTCTTTCTTTCAAATGTAACTTCTAGCTCTCTTGTCAAACCCAGCTAATGTAGGAAAAAATTGTCAAAACCAAAGAATATTTTCAGCTAGGCAAAATGTAACAAAATATAGTTAAAAATAAATGTGAGGTCTTAAAAGGGCACACATTTCTCACAATTTACTTTAGCAATTTTATTTCACTGCTGTATTAGTTATACCACAATTTATGTAACTCTTTATAGAAAAGTGATCTGTATGATTTTAAAAGACTTCTGTCCCTCTTGAATGATGCAGAAATGATATTCATGTTCTATGTAAATTTTTTAACATGTAAAAAGATCTTTATTTGTTTTAAGAAAACAAAATTGGGAGCTTTCCAAAAACAAAATTTAAAAAAAAAAATCTAAATAGAAGGAATCACTTGCAGCCAGTGCAAGTTACCAGATGAATTATGATGACATATTCCCAAAAGCTTGGTTTGTTTGTGTTAGTAAATGAGGACAGAATGTCTATGAATGCATCTGAGGATTAGCCACCAGTTAAAGGATATTGGCAATATTGTCACATGAACAAATGTTTTTCATAAGGCTTTGAATAAATTTAATCTGAAAGTTAGTGAAAGGTATCTTACTCATAGAAAAATTAGGGTCTGCAAATGTTTTCCAATATAGAGGATGTAAAGCACCCTTTGATATGGAGCTTAGTGGTTTATAAAAATCACATGATATAGCTGCCAGTGACTGAGCTTAACAACCAGTTCAGTCTGCTGAAAGGTGGCAATGAATGGTCAAACAAAGTGAAAAATTTTAACACAATGCCAATATAAGGAATGAAGCTGAGGTCTCCAGAGAACTGCAGTCAAAGCTCCTTTATTTAAAGCACCCGAGTTTAATCTTCACACTTGTGGCCATGTACTTTGGCTGCCTGTTAGAGCAACAAGCTGCTATCCTGTCCACTCCAACCTCCCAGGTCTAGGCCTTTCAGAATACCTGTAGACTTTGAAAACTTCTCTTTTGAAGGTGGACCTCAGATTTCCCACCTTCAGTCTGCTGGATCTGCCTACAAAAAGCCTCTGATCTTCTCAAACTTGTCTCCCTCTCTCCTAAGGACATGCTCTCTTAGCTCTGTATTCAGCCAGAAAGTAATAATGTTCAGTGATAACATTCAACTGGTTTATTCTAAGACTCTCTGGATATTTATTCTTCTCTTAGCAGGTTTTCAGATACTTTCTGATGAAAGCATCTCTTAAATTTCTTAATTTGTGGCCACAAAAAAATATCTTGAAATAAAATAAAATCCACTCCTCCCTAAAAATGAAAAACTAAATGGAATAGAGTAGTCATAAAAACACTCTGAGATTGTGCAGATTAATATTGTGTTATTATCTGACTGGTTTAGGTATATGAGTATTTTAGATTCATAGTTAAGTGAACAGAACCCATTTAGTATATTTTTTTTCTTTTATGTATTTAGCAGTCCCATCATCTTTATTTTTTTTTTATTAAATACCAGCTTCCTAGATAACATTGCACATTAAGGAGGTCATCTTTAAGTGGCTGTCTAATTGCATTTCGCAGTTCCAAGACCTGAACTCCCTGAAGCCAGTGGGGTCCTGTTAAGGCTTATTCAAATTGAAGCAGAGCAGCTTCCACAGTCTGCCTCAGGATGTTTCACCTACAGATATTTGCAAGATCACACAGGGTCTTTCTATACCTGTGAAACATTCCTGTTTAATATTCTTAGTAGGATAAAAGCATACTTCAACCTTTTAAAACTGCAGACTTGCATCTAAGCTAGGAAAGGGCTCCTTTTTTTGGTTTGTTTTTCCTTTCATTTTGCCACATGTCATCAGCTTAGCAGGGCAGGAGTCCAAATAACTGTTCTCTCCTTACATGCATCTAATATTCTGCAGAAGAGAGCAATGGGGAAGAGGGACTTGACAACATATATTTCCCTTGTTCTTAGTCCAAGGAGCATTGATTGCATCTCAGTCCTATAGGTCATAACTTCTGTAGAAGTTCAGACAGAGAGTACTGTTCACATGGTACCTTTTGAGAAGGGAAACTGTATCTCATAATTCAGTTTTGATGTAGTGGTTTGGGGGAAATACCACAGGCAGAGTGTTTCATAGCTTTACAATCAACCCTTTGGGATGGTGTAATTTAAATTTAAACAACTTCATATCTTCTATCTCTCACAACATTGACAACAGTAAAACTATTAAGCTATTATGCATTACTTTAATGATAATTTCTGCATCCATTTATTATCCATTCAAACATAATAAAGAAGAGTAATATTCAGAATCAGTAAAAATTATTCAATATTACATGCTCAAGACTAACAAAACCCATATACCACATAAATAATTCTATCAGGATTTTTCATCTTGGGCTGAAGTGTAATTTACTAGAACTAAGTCTCTTAACATGTATTTCCATAGAAACAGTGAGTGTTATTGTGCCTGCTTTGTGCAGCCATGGAACACAATAAAGCATAATATAGTAAAAAATATGTTAATGAATGTGAGCCATCAAAATAAATTTCTTGTGGATTACTGATTGGTATAAAACATCTATGGCATCTTTGATATGGTATTGTGAGCTTTGAAGAGTTAGGGGGTTTAAGCTTAGTTGAAAGTTTTACATATTCAAATTATATTGATCAATGTAACTACTAAATTTGCTTCTGATGCAGATGTGTTTGCATTGAAAAACATTTGGTGGCTGTTCTGAATCAAAGCTCTTTGAAATTCAGACTTGTTATCTGAACAAATTACCATTCAATAATTACTACTGCAGAATGCCCAGGGAGGTGGTGGAGGCCACATCTCTGGGTACATTCAAGGTTAGGCTTTATGGAGCTCTGAGCAATCTAATCTAGTTTGGGATATGTCTGTTTACTGCAGGGGGGTTGGACTAGATGACCTGTAGAGGTCTTCTCCCACACAGTGCATTCTGTGATTCTGTAAATATATATCAAAACAATAATGTATTGGATAAATAATGGTCTCTTGGATATACTTTCCTAACACAAATATTGTTGTTCTTGTTGCTTTTGCTGTTGTTATCATCACCATCATTATTGATTTTGCAGCTAGTAGTAGAAAAGTCTCCATTTGGAAAATCAAATTAATTATTAATATTAATTATATTTTATTAATATACTTATTATTTGTGGTCTAGTGTGTAGAAAGTACGTATTTTTCATTTAGCTGTCTCCATTGTGTTGGCAGGGTGTCAAGTAATACTGAGAAAATGGCAGAGAATGAAAAAATAAATCACTAATACAGCAGGAGTACTAGCTTCAATGAATATTCTCTGACTGTTCTTTTTAATAAATGCAATTCTCAGGAGAATTTAAAATTTATGGCCCCAGGATTCAGTGAAAAATTACTAGTAACAGTAGCAATAGTAATCACCATCCCTAACATTTTTCTTATAAAATGCATCCGCACTGAGTAACAGTCACTTCTCACTTTTCATTGCACTTATACAGAATCTCCATTCTAAAAATATCTTTATGTTTAAGTGGACATAGCAGACAAGATAGAAGAGCCGGGCAGTAGCTCACGCAATTTTCCTCGCAGTGGAACATTCTCACTGGTAAAAGGTAATATTTTTTACAAAACAGATGGAAAAATTAGTCCTGATGGAGAATTGTTCACATATATGCATAGAACTGAGAGAAAGAGTCTGTTCCTAAAATAGCAGGCCTGTGAGTTTACAGAAGGCATAGATCATAAAAGTATATTACTATGGTCATGGGGCATGTAAGCTCAGACAGCACGGAACACAGCAAGAGAACGTTAAAGATTCTTAGAATGTGGATTTTTATTTAAAAAAAACCCATGAAATTCTACTTCAAAGGGAATCCATCAACATAAAAAATTAAAAGGGTAAGATAGAGTTTTGAATTACATAATTATATTTTAGTAATAGCATTGAGTGACAGTATGAAAATTGAATAACTGATACTAAGTAACAACCAGAATGTATTAGCAATTGAGACAAAGACAGAACCACAGAGTGTTGGGTAGCTTACCATAGCGATGACTGCTGCTCCAGCTCCAGCAAGTGCCACAATGAATAAGTGGAATGTCATGTTAAGCTGCAAAGTAGGACAAAGAAAAGGGCTTTCATGGTGGTACACTAAACAGAAACTGAACAAAAAGTCAGGATGACAGAGCAAGTAATTACCTTCCTAGTGCCACCCTGCTACTTTTTCCAAAAGATTGACATCACTACATGACATCGTGCTTGTGGTTGGGTTTTTTACAATACTCATATAAGAGATAAAGCATATTTTAAAATAATGCATTTAAATCATAAATGTTATGAAAAATAATTATTTAAAAATAAACAGTCCACCACTTTTTTTTCCCACTATTTTTTTTTTTTAAGTAGTAATACTACCTTACCGGCTCTACAAATGTTTGTGGCCGTTTCTCTAGTGGCACAGACAGCCTAAGAAAACCCCATTTCCCTTCACTAACTTTCCATCCTCATATATTGATTCCCTCCTAAATTTGACAATAAAATATGTTCATAGTGATATAATAGAAACAAGATTACTGAAATAATCCAAGGTGACCACCTGCCTCACCCTAAATGCTCTAAACAATATCATTACCTTGGATTTTAATTTTAGTGCTCTGGTTTACACAGCATCCACTGAGTGCTGACTGCACATCAAGGGCTACATTTTCTTAAACGGTTTTAGTATAGAAACAGACTGTGTACTTTACCTCTAAGAAGATTTATTCAGACACAGTAAGACCCAGAGAAACATTTAGCAAAGTAACCTTGAGAAGGAACAAGATTTTAACCCCATTTTCTGTTTTAGATAGGTGTAATTTTATTTGTCTTGTCTTTAATCCTGATTACTTGAACCCCTGAAACCTCGCCTGCACTGAAATACGTGCCCTTTGCCTAAGGGAAAAACTACAAAGAAAAATGTAGTAGGAGTTACTATCCTAACAGACTACAAGACTTCATCAAATCCATTTGAAATCTTTACTAGCCTGTCACAACAGCAATCATAAGACCTTTAAACAGTGATTCATTATATAAACCTATTCATTAGCTTTCAGAAAGATCTCAGTAAAAAAAATACATCACAATGGAATTCTTAAAAAAAACCCACAATGAATGTATTTAGAAAACAAATGTCTGGAAAAACTGCACAGACTTAATTTTGTACATGGTAAAATACTAGGAAAAGTACTTGCTGGCTGTATATTCCACTGGGATTTTATTTCATCACTATAGTTAGAAGTAGAACATTAAGAGTAAGAAGCAAACACCACATCAGTTACTTCCCACTGTATCATATATTATAGACTTGCCAAAAATATTATCACTTTTATTCACCTCATTAGAGTCACACATCTTGATGAAACTTTCTGATGAAGTGCAAACCTTCTTTTCCTCTCCAATAGTTACAATACCTGGAGTGGGATAAATATCACAGTATTTAGTATTGCTAGTACATGGCAGATTGCTTCATGTGAGCCAGAAAGCTAAGAATTAGAAAATCTTGTCTGATTTGCAGAACTTTTTTCAACAACATTTTTTTAAAAATTTTTTTTAGTAATTGATGATCAGGAGATTGGAGTACCTTTCCTATGAGGGCAGGCTGAGAGCTGGGGTTGTCCAGCCTGGAGAAGAGAATGCTCTCGGGAGACCTTACGGCAGCTTTCCAGTGGTTACAGGAAATAGGGAAATGGACTTTTTACAGGGGCATGTATGGAGAGGATGAGTGGTAATGGTCTCATACTGAAAGAGAGTAGATTTAGACTAGACATTAGGAAGAAGTTCCTCACTGTGAGGGTAGTGAGTCACTGGAACAGGTTGCCCAGAGAAGTTGTGGATGTTCCTTTCCTGGAGGTGTTCAAGGCTGGGTTGGATGGGGCTTTGAGCAACCTAACTAGGTGAAGCTGTCCATGGTTGGGAGCTTGGAACTAGATCAATGTTTAAGGTCCCTTCCAACTCAAAGCATTCTATGACAGTTTCAGCCATCACAAAATTAGCACATCATCTATTTAGTAAAAGCCCCAGTAGGAAATATATAGGTAATAATTTTTTTGCCATTTTTGTAAATATCTTCGTTCCAGATTTTGATCAGCACCATAATCAAAACACCAGAAAATTATTTGCAGTCAATATACATGCTTACCATGCTGTTCACAAACATTCCCTACCCTCATGTTGATCTGGTACAAAGCTGCTTTCACAAGTTATAAAAAAAGCATTATGCAAACATATATTTTATTGTAATAATAGTTTCTCAACCATGAAAAATGGTACTGCTCCTTCCTATTAGTGATCAGTGGGTTTTACACTGAATTCACAGGAAGCATATATCTTCATAGAATATACATTTTATATGTTACTGCTCAAGGCAGACTTTAAATAGAATTATTAATACAAATAGGCATTACTATTAGAAAAATAAAAGGTCATAGAAAGAATTAATACTCTTAACGAGATCTGTACAGAAAAATGCTTTCTCAACTCACATGTTATGCTGTGGAGAACAAAACCTATCAAAACATTTTAATTTCTTTTTCCCCTCATGAAAACAATAATGTGAAATATTTTATTTCACCTTAAGTGAAATGTTGAATATGAACCAAACTGTTTCATTCCTAAGCAATACAGCATTTGTTATATCTCAGCAGTTAAAGAATACACTGTGAAATATATATTCAAATTATGGGAACTGCTTTGAGAAGCCTGAAATCCTGGGGGCTGATGGGTTTTAACTCTCTGAGAAGGCCAAGAGCATATTTGGCAAAAGCCTTGCCAAATTAGTGAAAAGGACTTTAAACTAAAGCTTCTGAGGGAGGCATTCCTCTGTTCATTCCACCACTAGCACTTTGAGTTTAGTGCCAGCACCTCATGCCAGCACCTCATGAGTTTAGTGCCAGCCTAGAGTCTGAAGAAGGATTGCAGGAGAGCACTTGAAAAGCAGGACAAAGGAATCCCAGCCATTAAGTCAGTTTCTACAGGGGCACAGCTTAACTTCCTCTGTGCTAATGCAGGTAGCATGATGAACAAACAAGAGGAGCTAGAGATGTGCATGTCTGCAAGGGTGCCATATTATGCTGCTCAGGGGGGTTGTGGAGTCTCCTTCTCTGGAGACTTTCAAATCCCACACGAATGCATTCCTATGTGGACTTACCCTAAGTGATCCTGCTTTGGCAGGGGGGTTGGACCTGATGATTTCTTGAGGTCCCTTACTGTGATACTGTAATATTATTGGCATCACTGAGACATGGTGGGATGGCTCCTATGACTACAGTGTTGAGATGGAGGGTCACAAGCTCTTTAGAAAAGATAGGCAGGGGAGGTGAGCAAATGTTGCCCTCTAAATCTGTGACCAGATGGAATCCATGGAGCTCAGCCTGGGGATGGATGAGATGAGTGAAAGCTTGTGGGTCAGAATTAAAGGCAGGGCAGGGACAGGTGATATTTTAATAGAGCTTCTCCTGAGGTCCTTTACAGACAGATAGGAGCAGCATTGTATTCACATGCCCTGGTTCTCATGGGGAACTTTGACCATTCTGATACCTGTTAGAGGGACAACACAGCAGAGCACAAGGAATCCTCTAAGTTCCTAGAATGTGTTGCTGACAATTTCTTTCTCCAAGTGGTTGAGAAGCCAATGAGGGAAGGTATTATGCTGGACTTTTTTCTCACCAACAGTGAGAGTCTGGTGGAGAATGAGAAACTTAAGGACAACCTTGGCTGCACTGACCACAAAATGGTGGAGTTCAGGATCTTTAGGGTGACAATTCTGAGAAGATGGACAATGTTGATTCAAATTTGTCAGGCCTGGAAATGCAGTGCATCTCTAACATACTGCCCTGACTAGTGGGTAAAAGGATAGAAAGAGATGCTTAGTTACTTCAGGAACACAGAAACAGTCAATTTCAGATACAGAGAAGCAAAGCAATGTGAAGCTTCCTTTCATGAAGTCTTGCTCTATTTAATGCTCTTCCTTCACGTACCATACTGGCGAAGATCCAAGCAGAGATTAGCTCCATCCACTATGGTGGCATTTCGGCAAATGGTCCACAGATTGAAGTACATGTAAACAGGCAGAGAAGTGAAAGCTGTAACACCAAGCCAGGCCAACATAAAGATGTATGTCAGCATAATAAACTGCAGTAAAAGAGGGAAAAATAAAGCCAGTGGTAAGTCAGAACTTGACTGATAGTCCATTGCAAAAAAGAAACCACAGAGAAGAAACAGATACATTTCAGACTGGTTTAAATTACATACTGATGATAAATTCATGATCGAATCATCAAAGTGAGTGTTGGAACGCTAACATGAAATTTCTGAAGAGCAAGCTTACTCCACGTTACTGTCACTCTTGGGCCTATGCTTGATGCAAAGCACCACATCTGAAGCACAGACAGCTGCATGCATTGTGAAGCATCTCTCCCCCTCTCCCATCACTGCTACTCCATAGTTAAAGCAAGAAGCCACATAGTTTTTTTTCCACTGTGAACCATGATGCAAGGAAAATTAGAATGAAATGATACAGGCTTTGCCTGCTTTTGCTTTTAAAATCTGTCTCAATAAAATCGAGTCGTTACCCATGGCTGCCGCAAAACCTCGCTGGCAAATCCATTCTTGCACCAAACCAATGAGACAATATATTTGTCATTTTATCACTGTATTTAGACATATTTGGAGTCTACATACAAGGGAATTTGTCACACAGAACAAACAGGAGTGCTTACCTCTGTTAATAAGAAACACATTAATTCACATACTTTACAACGTGTTCCCCAAAGCCTACACATTTTATTTTTTTAGCCATGAGCCTCCAGAGTATAGCAATCTGCTTGTAGGAGACACTGAACTCTACTTCAGAGATGGTAGCTATGCTGGCACACTCAGCTTGTGTCAGTTTGTATGAATTCTACATTATTAGCCTGCTCTTTGAGATGAATAGCATGAGAATACACTCATCAATAAAAAATTACCTTTTAATTTTATGCTGCGGGAAGGATGTGAAGATGCTACAAGATGAAATGTGGAAGATAAGTCAGCCTCTAAAGGTTGAATCTAAAGCCCCAAGATTTTATGGCTTCAGAAATGCTGCTGAATCTAAAGACATTACTGAACAAAATAAACTTTCAGCACACTAAGATTTTCTTAGCTGCTTATCACAGAAAAATATTCACTCTGAGAATAAGAAATAAGAGCTGTTTTGGAAAGCTGAATAAATTGGTCCACAATCTGCTTAAAATTAAGCCTTAGACAGAGAATAAAGGCAAAACAGAAGACATTTTATGTTTATTTTTAAATGTGAAGTCTCTTACATCAGGTGATGAAGGAAAAATCCTAATATAAATACAGTATTTAGTTACGGAAAGTTCAGATTCAGAAGGGTTGTGAATGGTAGTAAAAATTGTTAGAAGAGTGGCTTGCCCATGTGGACCTGACCAGGAAAAGTGATGCAAAAGAAACAAAAAAAAGGCTTTGAATTTTAGATGAGGTGATTTTCTTGTTTTGAAGTTATGGGAAAGACATTCTCAAGCAATATTAAAGAGACCTTAATTTTATTTACTTTAGCTCACTTTCAAGGAATATTAAATAAAAGCCATTTTACTTCTGAGGAAGTGTATTTACTAGAGATTTAGTGTACTTTAATTAATTCACTTTAAAATTCAATTCAGATTAATTTTCCTAACTGTCCCTAGGCAGACGAATCTATCAGCAGTAGCTTTAAAAGCTGGCAAATCTATAGCACCAAAAAGAATTATCAGAAGGATGCAGGAAAGTGAAGATAAAGTGGTATAAAGAAGTATTCTGTTTAATACTTTAGGCATCTGCTATTAGTTTCTTCAGTTAGTACTCAACACTTCAGTTTTACTTGCAACTGTCATTGTAACTTTTTCCTTAACACCAAACTAGTTCAAAAGGAAAATGGATGTATCTGATTATGTTTAAAGACTTTTGAAAATGCATTCATGCAGGTAACAGTTGTGTTCCTCTCAGAAAAAAACCCCAACACAGAGAAAAGGGTAGCACGCTCTATAACAAATATCCACCCTCAACTGTTACAGTAGAGTTTTCTGTGTGTTATTTGTTTTATATAATGGAAATTCTATTCCATCTGTAGTGGAGAAAATAGTCAATATAACCAAATACTGTTCTTTACACATTCCAATTTATTTTTTCATTATTGCTCATTTATTCATTATTTTCTTTTCTCCTCTTTTTCCCCCTCTCCATATTACAGTTTTAAAGCAAATGAGACAACATCTGGTTCAACCCGAGGCACTCATTTACAAATAATTACTTGGAAAATTACTTGGAAATGTAGTTTCACTTCAGGGCTACGAATTCTCAACTAAATTGCTATGTTTGAACTTAATTTATTATCAAGCTAAAGAGTTGTACTCAATTTTTCTAAAGCAGGAAGAAGCTGGGTTTTCTCTATTCCCAGAACAGCTCTTCGTAGTTTACTATATTCTAGAAGTATTTGAAAAGTAAGAACAACCTCCTAGCTTATATTCTGTGAGTTTGCAAAAAAAGGCCTCATTTTTCAGCTGCCTTCTAGAATTTCTGAACTTTATAAAAAATTTAGTATCTCTCTCAGTGTTGTACATGCATGATAATTTAATGGATAAGTAAATCTTTTATACTTGTTATACTATTGAACTAAGCTAGCTGTTTTTAAGATTAGGCTCCACACAGATTCAGAAATCTTCCTGTTCTATGGTTATGACCAAAGGGAGGAAAAATATCAGCCTTACTATGAGAATTACAATTCCTATTTAATATCTTTTTATTTTCTGATCTGTAGTAGAAATGAAACACTCTGCAGTCTTGTTTGCTTAAGAAGCTTGCTTAAAAATCTGTACTGTGAAAATACAAAGCATTGTTATAGCAAGCAGGCAAAACCCCCAGATCTTACTAGGCTCTAAAAAAATCTGCCTTGGGCATAGAATAAGAGAAGAAATCTGTCAGATGCTAGTTGCTGTGAGTCTCAAGACCCATCTGCTTAGAGAGAATTGCCTGCTTGTTTATGGAAGAGATTCTCTTTTAAAAACAGGAATCTATTGGGGAGCAAATCAAATGATGATTTAATAATAAAAAAAATATTTTAGAAAAGGAAGATCTTTATTTTTCTTTCAGTCACTTCTGACTGAAGAGCCAGTGATCAATGACATGCCCAAATTCCTGTCATGATACCAAGAAGATGCTGGGAAGAGATTGAGAAATTGCATTTGTTTAACGTAAGAATAGCTAAAATCAAAACTTCACATTAAATCACTTAGTAGCTGTGAGTTATTCCTGGAAGCTGCTATCACTGATATCAGTGAAACAAACCACAAAACTGTGATATGAGCAATAATACACTTTCTGCTGTAGGGGCAGTAAGAGGCAAAAGGTTAATCTTGTACAAGTCATTAATTTCTAGCAATAGGAGGTATTAGCCTATAAATTCTTGTTATAATTGAATGAATTCATGAATTTATTTTTTTAAACCACCATTGGAAGACTGAAGTTGTTTTTAGATAATTTTCTCTGCTATTAGAATCTTCCTTCTTTCCTCCAGAGACCTTACAAGAAATGCTTAAGGAGCCTGTTCACTCCAAGAATTAAATTCAAAACTCAGTCTCCTGAGATTCAAAGGGATCTTTTTCCTTTGATGTAGCATTCTGCTATGTGACAAGCCGAAGATTTGTGGAATAGTAGTACAGCATCTTAAAGAGTCATCACAATTTGTTCTTTAGTACACTCTGTACTGTGTTGGTACTGAAAATTACTTTCTCTGATCAGTTCAATTTTCACTGTTAAAAGCCAAATCAAACTAGAAGGGATAGTGAAATTCATCTACCAAATCAAAAAGATAAGATTTGACTGATCAATAATCAGTTCACATCAGGAAAGAATAGCTGAAGTAGTTATTTCAAAAAACCAAACCTTTAACCTTTGTAGTGGCTAATTTATTGTACCAACAGAAGGGCTGGTAAAACGCTCTTACCAGATTTTATAAGCTTTTGATTGTCAGTAATAGCTTTCCTGAAACATAAATTATCAAAGTAAGTGGATCATCAACCCTTCTGAAAAGTTTTTTTTTCCTAAAATCTGTTGCACAAAACAATATCAGGAAGTAGTGATTTCAGAGCATGTTCTGAAATCATATGTATACATCACAACAGCTATGGTGGTTATAGCTGCTTGAAATCCTGTTTCTACCATAAACACTGCCCAAATCCTATCCATTTTAGTAGGAACAAAATTTCAGATAAAAATGTGTGGACACTTGCCCCACAAAAAGCACAATCACTGAATTTCAAGCACTGTTCTTGTTATGATTGCTTCAGTGACCCTAGGGACAAAGATCATGAAATCCTACCTAAAAGTTACTGTTGCTAGAGAGAGATGGATTGAAATGGAAATAAAGTAAACATGGAACACTGCTGCTTACTACAAAACAAAATATTGACACACAGCAGCAAATTCAGAAGTGCCTCAATAAAACCTAACAGGAGAAATTTCATGTTGCCATGTCATTTTACCACTCGCATTAACAATTCCTCTCAGCTTATTCATATACTCATTTTATATGAACTCCCTACATGAGCTCTCAAACCAGAGTTTTGTAAGAAGAGTTATACCTTACTGTGTTTTCATCTCATTTACATTTATTATCCTACAACACACACACATTCAAACAGTTTACTTTCAGCTTGATGGTTCAAGAGGTTCCTTTGAAACTCTTGACAGGCTCAGAAATTCTCTTTGACAGTTTTCACCAGAGGTCATAACTGCATCTACAGAGATCATATACCTCCACCCTGCCAAAGGTCTACTATGCTTTACTATGAAACCCTGTCAGTGCAGGTCATCACTTGAAGATAAGCCTAGGGTTAGCCTGGCTGTTACTAACTGGGCACCTGACCTATGCAGTGTGATGTGTAGTCCTGGTTCTGGGTGTATTTTCACAGCTTCACATCAGAAAAAGTCCCTGCTTGCCATTTGATGTCAACTCAGAAGCATGAACAGGAAGATCTTTTCAATTTTGTCCTGATTTGCCCTGTCTTGCTAACATAATGTTCACTAACAATCTATAAATTTTATTTCAATACTAATAAAAACATATTTAGCTTTAGCACTTTGCACAGCTTCAAATTCATAAATGACCTTTGACTTTCAGGCTTCCTGCTTCAATCTTCTTCACTTTTCCTGGAAGAAATTCCTCTGAAACTACTGTTTCTTTATCCTGTACATATTCTGCATAAACACTTACCTAGTCTTTAAACTATTCATTGAAGCTGCCACATATTTTCTCAAATGCTGAACTTTGTCTTGATGAAGTTGTGATGATAATTCTTGCATTTTGTAAGAAGTGAGACTTTAAAGTATTACGTGTTCCTACCTCAGACCTAACTGCTTATTAGCATTCAATTTTCTGGAAGGCAGGGTTCTGCCTGTTACCTCAGATCTACAATCCAGACTCAGTAATTTCCTTTGATCAATAAGCTTTTAATGTACATTAGTGTAAATTTAGATATGTTGTTCCTGTTCATAAACTGTATTCTTAAAATGCAGATGTTTGCTCTTTTGGGAGGTTCAGAATTCATCCCCAAACAATTTTGCAATTTTGCACTTTTAAAGAAGAATCTACATAAATACTTCAACCTCTTCCCTATGTTTTTTTGCAACAGCATCTTAAATGTATAGTTTCCTACATGCAAATATGAGAAATGGCAAGTGGAAAATGTACTGGGTTGCTCTAGAAAGGATTTTAACATTGCAGAAGGTAAAATAGCTTTTGTTGCTTAATTAAAATTGTTAGGTTGTCTAGAACAAAAAATATTATTCTTATTTAAATCTAAATAAATCACAAATTAAAAAAATTATACAGATGTATAATTAAATTAAACTAATTGATATAAATGCTTGATATTTTATAGATCATCCTCTGCGACCTTAGCCAACCTCTCTTGATATTCACACTCCTTCTTACATACAGTATGAAATCTAAATACATTTAAGGAGGACTGTTAAATAGCTTACAGTCAAAAGGCCTCCTCTAGTGTTGTTTCTGTGCTAACCAGCATTTCCTACACTCATGCCTCATTCCCGAACAGCAGCAAAAAATGAAGCAAGTGTACTTCAACATATTTAATTTTACATATAATGCTGCTGGACGAAAGAGACTGAGGTCCTGAGATTATCAATGAATGCATTAGAAATCATGTAAAACACACACTTACAAAGTCTTTTCTGCTCAAAGTATCACTCTCATTGCTGACAATCACTTGTTGGATATTCATTATTGTCTCTACAAAACATTATCATCCTATCTCTCTCTCTGTGACATATTACATTCTTAGGCACAGCTCCAAGAGGCTTGTTGAAACATGGATGTATTTCATGTTATGCTACTACTGTCATGAGGCTGATTCTCCTTGGCTTGTGTTCAAATGCTTCAAGATTAAAAAAGAAAAAAATAGAAATATTTCTTTACAGAGGGACAGATGACAGACTTCTCAGGTTTGCCTAATTGCAGTTCTTCCATATATTAGTTAATGTGGCATTCCTTAGACTGTTAAAACCTAGTACCAGAAAATTAATACATTTATGAAATTGTAAAATTTGAAGTATCCATTTTAAGTAACTGTTTTGTTCAGGTTTGTTTAAACATTTTTCTACTACAGGTATTTTAATTGGTAGAAAAAATTATTTTGACAGAACTAAAAGTTTTTCTTACTGCTACTTTCTGCTTTTCATTTGTACACACTTTTTTTCTATAATTTCCTTTAAATGCATATTTCAAGTTTGTAATACTACACACAATGTCTATTGTTTTGTAACCATTTAGATACCTATAAAAAGATTGTTTACTTTCTGATTTACTCTGAATTGATTTACTGGAAGAATTGAGGAAGGAGATTTCATAGCTGCATCAGAAATACAAAAAGAATGTTCTCTAACAAACTGAAACTTTGCTTTGTAAACAAACCCACTAACTGTCAGAACATACTAAGTCCAAAGAAGATAGCTTTGCATTGATGGAAGGCTAGGTTTTCCCAGAAAATGTCATAATTTCTCTTTTTGATACTTCCTTATAAACCACTTATCCTATTCTTTTTTTATTTCTAAATCTTTCAAATGATGATGGGTTTGTAGCATGTGCTGCTTGAAGTGCTTAGCAATAGTTATTCTACATGTCCTTCAGGCAAGACTATAATTCTTGTAGTTCAACAGGCTTCTGAAGTCCTACAGAGAATTGGATCTTATCTGTATTTAACAGCAGAAGAATTTCCTATTTATTTTTTACAATCTTTCAGATAGGAATTACTTTTCCTCAAAATATATATGTTTATGGTTTTACTTTCTTAGTTTTCCACCTTCTTTTTCTTTACGTTTTGTTGTTGTTTCTAATGCTTCAAGTTACTCCCTGTGAGTATAGCTACATTGTTGGGGTTTTATTTAAATGTGACTACAGACAAATAACCTGTTTTTTAAGTTGCTTTTTTAAACAGTGGAGTAGATCTTCATTAAATACTTCTTCTTCAAGGGTTCTTCAGATTATATTCATGCTACATAACTATCCAATTCAAAAACCAAAAGTATGAAAAAACATCAATTCCGTCATGACCCACTCCTTGTTACTGCAAGCAGGTCCTAGTAGTAAATTTTCCATTTATTTTGCTTCCAAATTCCTGATAGCTGATTTGTAAAATCCTGGTCCACACTCTAATGGTTTCAAGCGATGGCAAGTTTTCTATACAGAACAAAACATAACACCCAGCTGAGAGAAGACTGCACTATATAGATTCTTCACATTTTTCAAGTTGCCAAGACTGTGATTTTTGCTCAGGAAGTTTGCGTGGTCTGTATTTAGAAACTAGATAGTGAAGCTTAAGCTAGAAAGCAGAAATAATACTCATAACTTTTCTAAGCAGTTGTCTCAGAGTAAACATGTAGCTGTCAAAAACAAGATCATAAATTCTTTCTTGATTTCTCCTTAATGCAGCTTGAAAAGAGAATCAAATAGTATAGGCCTCCCTCTCCCTTTCTCATTTGTTGTCTTTCCAAGCAGTGAAACTGAATAGCATGGATTTTAATCTGCCAGAGCATCCTAAACACGTGACTTTAAATGTTAAAGCTCTTCAGCTGTAAGAACTACTGGTAAAAGTACTCCAGTTTGTTAAGTCTAACCAGCTTAACTTGAATGCTAATCATCATACACAAATACAACTACACAAGCAGTGAGGGGATAAATTTACAAGATGCCCTCCTTCTTCCTGGGCAAGTGATAAAAGAAAGTATGTAATATGGTAACTACGAATTTTGAAGACATCAATAAGAAGATGCAGTTGATAGGAAGAACAAAAGGCTGTATATATTTTCTGTGTATTTTGCTGATAGTAACTTTGAGTGGAAAAACTGAAAAACAAGCAGGCTAGAAACCAGTGTGAGTGGATACAGAACACATCTTTGACCACAAAATATGATGCCACTGATATTCACAAGTTAAAATAACTATAAAGAGAGTAAGATGTATAGATGCAGTGAAAAAGATGAAAGCAGTGAGGTGAGAACAAGACTCATGGAAAATTGATCATCTGAAAAAATATTTAAGTTACAACTGAGAAGAATTATCTGAAGCAAAGTGAAATAAAGCTAAAATCTGAAAAAAAAAATATGATGGTTCTTAATAGAAAGGTAAAGCCCCTGGAGAAAATGCAACATCTCCCACAGCCAAGCACACTTTGGAAAAAAGAAAACCACCACATTAAAAAAAAACAAACCTACTTACTGACTGAGCTTACATGCCAAGAAAAAATTCTGTCCTCGTGTGAAAGACACACAGCACAATCTGAAGCAAAGACATTTTGTCCAGTTTATCACCAGCAATAAAAATTCTGTCAGTGAGCAACAAGGCCAAGAGAAGCTGAGAAGCTGCTGGCAAAGCATATTACAAAGTCTGGCACACTCTTCCATTAAAGAAAGCAATGAACATTGCAGTCAATAAAAGGGCTTTGTATAAAGCACATGGTAAGTTATGTGAGAAGAGGAATGATCAGATGATTTCTTAAGTGTGATATCCCTGAGTGAGAAAATGGTAAGTGTCAAATAAGGAAAACCAAAACAACCTGCTGGATCACAGAAATTACAGGCTAAAAAGTACTGTCAACATCTACAAATATGTATCAAAATAATTTCTAAGCTCACTGCATAAAATTTCTGAAGAATAAGAAAGAGAGAAAAAAAAAAAAAGTTGTAACTTCATTCTTTCTTTTTAAGAAACCAGTGTAGTTGGGAGAGTAATGGCATAAAGATCAGAGAGTCCTAACCACTACACTGAGTTCTGAAATACTGCTAGGGGGCTTTGTCTTTCCCGAATATTAACAGACTCAGTTCTCTAAAAAAAAAAATCCCAATGCTGGTCTAGTATCCAGAGATTAAGAGCACTTCCAGAAATTCACAAACTTGTTAATATGTTTTATTTTATTTACTAACTCTAGCAGTGTTCTGATAGGAAATGCTACTCACTTAAACTCAGATTAAAGGGGCCAAGCAGGATACACCCTTCTAAAATTAGATAGTTGACTGAAGTGCTTAATATAAAAGATCAGACTGAAAAGACTTGAAGGTCACTTGCAGAAAATGTCATATCATCTGAGAAAGTCTCTAACCCTCTCTCACCTTTAATTACAGAAGCAGCACAGGCCCTTCTCCTGGCAACATTCCTAGTTAGGTAGAAGACATCTGTGCCACAATACATTCCCTCTGAAACTGAATTCTCTATCAGCTGCTGGGATCATTCATGATTCGGTTTTTCAACTATGAAGTCTGAAAAGTCAGAGCACCGTATGCATCTCACCTTCCCCCTTTCCCATGTCAGCATCTGAAATTACTTGGAGATTTCACTACTTAATATGTAGGAGGACAGGAGTTTTGTTAGATACTTTCCTTATTTAAGATTTTATTAAGGAATTCTGGACCCATAAGTACATTTGCTGTCCTGGAGAGAAGGTCTTCTGCTTCTCACAAATCATAGTGGCATTTGACAGAAACAAAAGGAAAAAAAAAAAGATGAAAAAGCAGCATTACTATAGTCCATATTCCATCTATACAGGGATGGCACACATGCTGTATTCCATATTTTTCCATGTATAGCTTTTCTGTGTTCAGTTTAAACTTAAATGTCAGAATATTAAAAAATACTAGTTTTGATGGTCTTTAATGTGATTGGAAGGTATCTTCTATTGCTTATATTTATTTCTAGTCTATATTCCAGTTCAATACATGTTGATATTTGTAGGAGGGTACAATGGAAACCCCTCCTCCAGATATTATTTTATATATCAGTTATTGTAAACATAGTATTAAGTGTACCTTAACACACAGATCTACCTGGCTGTATTTAATGATTTATTTTGCATTAGAAAATATGATTTGTTGATACTGATGCTATTTGCAGAAATATCCCAATCCAACAGCTACCAAGCGTCCAAGCCTCTTATGTTAGTTGCAGAAGAGTCAATTACCAAAACCATGAGTTACGTACTTGATACTGAACAAGGATCTTAAAGTAATCTCAATTCAAATAGTCACAAATTTTAATGTGAGTAACCTTCATTTAAGTCCCAGTACAAATCAGAATTTTTTGAATCTACGTTTTCTGGGGTCATATGTGAATGGTGTCTCCAAACCAGAGATAACAAAGGAGGAAATCATGTGGTGTTTGCCATGTAAAAACAAACCAAAACTCAACGACAGATCTCATCTTATCCCAAAGAGGAACAGTCACATTTTCTAAAATAACACCGAAAATATTAATGAGAAAAATATTTCTTGCTGAGTATACCTGAAGGCATTACACACTTTCAGTCCTGTCTCAAACAGCTTATGCTGCTGAGAAAGTGTTTTTCTTTAAACTGTTAAAAGTGATTGTTCCTAAGTAACAAGAGTTACTTAGTGACTAACCAACATCGAGAACATTTCTAATAATCTGTTCTCCTTTGCTATGATTTTTAACCACTAAAATGAAGTATCAGAAAATATCAATGAAACCAACGAAAAAAAATAAACTTCACAAGGCACTACAAATATGAAAAACATGTTGAAATTGGTGTAAGTACAAAAGCTTTCTTTACTACTTACCCAGGCACTGACACATCTGCCGCAAGTGGTGATTTTGAAGTCCCCATAAAGATCCTTGATGGCACCAGTTGTAAAGAATCCCTCCACCATCAGCAAAATGCCATATACAAAGAATGCAGCTGCTACACCATATATCACATATTTGAAGATGTCAATCCTGTATAGAAAGAGTAAAAATTATTTATCTGCATAAATATCTAAAGCTGATTGAAATTTCAGGGTGAGATAATTAGACTCACTAAGCCTCAAAGCTCCACACTGCAGTCACTTTAAGTGCTGATGTGAGATAATGACAGCTGAAGCTGAGGGCAGGAATGAACTTTGGAATAAAAGTGCATTGATGGAAGAAACACTGGACCTTTTAATTTAATAAGATGTGAAAAATGGATCTGTGTAGGTAAGAGCACAATTTGTCAGAATATTTTAAAAGATAATTTTATTTTTCTTTCTTTTCCAAATAAAATGGATTTCATATCAATAGAAGGTTGTTAATGTTTTTATTAATACCTGTTTGCCATATCATTTATTAGTTAAGTACAATTCATTAACAGTAGAAAAGAAAAAAGAAAAGGAAACATCTCCTGGTAACACATTGCATACAGCACTTAGGTTACAGAAAAGATAATTTTGTCACAATCTTCAATAAACCTTTCTATATTTACAAGTAGCTCTCAAAATGCAATGCCAATCTGTGCTACCTTCTCATTATTCTTCTACTTGCTCTCTAAAGGACAAAGAATCTGACATAATGAAGTCATCAACAGAAATCTGTAACTTAAAACCAGAAACATTATTCTGAAAGTAATAAGGTCAGATCATCTGGCATTCTTCTACAATGGGGCTTTAAAAACATCATTTCACAGACCCTAAGCTCAAGAAATGGACAGTTTGCAGTGCAACATGTAGAGCCACAGACAGCTCAATTTATTACAAGGAAGATAATCTAGGTTGTCATCTGGTTGTCCTGCCTAGCAAGGTTTGGAAGCTCAACAGTACTTCAAGGAGGCTCTGCCTTCTAAATGTTCTTCATGATCAGGGCTTGTGAAGATGTTTGAAAGCATTCTAAGTGTTCTTAATTCTCTATTCTAAGTGTTTTGTCTAAAACTTCCAGTTGTCATTGCCAGCAAGTTTCAATGCTTCCTGCTTGGGCTTCTCTAAAAACCTAGACACAGTAAGCTTCCACTTTATCAATGTGACATGGCAGGAATTTTGCAGCTCCAGAAAATGGTTATGTGCAACAGCTCATACAAAAGTAGGACCAAAAAAACCAAGCCAGACTCAACAGGATCTGCAAGTTGAATTCTGACAGGCACCAAACAACTACCCAAAATGGACATTTCTCAAGACATAAAGGTTGATAATTCTATTGTTACAGAAAGAAACAATTAATTATAAGGATCACACTTCTCAGTATCACCCAAAGATAACTCTCAACACGTTTAATGTGTATAATACAACACTGAAGCTCAAAAACCTCATTAAAGTGTCTTTGCATTTGGATGGTTTTAAGAAATTCAAAGTCAAATTTAAGGTTACAATTGATATTTCAGATGTATGATTGTGTTTGCAACTTCAGCGAACGTATATTAAGCTTGCATTAGTCTCATAAAAGCACAGTTGAATGTATGACTTAGCTGGGGATAG
Source organism: Indicator indicator (assembly GCF_027791375.1). Taxonomy (NCBI): domain Eukaryota; kingdom Metazoa; phylum Chordata; class Aves; order Piciformes; family Indicatoridae; genus Indicator; species Indicator indicator. The sequence goes on along the minus strand of NC_072017.1, from coordinate 16,784,489 downwards.
GAGAAGTATTATAAATTAATGTTTTTGCAATTTGCTGTAGTATTTAATACATATAACTATGGATTACATTGTAAAAATCCTATTTCCCTAATTTTGTAGTAATTCAGCCAGGGCAACAGTGTTTTAACAAGCAAATTATATTTTGAGTCTATCTTGTCTTTACTGACAACAATACATTACAAGAAACAGACAGCAACTTCCTGACTATTCCTTAAGCCATCTTCCAATCTCCATACCTTATAAACTTGTGATCAGCAGCTTAAGTGTGGGGGTTCTGCACAGACCTTTGTATGTTCAGTGCTGTACAAATTACAAGCTATATTTGCCCTAAAGAGGTTAAGACCTTTGGGAAGTCCAGAGACTATTTCAGCCCTTACAACACCCCTTTGAATCATTTCTGCTGGGTCTCCCACTGAGTTGCTTGCACTAAAAAAGCATACTAAAAGATCTCTGCTTTTTCTTCAGCCTTATGTTTAACTAAAGGAATATCTTTCACTTAAGTCTTCCTTTCACAAAGAAATAAAATATATATAACTATAGCCAAATATAGAAAGAAATTTCTTCCTCATACACTCTCCACACAGAGAAGTAGTAAAATCTCTACCGATCAGACTACATGAGATGAAACAGACTTACTCAAAGAAACAAAGGAAATTGTATAATGCAAACTATGAACAAAAATCATGAAACAATCATACAACCACCTCTTTTAAAGCAAGATAGAATTGTATTGCAATATAGAATTATATTATATATTATTATATTTATATAATATTTATATATATTTATATAATATATTATAATTTTATATATATTTATATAATATTTATATATATTTATATAATATATTATAATTTATATATATTTATATAATATATTATAATTATATATATTATAATATTATTATATAATGTTATAATTATATTATAATTCTATATTGCAATATAACTAAACTTAGTGTGTGTTATATTTAAAGAAAACTTATTGCCAGAGTAACATTTTATATATATAGTTTTGAAGACAGTGTTGACATTAAATTATTCTTCAGCATCTAATAAATTTCACATAAACTTTGATTTTTCCAGTTAAATTCTAGCATATAATAAAATATAGGCCCTGTAAAATGGAGATTGCCTTTCTTTAATATAAAATTTGATTCTTTGTGGGTGAACTCAAGGATATTAATTGGCATCTGTGTTTCAGTGAACTCTCAAATGCTGCAGACAGAATACGAGGGCAAATAGGGAGGTAGAGGGGAATGGCAGAAGGGATAATGAACATGAGCCAATGGGAGAGATGGGTAAGATAAAGAAAAAAGACTAGCAGGGATTACACTTGTGTAGGATGGAATAGAAGGAATGAGGTGGGCAAGCAGTAAAGGGAAAATAAACTATACATATATAGGATAAATTCTGTACTGCTGGTAGGCTTGCAAAGATACACATTAGGGGAAAGCTATAGCCACATGAAAGGAAAAGAACAAAAAGAAATCTTGAATATCTTTCTAAATGTAGGAGTTCTATGAATATATTACAATAATATAATTGAAGTCATGAAACACTTCTATTAAAAGTAAAGAATGTTAACAAATTTATGTTGATTATGCAATCTTCACATATTAACATAGGCTGCTGGGTAGAGTAAGATGATTGATTACATACGTTAATTATGAAAAACATCTTGAAATTAGTAAAAACTTTTATTTTTATAGAAGAATCTAAACCTTATTTCACATACCTTCTTAATCTTGTAGACACTCCATAGGTTCCTTATCTGCTTTCCCTCACAACAGTATGTTTAGAAATGTTAGAAACACAAACACCACTGTTTTAAATTTGTGATTTAAATCAAGCTGATCCTCCAGTTTTTAGTTCTTTTTCGGGGTCATTGCTCCATATTAAGAGGAATTCCTACTTCATTAGTCTGAATGTGTATTCTATCTAACAAGATGAATATTAATATACATGTAGAGAAAACACTTTCTACCACTGACAGCATTTATTGCTGGAAGCTATCAATGCCAACATCTCAAAGAGCACATTGTAGCTGAATACAGAGCAGATTAACCTAGCAGAGACAATCTGGAGATGAGTGAAAAACATTGTCAGTTAGTCAGATCAATGTTGCAAATTTCCTACTGTTCTTCCCATTGTTCTTTCGCAAATTCAAGGATTAAAATATAAATCATCAAGCAATAAGAATAATTGTTGAATGATCTTGACTAGGTGCAGCAGGCTCTTGTTAAAAGTGTGCATAACGAATTACTCTGTTGTCATTGAGACTCCTTCAATCAACTGAGTTAATAATTGTTTCAAACTATTTCAATATTCATAATTGGCTTCCATTAACTATGTCTAGAAGTAATGATGTTTTGGGCTTGAGGAACAATTTGCTTCAGTGGAGTAGATCAGTACTGCACATAATAAATGGATTTACTACCTTTTACTGTTAATACTGGCCTTTTACATTTTACTGTGTCCTAACAGGAATCGTAAATTGTAGGAACCCTGAAAGATTTACACTATTCAGTTTAATCATGATACACATTCTACCCTTGATACTGAGGTTTGGTACTCAAATAATGCCCACCAATATGTATTTTCCTACCAAAGTTACTTAATAATGTTTGCAAACAAACTACATACTAGTTAGGGATATTTTTCTTTAATATAGGAATGCATTGGAGACATTTATTTTACTTTAAATAGTTGATATTCACATTTGGAATGCCCAATAATTTCTGTTACTCTGTGAAACAGCAGTTCTGGCTTTCATGTTGACCTCTTTGCCCCCTGAGATACTGATCCTAAGAAGCTGTTAAGAGACAGAGATAGCAGCCTGCTCCCTCCAGCTATCTCAAGCTGTAGAAACCGTTTTGCAAATGTGTTATTTGAAGACAAGATACAAGGAGATGTCTGCAAGCAAGAGGGTTTGTTTAGGGTATGCAGAAGATGTGCCTCATGGAAGTTTTTAAACAAGGTGCACAAGTTCTCTTGCAAATCAGCTGGGAAAAAAATCTTGGAAACAGTTTCTTAGTGTAAGTTCATGACCTTATTAACTTGTACAGTTGGTACCACAAAGCAAGAAGGAATTGTTAGCAAAAGGAGGAAACAAGCAAAGGCAGACTTCAGAAAGAAAACATACAGCCAGCAGAGAATAAGGAAGATTTATTATTAATCATATACTATCTGCAAATTAAGGCAAAAAATCCCTTCCATGTGACAATAAAATGAAGTGAAAGAAACTGAAATATTCTCAGTGTGGATAAGGGAAAATTTAAAAAGGCCTATATGGGATTTTTCTCTGAGATTAGGTTAATATAGAGTCTAAATTTCAAAATTTCAGGTAAAAAGAAAACAAAATCAGAGTACACAATGCTCAATTAAAGCTCATCAGAAAATGATAAAAAGAGATCTGGAGTCCTCTTTCCCTGAAGAAGGCCCAAAAAATTTGAAATTACTGCACAGTAACATGAAGACCTCTGGCAGAATTGCATGACGGAGTTGCACGCTATGGATACTGCATTCCCAGGCAACACTTCATAACAGTAAGGTGAAACATGATGTGGATAAGCACATGACAAGATTTGTCAGTAGTTACAAATGCAAACTTTTTAAGTATTAGAGTTGTAAACTTGGAGTCACCTGCAGTAAAATACTAATAGTGCTGACTCCTCCACTTAACTCTAGACTACATTTTCAGAGCTTCCATCTCAAACATACCAAAAGAGCAGATTCTCTGCAGATTTCAAAATAGGGTTTGAATAATGCAACCCACTTCTATCCATTTTTCATAATGCATGATTGTCAGCCTGTGCAGCGTACACACATCAAGTTAGGATTTCTGCAATACTTGGGGGAAATAAGATTACTTGAAAATTATTTGCTGTCACAGATGAAACTATACATTACATGTATCAATGTAATAATACACAGGGATTTTAAGGACAGGTTGCAAATATTACATTTGCAAAACATTTTGCAATAACCCATTTTTGCTGATCTTTATAACTTTTTTTCATTTTTCAGACATTATAGAGGCATCAAATTGACCTAATTAAAAAATAAAATCTATTATAAAAAAATAAACATACTTCTCAGAAGGGATACCTTAAAAATACTTATGTTATAAACCCAATAATTAACCCAATAATTAACCCAATAATTTTATAAGAACCTTTTAATGGTGTGGGAGTTTCTGTTTTGTTTTGTGTTTTTATGGATATGGAGCTAAAAGCTTTCTATCATACTCCTAAATAATATATTAATTTTCTATACAAAGGAAAAGTGATCTATTGTTTAAATAACTATTTCAATACTACCATATAATCATCAGTGTGAAAACAATTCTTACCAAAAGGCAGTATACACCTCCAAAAAGGCAGTATATATCTCAAACAAATCACTGCACAAATCTGGACTTCAGCCACAGGAGGTCATCCTACTAGTTTGATATATGCAAACGGTGTACATTTCCACTTCTTTCCTGTCTCCTCTTCCTATTCATAGACTCAGACACTTGAACTGGTGCCCTAGTGATTCTCCTTACAGAACCAGCAAGGTCCTCTGCTAAGGCTCTTTAGGATGGTTGCTGTTTTCAGACATAGTAAGACTCAACCCTGAGTAAGCTAGCAATTGCTTGCCCTAATGCAGAGTCTTACATCTTTTGCATCCCATTACACAAATAGTGCTTACAACATAATTTCAGTTCAAATTTAAAGAATCCATAGCTTTTGTAACAGAACAGACATGTATAGGCAAAAGTAGATTAATATCACTGCATACTAATTAGATTACTAAAACAGATTTATTATATGGTATAATTCCAATATTTACAAATACCATAATTCATATCAGCTAACCTTTACTACAAGTCTCACTGTAATACCTTCACAGTATTCCATAAATATTAGTGTAATAATATTAATTACAGCAATAACATTTTTAGTGCTAGCAATATTTAACTTGTCATAGCTACAAAGCCAACAAAACCAGAACAGCAGAAAATCAGAATATCCATTTACCTACCTCTAAAAGCTAGTTTCAAATACTAAGCAAAAGGATATAAAAGTTTCTATACATACCCTTTTGTTTTTCCTCGAAACAGCCACGCATATATATATGTTACTAAATAATATCTTTTCAATAAATAATGGCAATACTCTGATTAACAGAAAGGTTGTCACTGAGGAGCAAATTTGAACATAACGGAATCTGAAATACAGGCGTTCACATTTTGAGAGGAAGGAAACTTTTAGCTGCAAGAACATAGGTAGTTCCAGTAAAGTGTCTGTGGCACTTCCAACAGAGAGTGACAACAGAGTTACAGATTGCAACTTCATTTAGTTTACTATTTGGTTTCACACCTCTAAAAGGAAGTGAATTTGCAACAACCTGAATTAGCTCTGACTGCAGCAGGAAAATGTTAATGAGGAATCTTCCTTCTATGAGGAAGATTACCTCCTTTTTCACTCTAAGAGCATAATTCCCTTGTTTCATGGCCTATATATCACAAAAGTGACAGATGGCACTAACTGGCCTTGCGTACTGAAGAGAAAGAACTGTGGAGAGATGCTGTTGGGAAATATACTAAACCTACCTTGTGCTGTTGGCTTCCTAAAATATATCTCCTCATCCGGCTCCCAAAGTACTCATTTGATAACCATACATCTATTTCTGTTGATTTCAGAATCTTGTCAATATCAATGATTAAGTGAATCTCTTACACCAGTACATCACAGACATAGTGTTTACTGCATTTTATTAAGATATTAGAAGAAAGACTGAATACCACAACTGCCTCAAGCAGATTACTCAGTTTCAGTGGAGCAGCCTACAGAGCTGTTAAACCACCAAAGCATGCAACATAAACCATTCTAGTTAAAATATCAGAACGATTTAGACCACCATATTTATTTTCTTAGGATCTCTTTGAATCACAAGGGACTAAAATAACTCCTCTACATCCACACTGAAGGAATCCACATCCACTTCTAAACATTAAGTCACACTTGGGGAAGCAGCTACCATTGGCAAAGTGCTAATGTTGCTAGTGTTGAAGTCTAGGACTATGGGGAATGAAGTTTCATAAAAGTGATTCAGAAAGCAACATAATGAGCAGTTAGTCACAATGGAAAGGTCACACATTGATAATTCCAAGGTTGTTGTTTTTTTTTTTTCTAACCATCTGTCCTGGTTTGAGTTAGAACTAATTCTGTTCAGTGATTTTAATTTTCAGGTCAGCCTCTTCTAAGTTAGCACGCTTTGTGAAATAAAGACCAAGGTTTGGCAGAGAGTGTTGTCTTCTATCAGTGATAACGCTTGGTGGTTGTAGTTAGCACCAAGCATTGGTACACAGCCCAAGGTTGCTGCTAAATCTTGTGCACTCTGGGTGGTGAGGGGATTGGGGGGTTGTCAGAAAGTAAAAGGCTGCACCTCTGAAGAGTGGACAGGGCAGGTGATCACAAAATTTCCAACTAGCTATTCCATTCCCTATGTGCCATATTCGGTATCAAGAAGGTCAAGTTTCTTCTTCAGATGGGTGGTATCTGAGGAGGAGTCTGTACATTCTGATTTTGATCCTAACCAATATGTTCCTGAATCAATTACAGAATTCAGTTCCTGAATCCAGTCTGGACTTCCCCAGTGCATCAGTGGTGACAGTGATGTAATTGCCATCAGTGGAGGAGTGTGTGGGGGTTGATATTGGTTTTGTATATACTTGCGTATATGTTATTTTATAATTATTACTGTCATTAAAACTATTTCAGTTGTCTTTTCCAAACCGTAATTCTCACTCCCTTACTCCCTCTCTTGCCTTTGGAAAAGGAGAGAGGCTGGCAGAGAGTGTCTATCATTCATTTAGTGGCTAGTCCGCCCCTAACTCTTGACACCGTCCAATGTGTTCAAGGTTGATGGCTTGAGAAATGACTGTGTAAGTGAAGAGTCTACCTCATTCAGCTTGGAGATTTTTGAGGATATGCCCTCCTCTACCTGTCTGTACAGTAGGTGTTCTCATGAATTTAAATACATTTCATTTAGTTGAGTTTTCAAGAACTTAGAGTATCTCTTTCACCTGGGTTGCCCTGAAGAAATTCAAGTTAGGCTATAACCCAATACTTTAAGACAAAATCTTTAAAAATACCGTGATTCCTTTCAGAAAGTACTGGCTTTAGCACCCTATTACAGGCTAAATTTAGTTCTGTATTTCCCCCTTCAAAACAATAAAAAAAGAGAGCATTATTTTCTCTAAACTTTTGCTATGAAACCACTATTTCTACCCTACCCAGCATCTCCCCAGGATGTATTCCATACCTCATAATTAATGAAGACGATCATTCCACATTTTAACTTGGCATTTAGTGAATTTTAAGACCAGCTGCAAAACTATAAATATTTACTACTTATTATAATTTCCAAAGTGGATAGAACTGTAGCTAATATATGTTATTGGAGCTCTGATAAGAATCCAAGGAGCAGGAATCAGGGACCACACCCACGGTGCATTTAAAATCCACTCTGCTAATAAAATTATAGACAGAAACCATAAGCATGATTAAGCAGAATCTAACACTCTTCACTCCACTGCAGCAGCTGCCTAGCACATTCACAACGGAAGGACAGACTCTGCATCATTCTGAGGCACTTCACAGCACTAGAAGCATTAAGAGCCAAAATTTCATAAATTATCCTTAAGTATAATTTAGTAGGGCACACTAGTAGGGAACACTACTTATTATTTTTGATTAGTACAATAAACATTTAGATTTTGTTTCCATTTCAAAATAGAGAGTTTTACGAATGTAGACACTGCACTGTCTGTTTCTACTTACGTATTTTCTCCTCCTATTTTTTGGCCTCTTAGGGCAGTAAAATTGCCATAGGGATTTTGTGTTGCCAACTGTTAATCAATAGTTCTGACAAAATATCAAACATTTCTTCTCCCTACAAAATTATTTTACAAAGCAGAGTAATATATATTCAAACAGGTAGAAAATTACTGTGTGCAAATTCCTTTGAGATTCATATAGTTTATTCAGTTAAATGCAATGGCTCATCTGCTTGTAGTCAAAATATTTGTTTGTCCTCCCATTAAGACATAACTTCAGACACATCTTTCACAACTAAGTAAACTGACATTTCAATTTCAGTAGATCTGCCGAGGGAAAAATTTTCTTTAGTATATCTTTCAGTAAATAAAACCCCAAGCAAATAAAAAAGCTTCTGGCAAACCCAAACAATTAAATTCCAAGGCAAAAAAATAAATCACCTTTATTTTTATTTATCACAATTCAGGTGAATTGTATGCATTTAAAATATATCTCCTGCCTGATATTTATACTTAAGTATTTGACAGTGGAAAGCTGGAAAACTCGCTCTGAAGAGAAAGCATCGATTTGTGGCTGTTCTGCACTAATAGCTTCCTAGGGACTAATAAAATACGTTAGAGCTTAATAAAATGACTGATCGTTCATTCAGGACAACAATGAACCTTAGCCACCGAGTCAAGCCATTATTCTAGTCATTATTCATCTAGTCAAGTCATTATTCTAAATGACAAGCCAAAAAGGCAAAGCAGAAGTCACATACTTCCCATCAACCCAATACCTATATATATGCAGGTCACTTTGTCATAGGAGATCAGGTTAGTCAAGCAGAATGTGCTCTTCATGAACCCGTGTTGGCTGGGCTTGATCACCTTATTGTCCTGTATGTGCCATGTGATGGTACTTAAGATGATCTGCCCCATAACCTTCCCTGGCAACAATGTCAGACTGACTGTCTTGTAGTTCCCTAGACCCTCCTTCCAGCCCTTCTAGTAGATGAACCTCACATTTGCTAGTAGTCAGTCAACTAGGATCTCCGTGGTTAGGCAGGAGACCACAAGCTCATGGAACTATCCATCATTAGAGGTCAATGTTTTCATGGATGGTCAAATCATTTCTCTGAAACAGCTTGCATGGACAAAAAGGTTTACAAATTTGAGTATAGCGTTCTTCAGCTTTAGTTATGACCATTAGCAGCCAGATAAGAATCTGGATTTCAAGTATCTAAGAAAATCATGTTTTAAAGAGGAAATTTTGAAGTCTTTAGAAAACACATAGTTTAATTTGAGGTTACAATAAAGTACATTGTTAGATGTAATTAATTTACATAAAAAAGGAAGGAGATGTTCATCAATTCAAAGGTCTTCCAGAAATAGTTGGGGTGTTTTTTCAGGAGTAGAAAAGTATGAAACCTTCAAAACTGATGAATTTAGAAAAATCAGAGGCAATAGTTTTGACATTTTAAGTCTCAGGGTTCTGCACAAATCCTCAATAACTTATTTATTTTGTTTATTCACAGATATAATCTGTTAATTGTTACACACTCCTGCTTTATCTAGAGTTTAGAGACACATATTTTTTGCACTTTTCAGAAAATAACACAGGATAAAAAAGGAAAAAAACAAGCATGATTCATCAATATTATATGTAGTAATGTCTATTAATTTATTAAATTGTAACTATGGGTTATCAAATAGTAATACAAATTGCATGTAAATGGAAAAAAATCAGCTCTGTCAAGAGTTCATTTGCGGATCTCATGAGGTTTAACAAGAGCAAGTGCAAGGTTCTGCACGTGGGCCAAAACAATCCTCGCTATCAATACAGACTGGAGGATGAGATGTTAGAAAACAGCCCTGTGGAAAAGGACTTGGGGGTTCTGATGCATGAGAAACTGGACATGAGCAGACAGTGCTTGCAGCCCAGAAGGCCAATCACATCCTCAGCTGCATCAAAGATTCATTGCCAGCAGATCCAGAGAGGTGATTCTGCCACTTTGCTCTGGTGAGACCTCATCTGGAGTACTGTGTACAGGTCTGGAGCCCTCAACATAGGAAGGACATGGACCTGACAGGTCCTGAACAGGACCAGAGGAGGCCCATAGAAATGATCAGGGGAGTGGAGCATCTCTGTTACAAGGACAGGATGAGAGAGCTAGGGTTATTCAGCCTGGAGAAGAGAAGGCTCTGAGGAGACCTAATATTGGCCTTCCAGTACCTGAAGGGGGGCTGGTGGAAAGAGACTGTTTACAAAGGCCTGTAGTGATAAGACAAGGGGCAATGGCTTCAAACTGGAGGAGAGCAGATTTAGACTGGATGTTAAGAACAGGTTCTTTATTATGAGGGTGATGGAACACTGGAATAGGTTGCCCGGGAAGGTGATTTGGGCTCCATCCCTGGAGATCTTCAAAGTGAGGCTCAACAGGGCTCTGGGCAGTCTGGTCTAGTTGAGGATGCCCCTGCTTACTGCAGAGGGAATTGGACTAAATGACTTTTGGAGGTCCCTTCCAGCTCAGACCATTCTATGATTCTATGATCTTACCCAAATCATTCTTTCTATGATATTCATTACAATACATTTTCTTCAGTCAAATTTATATTCCCTGTGGAATTTTCAGTAGTTTTCAAAGGACATAATTAAAAGAAACATCCAACTTACATGGTGAAGACATCAATAACATCTCCTGCAGCTCTTGTCATCTCAAAGTAGGTTTGCAGAATGTTGACAGTTCCTGAAAGTGCTTCATGTCCACAACCACAGAACAGCGCAACTCCAGCATACAGCAGGATGGTGGCAATCAAAGATGCATAGGGAATACCTCCCAGGCATTTGATGCAACACTCAAAGCACCCTACAAGAAAATAGAAGTTGTGTGTTAGCATGTTGTATTAAGGAAGCTAAAAGAAAGCTTTTGCTTTTAAGGAACACTTTTGAAAATGGAATACTGCAGGCCTGAGATTAGGTCAAATACAACAGCCCATAATATCAGAAAATCTGTGAAAGGGCACAGAAGGTTAATTCAACTCCTGAGTTTTCTCTGTTGCTGCCTATTATTTGTAGACACGTCATCCTGTATTCACAGTTTCTATTGCTCACATGCCAGATTATTGAGGAGGATTCTCAATAACCACAGAAAGAAGATATTCAGTTCCATTCTTTACATCAACATAGGTTTATTCCATTTTCTCACCTGTAAAGTACTGACAACAGAATTGCTCCTGTTCAATTCTTTGCACATCACTGAAATTCCTCACAAGAACTAAAAAGGCACACAATTGGCAACAATTATAGAAGTTGAGTATGTTTTACCCTGTGCAAAGTTTCTTAAGTGAAGGCAGTTGTTTTTGAATCATATAAGGCCAAGCATCTGTCTAGTCATCACATTGTCTAACCTAAAGCTCATTTCCACAACAGACCTTTTCCCCAGCAAAGGTGCTCCTGTTTCTGCAACTACTTTGCCTTGTTTATCAAGTAGCTTCATGAATGCAGCATCTCTGACTCTTCCAAATCTTACCACTCCCACAGGACTTTTACACCCTGTAAAGCCCTTCCTATTGCCTTCTGGAAGGCTGAGGGAAGACAACGTTCATTGACTCAGAGACCAGAGGTTTTACTCTGTCATGTAGATCTAAGTTTAGCAGTTCCTTATACACAAGATTCTCTGAAGATAACAGTTTAAGCAATTTTTAAATATACACAAATTTTCACAGAATCACAGAATGTTAAGAGCTGGAAGGGCCCTTAAAAGATCATCTAGTCCAACCCCCCTGCCAGAACAGGATCACCTATACCAGTTCACACAGGAATGCATCCAGGTATTTATTGTAGTTAAATAGAAACCTCAGTATTTTGTAGATACGGGTACTACAAAACTGCTAGATAATTCCTCTAAGAAAAATACAAATGAAGATACAAAATATGTACAAGACAAGAAAACCTTCAAAAATGAGGGTAATTCTCCAGTATGTATGCTGGTTATATAAAATAAATAACAATAGAGCTTGAAACTACTTTTCTTTAACAACAAACAAGTCAGTCACAGCCAGCTTTAAAATACCAAATGTAAAATGTTCAAATTCATAAACTTAAAGTGTTGCTGAAGCCTTATTAAATAACCTGTTGTGCAAGTCACCCACTTCCAGCAGCCATCACATACCTGCACAGGTATAGCACTTTCCACCCTTCCAGTACTGTGGCAACAACCTTTTCTTTTTTTCCCCTCTCTGAGCCCATACAATGCTGTATATACCCTTCTTGCAACTCATATCCTTCTCACTGAACTGATGGTAGGCAGCTTTTCCATTCAGCAGCACAGGGCTTTTAATGTTCAGTGATGACTTTGTCTTTTTCTCCAGTGATTGTTAGACTATGAGAATTTACGTGTCATGCTTTTGGAGTAACTAATTCTGCATGCAAATAAACACAGAAAATCTCTTAAAAAATCTTCAGTTCTGCTTTCCCTTAATAATATTGTAATTAATGTCTCAGTATTTAAAAGCCTACACAATACTAGAAAAGGATTCTTCATTGGATAATCTACTGTCTAAAAGGCATAAAAATAAGAAATATGTATGGAAAATGTATACACTGATCAAGGACTACAGTGAAGCACATAGCTGCCTGATATCAGAGTTTATCATAAAATGCCCATTGCCACTTTACTATTTTCATAATGGAATAGCATCATAAAAAGCCTCAGGAAACAAGCAATGCTGTACACCTGTGAGCATTATATGAAAGAGTGAAAAGAGGAGGAAAGATAGTAGAGTGATAATGGAAATGATGTTTGAGGTTGTTAGAGCACTGAAACAGGCTACTCAGAGACATGGTAGAGTCTCCACCTCTGGAGTCATTCAAAAACTGCCTGGATGCCATCCTATGCAGTCTGTTCTTGAGGAACCTGCTCTAGCAGCAGCAGTTGGACTAGATGACCTCCAGAGTTCCCTTCCAACTCCATCTTCCTGTGATTCTGTAGGAGGGCTGGTAAAGTTAAAGATGAAGAAATAAGGTAGACCTAAATACATACTGGGACTATAGTGATAGCATTGTAACAGCTTTGGGCAGAGAGCTGGAAGAGAGACTATGTATAGATTTCTTTTTCACCTTCTGAGGCAGGCAAAGTGGAAGAGAGAAAGGTAAATGACAACAGAGAATAAAAAACAGCTAAAAATCTGAACTAGAATAAATTTTACTAAGTTCACACTCCCATACAATTGCTATATTTAATAGTGTGAGTGTTGTTACCTGGAAACAATTGGCTGTGTACTACCTCCTGAAGCAGCAGCACCACATCCACAAAGCCCAGTGAGAGCTGATGACACACTCAGATATCACAAAATACTTTTCTAGTAATATGGTCTTAGTACAGTTAAACAGTGTAATACAGTAAAACAGCCTAACAGAGTAAAAAAAAATAAGCATAATACAATAAAGTGATTAGAGACATAACAAGGTGAAATCCAAACAAAAAATTCATCAGAAACAAATATTTTTTTCCTAATCTTTTAAAATTGGAAAAAATAACAGATTTATAGTTTTTGAAGGAAAAGTGCTTCTCTTCCTCTCTCATATCAAAACTGTGCATCTTTATAAGCCTTTGAGAGAAGCTTTTGATAGTAGTATATTTTACCAATTCAGGACATTTTTACTCATAGAAACTTTATTGGAAAAAAACTCCTCCAATCACATGAAATTTTCAAATAATCAAGGTCATGTTAATTTATTCAGCTTTTCCCTAGGCCTACAACTTTTGTCTCTGCTACTTCATTAGTAACTCTAGAGGTTCCAGTGTTGTCAAATCAATTGAAAACCAGTGAAGCAGGACTAAGGTTTTAAAACAGGTGCACACCTCAGTCATACACCACACAAGGTAATGTGCTGTAGGTAACATTTGCTCCACTACTTTGCTATCAGCTGCTCAGAATGTGAAAATAGGTGTTTAATAACAGAACAATAGAAATGCTCTTTTGATTTGCACAATGATATTGAACCAACGGTTCAGAATGTGACTCATAGGTGCAGTGAGTGTATATGTCTGTGTGAGACAGGCAGTCATTCACAACTCAACACTGTCTTCACAAGGCATTTTAAATATACAGGCACAGAAATAATTACTAGGAAAAATGTTTAAAATTGCATGCTCCTTTGAAGTTTGTTTCTGTCTGCAAATACAGGCTTCAGTACTTTTCAAACAGTTCACTCTGCACAATAAGCCTCCACAAAGATCTTATTCAATATAATTCAGCATTTACTGCTTTTATTTTGCTTATGTTTACCAAGATTTTCCCTCATGTAAAAATCTAGACCTGCTGGGACCATGTGTTTTACATAAACCACAGGAAGTAATCTAAAGCACTGTTCTTTGTAGCTTTCAACATGAAGAACTGCACTGTCGTATTTGTGGGTTTTTAAAATGTTATTATATTTTTTAGATGTTATTATAAATCAATCCACAGAGAAAATATACTAATGAAACACATATAAGATGACAACACAAAGAATTCTATTTTACAGTGATTGAATACATGGATATATGCATATTTTACATGGCTATACTCAGCTGTCAAAATAGTGCACATTAACATTGCCTTATACATATATTTCCACTTTCCAGTCAGCAAAGACCTCATAGACAACTACCTCCATTTCTCTTAGTACAATTATTACTGTCTATATTAGAAATACTCTTGGTATAGATATATAAACTTTCACTTTGAAAGGCTTGCAAAGCATTCTTTATACAAGCAAATCTGCATACCCCTTCTAGCTTCTGCTGGTCTTTTGGGTACAGATTTTCTAATATATCTCCAAATGCCCCAGCCAGACATAAATAGATCTTGTCTATTTAGATCTTGAGCAAAACAAGAAATTGTCTACAATTGCCTGACTTGCTAATTATTCAAACAAATCACACTACAATTATAATTTCTTTGTGTGCTAGTGATATGTAGATTCTTTCTCCTCAGTGCAGATCAAGACATATAACTGACAAATAAAACACACTATTTCTAGCCAGTTCATAAAAGAAGATTCGAGACTTCACGTAGCATAAATCCGTCAAAGCGAAATTCAAACCAATGATATCAGAATCAGTTTCAGAATGCTCTTTTGCTTATGTTTTTTACATAAACTCTTGAGAAAGCCCATTCACTTCACATTTCTATGGAAAAATTAACATGGAGAAAACAAATACTTAAAAATGCAAAATCAAACAGAGAATACAGGAGGATTTTCTAATTTTGTTTTTTTCCTCTTTTCTAATGCATCTTAGAGTCGAACATGTAGGAAGATTACTCACAGATAACTATATCTCCAGTAAAAATCAGTACCTCAGAAGATCACATAACATTTTAATGGTATCTTTTCTTACCTTTCTGACATTTTTTTTTTTTCCAGCAGTAGACACCAAAGCTCAAGTAATATGTAAAAGAACTACATAAACTTGAAATGGAAAATAAAATAAGAAAATCTTATTTGCCTTCCATGCTTGGCTAGGCATGCATTTATTTCATATCTAAACTTGTACCACTTGTCACACAGCTTTCATGGCCAATCAACTCAAATAGATTTTCACAGACCATCATGATTTAGTTTTGAATTTTACTAAGCTAGCATTACCTTTGAGATGTCAAGCTACTTTTATGTAATATTTTAATTGATAAATACACCCATGATAACACATCATACTGAACAAAAAGCAACATAGAATCACTGAATTCTATGTTATCTAGATCTAGTAGCAACCCCTCCCCCCCCCAATTTGTTCATATGGTGTGACTTCTTGATCTGAAACTGTTCTTCAAAACATCAAAGCAGAGGAACAGAAATAACCCAGGTTCTTTGATGTTGTCCCATGTACAGAACACATAAGGCATTTGCCACGTAGTTTAACAAAGCTGCAAATAAATGTAAGCAACATTTGGGAATCAGTCAGTAAAGGTCATCTCTATGCTATGATCTGGAAAACCTATTCAGGAAGTGCTGCACACACATCGGAATTAACCAGCACATACAATAATTTCATCTTATCTGTCATTAGTCATGCTTCAGCAATACTCAATTGTGGATATATAAAAAAAATCATATTCTGTCACCCTGGACTGTATTATTTTATCAATGATTAAATAGATTTCTGACTTTCTCTGTTGCACCTAAGTAGCCTGCCAAAGTATTTGCTGAAGTTGGATAACTCTGTAATAAATGACAAAGATTGCTAGACATCATACGTTAATTAGCAGCTTTTGGCAGAATGCAGATCTAAGATACTGCGACGGCAGAAAATCAGTGACTTGGTAGCAAAGTCACATCATGAATCATGATCAAAGGTCTAGGTTTCACAGTGTGAAAGTCCATTTAAACTTTGGCAGAGGCTGTAAAACATCCCAAAGAGCTACTGCTCTGCAACTCTTTCCTACTCCATAACTCACCAACACAGAGAAGGTACCTTGAATTGACTGGAACTACTTTTTTACAAAAAATGCTTCATCATCTTTGCCAGTCAGGAAACCAGATTTCCTCTTTAACAGGCAAGTAAATGATCATCCTGCATTCTGTGTGCTTCCTTTGAGGTATTGGTGTCACCTTTCACAGTCCTGTCAATTGTAACTCTAACAAAGAAATAATTTAAGCAAAAACTCCTGACTGCACATCTCACAACTTGTCAAACAAATGGGATCAGTTACTATTTAGGTACCTACACAAGGCTCCATTTAGTAAGGTATTGAGCATGTGCTTGACTGCAAATGTGTCTTGTCTCATCAACTTAAAATCAAATTAACACTGTACCTTCAGTAAGAATATGAGGCAAATAGCTAGAACTAGATGACATCATACCACAATTATTTCCAAGTTGTTTAACCCCATCTAATACCTGAATTAATTGTTTTCTAGGGTAAACCTCTGTAAAAACTTTTAACTTGCACTAATTTACTGAGAGGAAGCAGTATCTTTCTGGTTTACTTTTTTTTTTATTAGTACTTAGTGTTCCTGGACCCAGAGAGAGGAGGTGGGTCCAGGAACCCACCTGAGTATGGTGTTAGGCTGTGAACTGAGCATAAGAGGGAGTAAATCATCTCTGCTGTCCTCTCACCTAGTCAGCACAACTGTTTGGCCATCCAAGTGACACATGTAAAATTGCCTGAGAAAGACATTTCTTGGGAGCTAGAGTTGGAAACAGAAAACAAGAGCTGCCCTTTAATTCTGGATTTAGTTTAGCAGAAAACACAGCTCTAATATTCCCTAACCCTGAGTAACAAGTATGATTTTGTTTACATTTTGAAATATAAACAATCAAACCACCTCATCTCATCAGTCATATTCCATCCCAGTGACCATGTTAGAAGTTAGCTCATAGCTGGTAAGAAGAGAGATATATTACTGCATTAAGAAGTCACAATTGTAAAGGTTGAATTACACTTTGAAAGTGGAATCTATCCATTAATAACTCAGATCAGGATTTTCTCCTACAGCTAAATCAATGGATTCTATTAAATTATTTCTTTTACCTGTGTAGCTAATTTTTTCTTTTCCAAAAAAAGGAAAATGGGTATTATTTGGAATACCATTTGTAACACACCTGTCATTAGGAGTTCTGGGCAGATAATGAGCCCCTAGCAAGCCATAACTTGCTAGATATAGAGTTCAGCCTATCCCTAAACCACCAGAGCACAAGTAAAGGTCTCTGGTCTTGAAGAATCCACCATAGAAATGTGATATAAAACACTCCCTATCTCCTTGTACTTTTGTTCCTGACAGCCACCATCTTTTCTGTCATTCTTTATTGCTGTATTGTAAAAGTACCTGCAAAACCTACTAAGAATCAGACTCTAGTTGTCTGTGCTATAAAAGGAACAATATAAAAATGGACATGACCTGGCTTGGTCTTTTCTTACCAAATTTTAGACACCAGTACACATGACATATTTCATGTTTGTATAAGAAATTTTACATATGCAGCATTTATAAATGCCCATGATGTTTTCGTTTATTCATGTGCAAATGGGTAATGCTTTCTGGTGAGAGAGGAACTGATTAAGAGAAAACGTTAGAAGGAGCTTTTGTATTTGCTTGAGAAGATTCACTCTTTCTACAGGCACTGTTATAGGGTTATAGCTTGAAAAGTAAATGAATGTAATTCTTCCAGTCAAAGTATTAATTAAAATATTTTATGTATACACACCTTTGAAATAAACTACAAACACAAATGGACACTTATATTTATGGGACATTGATGATTGTGGCAATGTACAGAAAATTGTGTTGTGATTAGCTGTTATAGACTCTTCAGTACATTAGGTTTATTGCTGTTTAATGAGACAAAACTTAATCTTGCAGTTAATAAGTATTAAAGTTACTGACACAGAGCAGTCACTGCCTGAGATACAAATCAGTCAGGCATAACACAGTCAATCTTTGTAATCTGGCTGATTTAACACAGACAACATTTGTTAGCCTAAAAACCACTCTAAAGCTAAAAGGTCAAGAGTGAAACACAGGAGTTGCACAAATGCAATACAATGAATTCAAGCAGTTTGTCTGGCACATGTACTTTATCATGTATCTAAGATCTGTACATTAAATAAATTTACAATTCATTGTTGTTAACAAATAGATTAAAACATTGTATCAATAATGCATAGATGATGATTGAAACTCTTACAGATGTTTATGGTTTTAATCTGCTGGAAACAGTAACAGTTTGTAAGAAAACTAATTCTATGCAATATTTAGCACTCTCATTATAAATTACAGTTTTGTGTAGTTAACACTCAAAAATAATAAAAATACAACTGGAAGAAAGTTGTGAATACTTTGATCTCAGGAAATTTTCCAGCAGGTGTGCAGGACATAATGGCAAGTAGTATATGAATAAATTACCAAATATTCAGCTGCCTTAAATGATCTCTTTTGTATTACAAATGTTTCCATTAATGAAGTAGGGTGTGTAGGTTGTATAGCTGTTAGCTGATAGCAGTAGAATTCAAGAACTCAAAAATCTTGGGCTCTTAGATATGGTAACAATCAAAAATTTCTTTTACTGGACATTACATATCTTTATTCAACCACATATGCATCTTCTGATCCTATGTCCTCCTGTCCTCCTGCACTTTTATCTCAAAGGCCTCTCTGACTTCATCTGCTCCCTTATCCTCAGGCTGTCTACCATGGCTACTCTTATTCCATTGAACGTCTCTTTTCCTGAGATACAGTCAAAGCAGATAGTGTCACTTGTTCTGTTCAAAGCGGAGAGAGAGAGAGCTCGTGTGCTTTGAGGGTTGAGCAGTGAGAACAGTGTTGCCTCCCTCCTCTCTCCCCATCTCTAACTACCCAATTCCAGCACCCCTCTCCAAGTCACTAAATATATTCCTTCATGAAACAGACAAACAGTTTGTTGTATGCATTATTACCCAAAAGGGTAGAATAACTACAACTAAGGTAGCAAAACAAAACAAAACAAAACAAAAAAGAAGCAAGGAGCAATTACAGAAATCTTCAGTCTGAAATGTTGAATATTCTGAATATTTCCACCTGAAAAAAACAAACCAAACCAAAACAACAAACCCATTAATTTATCAATAGGCAGTTTTGTAGACACAAATAAAACAGAAACAAAAGTGCCTGCTAGTGAAATTAGAATAAACAGTTTAAAGGTATCCTTTCCTTAGAGTAAATTTACACATCCACTTTTCTCATTTTTAATAACTTTAAAGATAAGCAAAATCTCTGTGAACCTACAATTGTTAGTGATTTAAAACTACCAAGATCTCAAGTTTTTTAAAATAAAAGAACTATAGTAGCCAACTTCTATCAGCTTCAGAAAGAATAGGCATTTAAAGCTCCCACCAGATTGAAACAGCTTTTATTACTGACTCCAGTGGCAACAGAAAAGTCATCAACCATTCAGTGAAGAGACAATTTTTGTAGTACAGGAACGAATAACTCTATCAAGGAAAACCACTCCCAACCAGACAGATTAGAATCTAGTGAAGGACCAGTCTGCATTAAGCATGCTTTTCATTTTCACCGTCTATATAAAATGGAAAAAGTATTCATTCTCATATGCTAAAATAGTAAAATAAATTTACAACTAATATATGAGAGGCAGACAGGAAAATTACATTTCAAGAACACAGACTCTGAAATCATATTTTGTATTACTCTTGTTCAACTATTGCTTTGTTATGATAGAATGTTTTCTTTCTAGTTTTACACAGGTTCATATAAGATATTTAGATATAATATTTTCATTAAAGTTTATAGTTTAGACAAAACGCCATCTATATAGGATGCTGAAAGTTAATTATAAATCTCTATATGTTTTCTACTTCTTAATATCTTTTCTAATCCTTCATGTTTTGTTTTGTGTTTTTTTGCCACTAAGTCTTTCTTCAATTTATTTTTTTCTTAATGTTTCACAGAATCACAGAATGTTAGGGGCTGGAAGAGACCTCAAGAGATTATCCAGTCCAACCCCCCTGCCAGAGCAGGATCACCTATACCAGATCACACAAGAACTCATCCAGGCAGGTCTTGAATATCTCCAGAGAGGGAGATTCCACAACTCCTCTGGGCAGCCTGTTCCAGTGTCATCCTCATAGTGAAATAATTCTTCCTCCTGTTTTCATGGAACTTCCTATGCCTCAACTTCCACCCATTGCCCCTTGTCCTGTCATTGGGCATTGCCAAGAAAAGCCTGGCTCCATCCTCTGAGCACTCACCCTTTACATATTTATAAACATTAATGAGATCACCCCTAAAGTTTTCTCCAAGCTAAAGAGCCCTAGTTCACTTAGTCTCTCCTCTTAAGGAAGATGTTCCACTCATTAATCATTTTTGTGTCTCTGCACTGGACTCTTTCAAGCAGTTCCCTGTCCTTTTTGAACTGAGGGGCCCAGCCCTGGACACAATATTCCAGATGTGACCCCACCAGGGCAGAGGAGAGAAGGAGAAGAACCTCTCTTGACCTACCAACCACATCCCTTCTAATACAACCCAGGATACCATTGGCCTTCTTGGCCACAAGAGCACATTGCTTGTGCTCTTCCATCCATTAGAACCCCCAGGTCATTTTCTCCTTCACTGCTCTCCAGCAGGTCAGTCCCCAACCTATACTGGCACATGGAGTTGTTCTTCCCCACTTTACACTTGCCCTTGCTGAACTTCATTAAATTTCTCCCTGCCCAGCCCTCCAGCCTGTCCAAGTCCCACTGAATGGCAGCACAACCCTCTGGTGTGTCAGCCACTCCACCCTGTTTGGTGTCATCAGCAAACTTGCTGACAGTGCACTCGGTGCCCTCATCCAGGTCGTTGATGAATATATTGAACAGTACTGGTTCCAGCACTGACTCCTGAGGGACTCCACTAGATACAGGCCTCCAACTAGACTCTGTCCCACTGACCACAACTCTGTGACTTCTTCCCTTCAACCAGTTCATCAGTTGTTACGTCCTAGTCATGTTTCGGAAGACTGCTGCTTTACATTAGCAGAATGTTCTACTAATTTTGTGCTTTCTTCAAGCCTTTGAACTAGAAGCAAGACTTATTTTCTTAGCTAGGATAAACTGAAGGATGATAAAGTAATAGGGTAACATTGCAAACAGTTTTTTAGAGCACAGAATGTGAAATACAATGACTATGTATTTCCTCCCAGAAATCTGTTAGGGAACTACATTTAAGACAGGTAGTGAAAAGGCAAGAAAACCTCTGTGAAAGAGCAATAAAAAGTGTGAAACATGCTAAACAATAATAGTAAAACTGCCATTTAACATTTTTTATCTTAATTCTGACAAACAGCTACACATTTTTTTTAATCATCCATTATGACGCCAAACAAGACCAAGTACAAGAAGCCAATATACTTCCTACACAATCTAACCCTTACCACAATTGCATAAATACTGCAACTTACAGTTGGAATAGCTTTTTAGAAAGAAATGAAGTATTAATTTATGGATTTCAAATGGTACAGAATGAAACATACCTACAGGTGATTTGTTCTAAATATGAAATTACAAGACAGCATGAAAATCATCAGCATACTGATAACCACCAGTTGAATTTTCCAATGCTGTAAGGGTGAAATGCCTGCAGTAACTGACTATGATTTATATTTGCTCTAGAATCTTTTATTGTTACTACATTTTTTTCCCCAAATTCCAAATACCAAGAAAAACACATGCCAGTCTCAAAATAAGGAAGCATTACCTAGAAGCCACAATCCATGATAACTAGCTTTCATTTATCACATATCTCATAGAATGGTTTAGGGTGGAAGGGACCTCAAAGATCATCTGTTCCAACACCCCTGCCATGGGCAGGGAGGCTTCTCAACTAGACTTGGTTGCCCAAGGCCTCATCCAATCTGGCCTTAAACACCTCCAGTGCCTCACCACCCTAGTACTGAAGAACCTCTTCCTAAGATCTAGTCTAAACCTACTCTCCCTCATTTTAAAACCAATTCACCTAGTCCTGTTGCTTAACACCCTCATACAAAGTCCCTCTCCAGCTTTCCTGTAGGCTTCCTTCAGGTATTGAAAGGCAGCTACAAGGTCCCCCCCTAGAGTCTTCTCTTCTCCAGGCTGTACAACCCCAGCTCCCTCAGCCTATTCTCATAGTAGAGGTGCTCCAGCCCTCTAGTCATCCTTATGTCCTTATCTGGACTTGCTCCAATATCTCGATATTCTTCTTATGATGGGGACACCAGAACTGGATGCAACATTTGGTGTGGTCTCACAAGAGAGCAAAAGGGAAGAATCCCCTCTTATGACCTGCTGGCCCCACTCGTCTTGATGCAGGCTAGGACACAGTCTGCCTTTTGGGCTGCATGAGCAGACTGTCAGCTCATGTTGAGCCTCTCATCAGTCAACACCCCCAAGCCTTTTTCTTCAGGGCTGCTGTCAACCCACAGCACACAGCCTGTATCTGTGCCTGGGGTTGGCCTGACCCAGATGCAGGACCTTGCACTTGGACTTGCTGAACCTCATGCACTTTGCACTGATCCACTTCTCAAGCCTGTCAAGGTCCTTCTGGATGGCATCCCTTCCCTCAAGTGAATCCACCACATAACACAGCTTGGTGTCATCAGCAGACTTCCTGAGGGTGTGCTCAGTGCCACTGTCCATGTTGCTGACAAAAATGTTAAACATCACTGGACTCAGGACAGACCCCTGATGAACTCCACTTGTCACTGGTCTCCACCTGGACATTGAGCCATTCACAACAACTCTTTGAGTGCCACTGTGTAAGCCAGCTTCTTATCCACTGAGTGATCCATCCATCCATCAAGTCCATGCTGCTGGTCTGCTCTACAGTAGGAGAGCTCTGTAGTGCTTCACAGTTATGCCACTGTGATGGCATGCTGTCTAATCTCACAATTCACAACCAGAAATATCCACCTTCCTGTAAATTATTTCACTGAAGTCGTTCCAGAAAAATAAATTAAAAAAAAAAACAAACCAAAAAGCAAGAGGCCAATACAACATATTTAGAAAGAAACCAGAGATATAATTTTAAAAGTTCAAAAGACAATTTTACTAAAGTATTATCACAGTGACAACAAAGTCTTCTAAATTCTATTTATAATATGTAGGATTTATATAGGATATTCCTTACCTAAAAAATTTGTAGTTATTTTATTATGATTCAACAAAGAATATTTCCAGGTAGTGTGCTACTTGGTCTTTAAGATACAGAGTGTTTCTGTCATACTCCCAAAAGGTTTGAGTTTAAAAGCTTTTTAATGTACTACATTATCTGATTAAATATATTGGTGATTTAAAGGAAAGTCACTACAGAAAGTGAACAACTGTTTTAGGAACACATAGTTGTGATTACCATACAAATAAAAGACACTTTTCTTTCTGTACAGCAATGACTTTTACCTAACATTGCTGTTATAGGAATGGAAGAGCTAACAGAAAACATGTAAATTTTTACACTAGAAGTCACAATAGTTGCAAACCAATATTATTTTTTTTTTAAACTTGAAGCTGTCAAAAGTAATCCATTGCAGCCTTTGTACACTTAATTTAATTAGGCTAGCACAGTTCTCTCCAGAAGTAAGCCTTTTAGTATTTAAAAAAGGTCACAGTCTCAAGAAGACTTACTGAGCTCCTGTACAGCCTCTTCATTGCAACACACTGCTAAGAGCAATATATTTTACTGCTATGAAATAAAAAAATGTAAAAGGGAAAAGGTCAACAGACAGAAAGGTTTGAGACAAAAAAACAAACCAAAACAAAGACAACAACAGTTGCAAAAAACCCCAAACTCTTAATGTAAAAGATATGTATCTATTAGTACCTTCACCATGCTTACAGATATCTATTTATATAATTTCATTTAGATTCAATTCTGGGTTGTTGTTTAAAAATAACTGAAGAATTTGTCTTTTCACATGTATCAGGTTTTATGTCTATGGCAATTATATCTAGGTGTCAGTATACAAAATGAGTCCTCCTATCTGACATCTCATGTACACCTTTGCAACCATGACCTTCAGCTACTTGGTCTAGTAGGACATGTCTTTGCCATGCCAGGGTGGTTAGAACTAGATCCCTTCCAATCCAAAACATCTGATTTCTCCAAGCACACACCTTCACCATGTTTACATGGGAAATTCCTTGTTTACATGAGAGAATAAAGCCATGTTGCAGCTGTGTCAACAGCTGCTGCAGTGAGGTAAGAAGCCACAGACAGGATTCTCACAACTGAAATAGAGAAAATTTTGAAAATGGAAGAATCACTCTGGTGACCTAACGTCCCTACACTCTTTACCTGCATCTCTGCAAGTAAGGGATCCATTTATATTGCCTGCCACTAGACTTCTTTCTGAGGTAGTGGAGGAGCTACACAGGCTGGCAAGAAGGAACTTTGACTACCTTTAGAGGCATTTTGTACAGTGATTTCATGCCCTCATCTCAACCACCCCAGAAAACACTGTTCCTTAAAAACATTCTCTTGGAAAGGAAATTACAATTTTCATAGTTTTTTCCCTAATATTCTTCTTTTTTTTAATGTTTTAGCATTTTTAATTGTACATCTGAATGCAAGCTTTTTTTCTTCTATAGCCATTCTTTATATTAAAGAAGATTTAAGTAAGGCCAAAATTAAAACAAAATACACACAAAAAGTTTTTTATAAAGTCAAGTAATTTCTCTCCATTAACAATTTATAAAAGAGACTGAAATTTCAAAAATTCATCAGTTTCAGGACAGAAAAGTTGTAATGAGTGCCCAGATGATGCTTGTCATATTTTAAGACACTGAGAAAACAAGACAGGAACAGATTTTCATTCATTGTGTAATTATTCATTGTTGTTTTTCTCTGATAACATCTAAACAAAGTATCAAGATTAAGATAACCTTACCAACATGCCTCTTGCATCACCTGTTCTGCCTGAAGGTGCCTGGAGAGTACTGAACATTTCATTTTAATTACCTACATTATTAACTGGATAACAGACAAGCTTATTCTGATTCACTTGTCAATGTGTGGACTACCTCTTCTCTGAATGTGCAACAAAGGAGAGTCCTAAATATTGTATAGGAAGGTACTCAAGGATTCAGAAGACAGCTGTTCTGAAGACCACATTCTCAATGTATGTGAAATGAAACAGATTAAACACTTAATTTTAAGTGAACTCTAGCTATTCTGATCAGATTTCGACAACACTGAAAGCATATTAACAAGCCAAAGCACACTATGCCTAAAAACAAAAATGGAAGTTAATGGCATTCACATTTTGATGAGAGGTTCCACCAGATGTCATAGAAGAGAACAGAAACCAGGATGTAAGCTTTCTACTTACATTTTTGATGTGAGAATTTCCATTTGATGAACAGGATATTATCCAACATGTAAACTTAAAATTTTTTCTTAGGTAAGATGTGAAATGTGCAAACTGCAAACAACTCATGCATAAAATGCTATGGTAAAAATCTTTGAATTACAGTTACTTTGCTGATAACATTATAACACTGTTGGTATGGGTTTATAATGCTGTATGCCGTTTCCCTAGTTTGCAAGAAACATCCTTTACTATTTCTTTATTACACATAGCCAAATCTAACAGTGCCTGCATGCAGAGGAATGCATGAAAGTTCTCTCCAAAGCCTTTGAACTTTTCACTACATTAAGATTTCAGAGCTGTGCATACTGCAGGAAAACATCATCAGGGAGCACTATGCAAACTGCTCTATCTGCTACTGTAATAAACTATAACTGAGTTTAATTCCACATGCTGCTGATAAATCTTGGAAATTTCCAAAATTGTGTCCAGATCACTGTTAGTCACTCCACTGCATTTAAAAAAAAAATAGAATCTGATATTCGATTCCATCTTAATTCAGGGAGCACATAAGAATGGTAATACGAAATCTCAAATAGGTTTTTGCCAATTGGTTTTCAATCATAAATTAATTGTAATCAGGCCAGCTTACAACCACTAACAAAGGCAATGAGAATTCATCTCCCGCCAGAATTCTGCTTCCCCATTTCTCAGAATTCATTGAAAGAGATGATAGGGGAGAAAAATTTTAAAAATCGATTTACAGTAAATTATTCACTTGTACAGTTCACAAAACTCTCTGCACTGCAAGTAGAGTTGCTTTTAAAATAGCTAGACAATTCCTGGTGGGCAAATCAGTGTTGCTGCATGATGCAAGGTAAAGGAGGTAGCTGTGCACTTACTGAGTTTATCAAAGGGTAAATATTTAGAGTACCACCACCAAGATATTTTTAAAATATAGCACCCAAAAGAAAGATTCAAGGCATTACTGACTAGCTTCTGTATTGAGCAGGCTGACACATATAGAAACAAGAGACAACATCTTTCTTTTATAGTTACATAATTTCTCACATGACTTTGCTTATTCTTACTTCAACACTACACACCAAGATAAGGTTTACATAGCCAAAGACAGACATTTGGGGTGGGGAGAGGGGGGGGAATAATTTGTTTTTCTGGATGGGAAATATTAGCGAAGTGTACTCATCAGACTGGAAATCTGAAAACTCAGGTCACTACTCTTGGACTCAGCTTCACAGTCTGGAAGAGTCTGAATGAAGTCAAAATTTCACAATATTTACACTGACTTTTGATTAGGATTTCAGTGCCAAAAGCACAAACTGAAGGAGTCCTCAAACAAACCAATAAACCAGGCAATACAGATGAAATGGACATCAATTATTTTTTTCTAATTTCTTTTTTTTTAATTTACATTTTTAAATGAATAATCTGCTATTAATTTTTGAGAGAACTGCCACACAGTAGACTAACTTTATAAATACATTAAAGGCTGAGAATTCAAAATATAAAATTAACTTTGTTGACTACTGTTTGTAAAAAGAGAGTCAAAGGAAGAAAGGAGAAAGAACCCCATTCCTGAAGTCAGAGAATTACATTCATGTAGTTTGGTGAGGGTCAGCAAAATGTGACCAAATCAGGATGATTTTTGTCAGACCCTCAGACTGAGTAAAACTTTTCTGCAGGCTAGGAAAGCAAAAACCATGGAGGATAGTAATGAATTTTGCCAACAAGCTCCAGTAGGTTTGGTAAAAAAAATATCCTAATGAATCTGCAAGTAAACTTTCTCAAAAGGCAGAAAACAGCTCACTTCCATAAAGCACAAAGGGCAAAAAATATGCATATGAGCTCATCTGAATGACCTTAAAAGACTTCTGTTTTCTCAAATAGTATGTTCCGAGGAAAAAGACATGAAAAGGTCAATAGAATACTTTAGACGATGATGATAAGGAACCTAGGAATCTTTCTAAAATGTAGGGATGCCTTCAGACAGCAAGTATATTTCACATCCACTTGATTAATATTCAACAAATAGGTTAAAGACTTCAGAGAGTACCTAATGTGGTAGAGCAAACAGAACAAAGGAAAACTGCAAAACACACAGCAGGATGCATCTTCAGTCAAACATACTGCATTCTAGTAAACATCCACCCTTTTGGAGAGCAGATGGTATTTCAGCATGGACCAATTTGCAGCTCTGCTGATGGAAGGGTTTTTGTTGGGGCTTTTTGTGGGGTTTTGTTTGGTTTGTTTTATTTTTATTATATTTTAAACTATACCTAAGCTTCAAAGACTCCTACCAACAGGCTTCTGAAGAAATGTGCTGGTTTAATTGGCTTCATAATTACACTAAAAAAAAAAAAAAAAAAAAAAAAGACAGCTCATTTTCTAGATGATGCCCATTTCCACATACCTAAAGTTAGGATACCTATGTATCACCAAAACATTTGTTCATGTTCTGCTCACATGTTTGTCAGAGTAAACAGCCAGTTCATTGCCTAGGAGCTTAGTACAATATTTATTTGTAGTGCAGCATTAAGGAATGCTGTTGCACTTATGAATACAGAAGTTATGCTAAAATAAGGCCACTAAAACAACGAGATCAACTGGAGCAAACACAAAAAGCTAACTTGTCTAAAGTCACAGTTTGCAGTACAACAATGTTCAAACTGCAGAACCTTTATTATTATTATTTAAAATAGTGTTTCAAGATCATGTCTGTCTTTAAGAGGTTCCAAATATTAAGCAAATCAAGTAGGAGAAGCTAATGTGCTGTGAGATTCTTTCTGTAATTAAAAAAAAAAAGAAAAAAATTTAAAAGAAGGGATTTTAAGAATCTTCTAGCAAAACCCACACATCGTTGTCTCAGTAAATTAAAAACAAACTTACAGTGACATTGGCCACAAAATATGAACTTACCACTTGTCAAAATCAGTTAAATGTTAGAACCTATTTCTATTCTGCAGTTTGCATTTCCAAATCTAGGCTCTTGTCTTTCACTGTGCTGTGTTTTAGCCGCAGGCATTTGTGTGACAATTGTAGGTAAGAAAGAAATGTATGGTACTGAAACTCTCTATGAACTGGATAATCTAGAATATTCATTTCAAAGTCTCCAGCAATGCTCAGTTTTATTCTGAAACTCTGGTACTTTTTACCACAGTAGGAAAATATTTGCAGATATTATCTTAGAAATTATCTTAAAAGAGAAACAGACTAGACAGGATATCACAATTTTGTGTATTAAAATGCAAATACTTTCATGGTTTATTCTATGAAAATGAAATTATCACCAAAGTAGGGTTAACTTCCCAATGCTTCTCTTACACACAGTAAAACAAGAAATGTAATTCTGGTCTTTCATTGATCATAGCCAGCTGTCAGAGCATAGTTAGTCTGCACTTTGTCTCCTCCTAACCCTAGACATTTTTCAGATAGGATCCCTTCTTTGCTCTCTAGAGCCCTCATAACTAGATTTGCTGTGCCTATCTTCTCCAATATTCCCAGTTATCTTCCCTAGATAGACAAGTGTTTTCCATAGATTACGTATATCCTGAACCAATGTACTAGAGAAAAAAATAAAAAGAGCTATAATGAAAGTAAGAGGCTTTTAGTTTGATTATAAAAAATTCTGCAGTCCTAAATCCTGGAGAATAGAAAGACTGTTCCCTGCTCAGATCTTCTAAAAAAGTGACAGTTCAACATGTTCCACAGAGTAAGACCAATAAACCATTTGCTGCTTGAGTTCACAGTTGGAAATTATCACAGTAATTCCTGGAATTTTAAATCATACAGACATACACTGCAGTAACTTCAGGTATGATCAGCAAAGCAGTTGTGTCATCACATAGCAAAACAAACTCCGTGAGCCACCTGAGGAACCCACTTAGTTCTTGGTCTACATTATCTCCAGTGTACACTAATGCAAATAGCTAAGGATTATTTTTTTAAAACATGGAACAAGATCAGAGATGTCTCCAAAAGCTGCAGTCATATTTTAACTTACCTCTTTCTCCCTTTACAAGTACCATCAATTTACAATAGATCCTGTGGCAAGAAAATTCTGAATCATCACAGAAAATCTTCAGTTCACAGAACAGGTGGCTTAATTGGGTGGCTCAGATTGAATTTAATTCTACACACATACATTGTAGCTTTTACAGTAAGATTATTTTCTCTCTCAGAAGACTTAAGAAGCTACAATTGTTTGCTTTTCTGATGTAAAGCTGGTCAACAGTTTTAAAACATGTACACTGGCTAAGGAATAAATAAAGATAAAAGTGTTTGCTGCAGTTGGTTTAATTCAAGATGGGCTTTGCAAAGGTGAAAGAATACTTGCAAGATAAAATACACCTACAATTTTGTAAGCAATGGAAGAGAGATGGCAGCAATAAAACTAAATGGAAAATAGAGTTTACTACAATATGAAGCTCATCAAATATTTACTTCCCTCAAGTGTGCAATATGCATAGAACTGCACAGGCTGAGAATATTTTCCCTATTGGTATAGGGGGGTTTAGTACAAATATTCAGTTCTCAAGCACAGTTTCTATCAGATCTCGTGCATGTAAACTATGTTTTGCAGTAATGACAAATTTTTATGATTTATGTTACATGTAATTAATGCTTATAAAGTCAAGATACTCAAAGTAGGAGACAGTAAGATTTATTTTAATAAAGAATAAAACTGCTGCAATCAAATGGCAATTCTTTATTCAGTGTTGCTAAGAATAGAACAATGGCTGCAAAGTGAATTTTGCTAATAATTTCAGATTCCTGTCTAGACAAACCAAATGAGTATAAAACGAAGCAATAAATACTTGTGTAGGCAAAGAATTATCATGTTCCTTTGAAATGTGTGGGATCCAGCCAAGTCAATGAGGTAGTATGTTCAGATATAACTCAACATTATTCCTGATCCCACCCAGCTATACTGCAACTGCTATGTGGATTTTGTGTTTCAAGCTCCAAGCGTTATGATTTTTTGCTATGGAGCTGGATCAACAAGATCTTTTTTCACTAGTTCTGGATTTTATCTCATCTCATCTGCCAAGGCTGCAGAATGATGTGGAATAAATGAACACCTGCTCTTGAAAAGGAAGCTGTCTGAAACGCCAGGCTTTGGCAAGATGAGTATAGAATATGCATGTCACCCAGAAAATCTGTTACAGTGGCCAGTTGCCAAGTCATTTGTTCCCAGTGAAGCAGAGGTTAAAACTG
The DNA here is from genome assembly GCF_027791375.1 of Indicator indicator. Taxonomy (NCBI): domain Eukaryota; kingdom Metazoa; phylum Chordata; class Aves; order Piciformes; family Indicatoridae; genus Indicator; species Indicator indicator. The sequence goes on along the minus strand of NC_072017.1, from coordinate 16,753,644 downwards.
CTGTCCATAATCCATCTTAAAAAGAGAAAGAATCAAGTGGAACACAGCCAAAGTAGAAAATAACCCCAACATTCATAAACCATATATTTAAACACATACACACACACACACACAAAAAAGGCAAACAAAAGATCTGAGGACCCTTTTTTCCCCTACTACTTCTAAATAGCTAGAAATAGCTCATTTTCACTGATACACTGCGTAATGATTCAGCCAGAACTGAGTCATGAGTTCATTATTCTCCATGGGGAGAAAAAATTGGTCAACATACTTTATAACAAACCAACTTGGATGGAAAATACCTAGTACAAAACCTTGCTTAAAAACTCATATATTGTAATGAATTGGAAAGAAAATAATATATATATGTATGCAAAGAATTTTTGTCTACTTATTTTTTTTGTTGTGTTTTGGTAATGAGACATACAGGCTTCTTGCATAGTCTGATACATTTACCTTATATAAGTAGCACATTAGTGGTGATCAGAATTTTTTAAATCTTCATTCAGAAAAGCTGACTAAATAATCATGTATTTTAAGTTGTGAAATTCTCAGAATCAGTCTTCAGGCATGAAAGTATCAGGAGAATCAACCACAGAGAAGTATCAATACCAGTTCTGATGCCTGTTAACCATTCAAAAGTTCTAGCTGGCCATAAATAACATTTTAAAATACAATAAAAATGTCCAGAGAACTCAGAAGAATTTACTAGTCATTCCTATATATACACTCTGTTTTAGTTATGTCCCTACATAAGTTCACTGTTCTCCCTTTTAATAAGGAGTTCACGATCTGATGCAACAGAACAAAAAAACCAAGAAAGGAAGAAGAAGAAGTTGAATTCAACATCAAAAATAAATACAGAGGTGAAATTCCTAAGTGGCAATCTACAACTATATTACCCTAATTAAAAAAAAAAAACCAAACAACAAACAAACAAAAAACAAACAAACAAAAAAAACCCCACAACTTTTCAGGATTAATTTCTTTAAGACAAAATATAACACAAATATACACAACACAAAATCATTGTAAAAAAATCAATGCAGTTGAATTTTATCTTTTCAATGAGCTGTAAGTTACAAATAATATAAGGAAAGTTAAACATTTTTGTTTAATCTGAATGTCAGAACTAACATCTAAATTATCAGCTTTAAATAAAGCAGTCAGTGAAAACAAGTTCTTATGCATGGTCATTTCCTGATAGAGCATTGACAAATCTTCAAAAGCCAAAAATTGTATCTGCAATGAAAAATAGTGGCCTAACAATTTCCATTAGAATAATATTTCTAACTTACAGTTTTGGCTGTCAGCAACAACTTTTTAATGAGGAAATAAAAAGTAACTAATTCATAGTTCTCAAAATCTATGCTTATGAGTACACTGACTTCAAAAGCCTGCAGTGTGTGTTTGGACATTTTATTTTTAAAGGTTTGGATACTTCAAGCAGATTCCATTAGTCAAATAAACTGAAAATTATATAAGAACATCATTCCTTTTACTCAAACAATCAATGTGTATCTCAGAACAAAACTGAATTTTTATCTCACAACCAGAAAAATCAAATAACACATCTAAAAGAAAATCTAAGAATGACTATAGCAAAAATAGGTATCTCTAATCTACTGAGTAACTTTCAAGGAGTGAAAAGATTCATTCATAAGCTGAGTATAACAAAGCTGTGCTAACAGTACCCTCTGCTTCTATGGAAATTATGTCCTTGCATCATTTGTGAAATTTATTCTGCCTTGGTACATGTTTAAAGAGAGAGTCTTCCCTGTCAGCATCTTTCAGAAATCCAGCTGTCTTGGAAGTCTGCAAAAAATGTAATCTTCTGGGACCTATTTGGTGTCCATATAAATTTTATTTTCAACACATCAAAACATAGGCATTATTCTTTTATGTTTAAAAAGGATAGTACTAAATAAAACAGTAGATTTCTTCTGAAGATAGTAACATTTTTTGCTCTTCTGTAGCTGAACATGGAAGACTGTTAAGGGTTGGTTTTCCTTGACAAACATCATGTGATATATCCAAGCTGAAGTGATGAGCTTGCTTAGCTGAAGATTATTTTCTCTTCAGCCAAAGGTCTGATACCAAAGCTTTAGCAAAATTTCACCAAATTTTCTCTTTTCTTAGTATTCTCTCTGTGTATTGCTTTGAGTCTGAGAGAGCTCCGTATAAGCTTTCTACTGATTTCTTCCATAAAATATCCATGTTGCAGAGTTCAGTTAAGATTCATTGTTGCCACATAAATGTGGAATAGCCTGCACAAGATTTTAAAGAGCACAAGGTCCTGCATAACTTAATAAGAAAGGAATCTGAACGAGAATCTATCTCCATTATTTAAGTGTGGGTTGTTGGTTTGTTTTGTTTTGTTTGCCTTTTTTTTTTTTTAAACTTCTATGATTAAAAGGGTTTTAGAAATGTAGAAACACCAAAACCCTGAAGTGAAGCTAAAAGTGAGTGAATGACTACCCCATCAAGTAGAAAGTTCTCAGGGGCAAGTAGGAGGCTTTACAAAATATTCTATTCTGACCTCAAAAGACATGGTCTTCTTAAATAACAATGTAGAGGCTGAGAGAGATTTAATGATATTCTTGATAATTTTGCAAGGAAATGCCAGAGGGTTTATGGATCAAAAGGCTTCCCCTAGTCTCGTTAACATACTATTTGCTTTCGGGCAGTTAATGACATATGTCCTCCATTTACAGAAGTAGAACACTAAACTTTTCAGTAACCATGAGAGATCTGTGAGGCAGACATCAATTTTAAAGATAATGGCCTAAAGACATTTTAGGGCTTACAACTGAGCAATAGGCTCAGATTTCAACATGTATGGATTTTTAGATGTATCAACCTTGCCATTGCCTTATAAACTTGTTTTCATTTTTGATCAAACTTGATTTGATCAAACTGTAGATGTGAAGGGTTTTTTCTTTAATTTTCTTCTTTTGCAAAGGATTTAACATTGTACTGTTCAAAACAGTTCTATTGGTCATAACGTGGCTTACACAGCTGCAGTTGTCTTCTGGTTGTTTTATTGCTTTCCCAGTCATAGCAGTTATAACAGTGAAGAGGCTCCTGGCACTTTCCAAACTGTGAAGAGCAGATTGTGTGCTAACTTCTTCCTTCTTTTCATGCAATTAGAAGAAACATAAAAAAACCTATCAAGCTACTACAGATGACGACACTGAGTTGAAACGTTCTACTTGATGTCATGAGGCAAGTATAGAAGGAGTATGCTGAACTTCCTCCCCTCTGTTTGCTTGCTTTAACCCAGAACGGACAGCAGAGTTGTCTGAAACAACTATACTGAGTATAGCATATTTGAGTTGTAGAGAAAGAAAACACCTTTAAGGGCCATCTAGGCCACTTTCTACCATCACAGAAAAGTGATCATACCCAACTTTTATCCACTCTCTTTGCCAACGGATAGTCTGTTTCTTTAAATTAGCTTTTCAATACATTCTCATCTAACAGCTATCATTTTTATCTACTCATTAAACAGACAACAAAGGTATGTCCTCTCTTCTTATTTCAAATTCAAGAAGATGAAAGAAAAGAGGGAGAAGTCTCCAAAGGCAGATTAGCTTTGTGGATTACTTGTGAAAATCACATCTTAAAAAAAAAAACAAAAAACAAAAACAAACAGTCAAGGGAAATGAAGACCCAAGAACTACATTTGTCCCCAGGTACTTATTTGGTAAGTTAATTCTTGTTAAATATGAAAATTACTTTAAAAGTCCTGGTTATAATCTCTGTCCTACCTCTTACTGCTCAAAACCAAACTCAGAAATTACATAATTTCATGATTTATACGTCATTTAAGACACATCTGACACATTTTGTAGCAAAAAAAAAAGAAATATTAAATTTGTGTAGCATGAAAAATGTCAGGAAGAAAGAATTAAAGCTCAGGAGACAATATATAGCTTGTTCTCCCATTTCACGTGACATAATTTCATCACTAGCCATTTACTATGAGTAAATGAGCTGCTAAACAAGTTGTCAAGTTTAAAACATGTCTGTAAATATGCAAATAGTTGCCAGCATTTCTACATCCATTATCTGAGGACATTACTGATGTCAAAAATTTGGTATCTAAGATCTTACAAATAAACAACGAAAGACAATATTTGGATTAGCTGCCCTAATCCATATTCCCTGGAATTCAGGAAAATAGTTTCAATATTAATATTTTCATGGATGCTTATAAACACACAGTCATTTAAATAACCACAGCACTTCACAGCACAGTTGAACATAACAGGTTTTAAAATGCTAAAAATATGTTCTGCAGGAATACAGTTTCTTCTCAGTTAAGCAAGCATGAAACTAATGCTATTGGTCATTGTTCTTTGGGTATTCTTGCTTTGTAAATCATTACTACAATTAAACAAAACAGTTCTTTTCCTCAAAGGTTTCCTTACCATTAGTGGAGAATGGTATTTGAAGTTCTAAAACATTCCTCTGCATGGTTGGTGCAAAAATATCTGAAGGCCATGAAAGTACTTTGAAGACCAGAAAGTTGAAAGCTGTTATGTGTTTTTAGCTGAAGTATGATAGCTTCCCAAAACCTGATTCTTGATGTTTTGAAACTCTCTTTCTGCTTCAGCTGCCCCATAATACAAGATTAGAGGAATAAATTAAGAGAAGAAAGCACCTGTCCTCACTTCCAAAGTTTCCTGCTAATTTCTGCAGTCAATAATATCAGCATTAAACTGTTTAACTCAGTGAGGTAACACAGATAAAAGCCAGGCTGCTTTCTGATCTTATCAGTAAATTTATTCTAATGTCCAAATCTCATCAATAATTTGCCTAATCATCCTAACTCTATTATCCAAAGGTAGGCATAGTCTAATACTGGATATCTAAGGTGGAATAACCTCTAACATCTCCTGAAAGACTTTGGATGCAACAACAGAAATTTTAGCAACAGTGTTGTTTCAAAAAAAAAAAAAAAAACCAAACCCAAAAAAAACCAACCAAACAAAAAAAACCCCAAAAAACAAAAACCCACAACCCATCAAATACAAAGAGAGCTTGCAATAATTTCCAGGGGAATTTTCAGGTCATAAAATCCTGAAAATTTCACTTGCACAGACCAAGGAAATGGTCCGATGGAAGAGCTGCTTTGTTAAGCTCTCTACAGCTGCAACCTAGAAAAAAGCTTCAAAACAAAGAATTCTTTTCCAGCTGTACTATCATTTTTACTGGGAAATCTGATGGTAGAATAATGGAAAAATGTGTTTACAAATGCTGAAAGAGAAGGAAAACAAAGTATCAATTGTTTTAATAAAAGAGGAAAAAACAGAACTGTTCAAGAGGAAGGAAAAGCCTGGGCTGGGTTTTTGCAAGTTGGTAATACATACAACTCAGGAATCTACTGATCTTTCTAGAAGGTTTAGAATACTAGCCAAACCACAACAGTACATACGCAGTATGGATTAGTATAGGCTGATTTGTACTTTGGGGTATTAAAAAAAATTAATTTATTTATCAGGAGGAATACAAACTAGAAGACAGTTGTCATATGTATGTTTCTTGAGGCTGAAGACATCAGGCTTCACTCTGTAAAATATAATAAACACAATACTTGCTCTATAGGAAAAACACAGCAGGACATAAGAAAATAGGCTTCTGAACAGACGTAAAATCCTCTATATATTTCCTCAACTGTAGGACCACTGTAATATGTCAGACTCCTTTAAAAGTTTGAAGATTTTGAAACAATTCTTGCTCCCAAAGCCACTCAGTGTCAAATTCTTCCAGTTACTACCCCATTAAATTTTACCTAAACTCACATGATACAGATTGGAGTTAAAACAGCCATTTTTGCTTGAACCTTTTTTTCTCAGTGGAATGGCTGGTGAATGTCAAAATGCCCCTTCCAGTAACAGAAAATTGTAGTCATGGCAAAGAACCATTGCCACTCGACTCAGCATCATTTTCTTCTAGAAATTGTTCAGATTAGAAAGAAACCTCGGGGCAACAATGGGATTAAGCTTTATCTAAATACTAAAAGACCAAGAATAAGAGTAATTGTGGTGGTTTGAGCTCTGACTGGGGTTTAGGAGCTTGAATGATAATAAATTGAGATTCCTCCCCCTCCCCCTCCCCCTCCCCCTGCCCCTCTCCCTTTCTCTCGGCAGGGTGGAGAGAGAGAAGAAAGAAAAAAAAAAAAAGGGTAGGGGAGAGGGGAAGTAAATTGTGAAAAAAATAGTCTGAAGTCAGTTTGGAAGTAGGAGAAGTAAATTTTTCCTTTTTACAGAAGGGAAAGAAAGAATAATTTTGTATATATATATATACACATAGCAGTAAAGGGGGGGGGGGGGGGGGGAGGGGGTTCACAGAGGTGAGGGATGAGGGTAATTGGGAAAAATATACAAAACCAAGCCTGGATGGCCTTGTGTTCCCTTGGATGTCAGTGGATTCAGTTGGGAGAAAGGAGGCCCCAGCCATGTGGTCAAGTGCAGGAAGCAGTGGCAGCAGCAAAGTGATCTTTCGAGCAGACGAGGCACCAAAGAGACCGAGCAGCAACATGTCCACCCTTTTTATAGGCTTGCTGGACAGGAAGGGGGAGTGGAATAGACCACTTTCGAGTCAGGGGACCACCTTCTCCCAGCAGCAGAGGGGCCAAGTCCCCCCCCCGCCCGGATTAAGTTTCTTTTGTCTACCTGGGGCTGGGTTCTTTTCAGCCCCATCCAGGATGGGTGCCCCAGCACAGTAATGAAGAGTAATGAAACCAGAATGTTTTGCTGCTTAATGTCAGTTGCTTGAGTTTCATTCACAGCATCAATTCTTCCTATATATGCACTTTTATACTTCTGGAACAAGTTTATTTTTTCTTGAAAATTCAGTTTTAAAGAGGCCTCAGAGAATATCAAGAAATAATCCTAGATAACAACAACACTACCAGGTACCCTGAATATGCTTGTTCCCAGCCTATGCCTGTCTGATGTGATGAATCACGCAATGAAATCTGTAGCAAAGCAAACTAAAATCCCTCACACCATAATAAACCTTCCACAGAGTTCATAACTGTTTGTGTTCACTAGGGACCACTGCAAATAGTAGCAACAAGGAAAAAGAAAATGGTAATCAACGACCTTGGGGATTATACTGGGGTTTATTTTGCATTCAGGGATTTGCCTAGCAATGGTAGTAGTTTTATTTTCCCACAAAACCAGATATGAACAGATACGATGCTTATAGAAATTACTCATGATCATATTCATTTAACTGCAACTGCTTTTGCAAATGGCAAGCTATGACAGAAACTCTGAAAATATAGAATCTGTTTTATATCTAGTATTAATGAAGAGAAAGAAATATCAGAAACATTCCTGTACTATGCTAATTTAGAAATTAATTTAGTAAATGGAAATTCCATGAAAAAAAAAAATTAAAAATTCTTTAGTTCAAATCAGTAAAGGTAGAACACAATATAAGTTAAGCATCAGTCTTTCAGTTAGTAAATGCCAACCTAAGCATAATTTGAACAGATTCTGGATTATTCTTTTTTTTTTTTTAATTACTGATTTTTCATGCTCAGCTATTCAAAGAGGTCATCCTCCACTGCTCGACATAAAAACTGCAAAGCAATACGTACTACTCTTTATATACAATTTCTTAATGACTAAATTCATAGACGAGCTGCAACTAGCACAGTTTTATGTCTGAAATCATTTGACTGGGTTCATTTCAGCTGTCACTCCAGATAGGAGCAGATTACTAATTCTCTGAAACACAACCTATTTGTACAAGCTCTTCCTGTAGGAGTATCTCTTCTTGAAATTCAGAATTCAGGAGTGTGTGGTAGTACAGTGGTTAAAAAACAAACCAACCAAAAAAACCCCCAACAACAACAAACAGACAAACAAAAAACAACCAACTCATGAATAAATAGGAAATTCCCAGTGAAGTACTAACTGCCAAAACTCCTGGCAAAGCCCTTATACACTCACTTGATGTCAGTGGGCTCTTCTGCATATTCTTCAGCTATTGAATGTCTTTGTAATGTACCAATGCACCTATAAATGCACACTCAGACACATAAGCATGTGCAGTTATAAAAGTCACAAAGGATGTTCTGTACCATATAAAGACTGCATTTGAGGTTAATGAAGATAGCTTACTCCAAGTCAATGAAAAATATTAACATACTACCAGTGTTTCATTAAATATTCCTATTTCTCACATAATGTGAAAAAACAAGCCCCAACTTTTTATCTGCTAGCACATTTTTTGTATTTATAAAAACTAGGGGGGGGAAAAGATGCTTGGTTGTTCTGAGTATTCTTATAAAACACATAAAAGTTCCCTTGCTTCATCAACTGTGGCTTAATATGATGAAAGAAGGAAAAACAATGACATTATAGTTGGTAATGCTATGAATTTAGTTGTATTTTCCAGGCCAGGGGTGTGTAAATGCTTGTATTTCTTCACTAAAATGCTTCAGAGCTTCAAGATAAGAGACAGTTACCCAACATGTTATCTTGGAGATTGCTGATGGGAATCAATTTCTGCATAGCTTATTAATAAAGAGGCGGGGGCGGGGGGGGGAGAGGGGGTTGTGGAGAGAAGTCTTAATCCTATGCAGCTATTAAAATCTGGTATTACTTACTTTTAAAGCATCATAGCACCTCAAGGTCAAAGCTCAAAGGAACTTTAGTTCTCTTCCCCTTTACTGACTCCATACATCATCCAGCTCTAGGGAGGGGCAGAAAATCCACAAAAACACATGGTATGGGTCAGTCTGTAGGAGGTACAACTGCAGATATCTTAGGAGTATCAGCACCTGTCGTAGGCAAAAAAACCCCTTCCAGCTTAAACTGAGAACACTAACAGGTGGCAGATAATTGGGTGTATGGGTGTAGGAGGGCTGAATGCCAGAAACTGAATTTTTGAACTGTCAAGCTGAAGTTTGCTATTTGCCAGCTGCAACAAGTAGAGTCTGATTGGAAAATTTTATAACAGCTGGTACAAAAGGGCATGACCCAAACATTTTAAAGTTTGAGAGACACAAAACAGAACCATAAATCAGGATGCTGATCACACATTGTTGCTTCTGCACACTAGCTGCTCAGATTAGGAAATCTGAGGACTTGGAGTTGTGGAAGGAGAAGAAGAACAAAAAGAAGGGAGACTTGGGGGAAGAAGGTGGTGAAGATAATGGCAGAAGGAATGGTTCTAGAAGTGGGAGAAGATCCAAGAGAGCAGCCAGCTGGATGGAGACAAATATTATGGTCACCCAGAGTTATTGGCTAACAATGCCCAAGATAGGTAAGTACAAACAGCATAGGAACCAGTTCAACTTTCTGCCCAATGATGCTGGGCCAGCAGTAATCTGTGAACAGAGAAAAACTGATCTACTGAACATTGTGTCAGGTAGACAGAGACAAACAGGACAACGTGAGCTGAGAGTGTGTAATACTCAAGTAGGGGAAATGCTCTAGTCTAGTTGGTTCTTAAATCCTGGCATACAAATCAACTATGGCTTGTTTACAGTGCCTCACTTGTGAGAACACCTGAAAACTTAGGCTTTATATATATTTTACAATGATGATATCAGCACTATATCTGTACACTACTCTCAAGTAAAACAAACGTGTGTTTTTTTTCTTTAAAGCAAATAATTTCAGTCACACAAAGCATATAATCTGATGGCAATTACAAATGGACACAGACAGAATTTTTAAATGATGGAAAAGAAAAGCCCTAAGATTTTTCTGCCATACAAACCAGAGAATTCTACTAAAGTAAATATTTAGCTGTATTTACTGCCATACCACAGCAATCATTTTCTCCTTACCAATTTTTCCTTTACATACATATTTTAATATGAAACAAGACAGCAACAACACAACTTTGGGGAAAAACTCAAATCTGAGTCTTACCAAGACTCTGCTCAAGTGCAACTGTTGCTCTGCCCTCCTGCTCGTGATCTGCAGATTTTCATAGCTGCAAGAGCACAAGAATGTGCACTTGACTACTAGAATATATTGAAAGCCTTACAAAAAGAATGGGCACAGGCTTCCTGAGATCATGGTTAGGAAAAACGTTTTTATTTCCAATTACTGTAGCTACTGGGAGGACAGGACTGTCTACTTTCTGGTACAACAATCAATCATCATCACTTCCAAGGCTGCTGATTATGGGCATTCAAAAAAATCTCTGCCTAAATGACTTCTGCTTCTGCACAATCTTCAGACAGTGCCATCTACATCTCAGATGTCATTCTCACTTGCTACTGCATCCCTGAAAGCATTCCAAAAAATCCCCAAAGGAACATAAAAACTCATGCTAGTTTAGATTATTACTGGATAAGCCTGGAGGCAAAATGGATGACACCTAAGACATCTAGTAGGTACCAGGGACCTCAAGAGATAATCAGGGTCAACCCCTCTGTCAGAGCAGGATCACTTAGGATACAGTCTGCACAGGAACACATCCAGGTGGGTTTTGAAACTCTCCAGAGAAGGAGACTCCACAACCCCCCTGGGCAGCCTGTTCCAGTGCTCCGTCACGCTCACTGTAAAGAAATTTCTCCTCACGTTGAGGTGAAATCTTCTATGTTCTAGTTTGAACCCATTGTTCCTTGTCTTATCACTGTGAACCACCAGAAAGAGCCTGGCCCCCTCTGTACATCTGAGTTTTAAGCTACACAAAACCTGGTTTTGTTCCTACCAACTGAATTCACGATAAATAATTGCAATTCAGCTCATCTTTAAGGCCAGTAGCATATAACATGCAAAACATTCCTGGAGCATCAGGAAAACCTAGGCATCCTTGACTTCCCCATTCAGCAATTAAATATCTCTCAGAGGTTAACTGTTTTCTATAAACTACCAAGTGAATTTACAACAGAAAAAAAAAAGAAAGAAAAATATCTCATGATATTTGTAGAGTTACATGGTAAGCAAGAAAGTAAGGTACAAAGACTCATTCTAGAGATGTCTTTTAATACTTCTAAAACAAAATATTTTCCTGAAATATTTTCCTGAAGCATCAATTATAAATATTTTGGGGAATCAGGTTTCTCTGACTACTGAGCAACCTAGAAAGTAACAGCGTGAGTTTGTGACATTTTTATTTTTACTACCTAAAATTGTTCTGCTGAAACTTTTTATCCCTACCTCTAGCAAACTGTCATGCACACAAAAATAAGACCTCTTTGTATACCTGGGGGGCAATAATTAATCTTGTCAAAGTAATGTAATTATTGTAATAATTTTTATTAACTAAGTAGCAATACCTACAGGTGTGTATGTTTACAAAGACTTGTGTCAAAAATTCTTCTAGAATCTAAGACAGCAGAGATGAAGCTACCAAAACTAGAGATCTATTTTATACTACTAGTCAATGGGGAGGACAAGGTTGTGCTATGCCACTGGAAAACCTGGTCCATTAAGGGAAAGAAAGAGAAAATATACAAATGAGATAGCGGTGTACAGTGTCAGCAGGATGTCTTACTGAGTACTAATGATCTTTCAAAATTAATGTTTAACCCATATCATCTTGTATTTTATGTCCCATGTTTTAAAATTATTGTTTTGATATAATAATATAACATTTCTGCATTCATACTATCCTACAATATGCAATTTCAAGATCTTATCTACCACATAATGCAATGTACAGCCATGTGCCCAGGAATTTCTCCTATTCAGCAAGACCACTGACTGATGACTTTGGGCACCCAGCCAGCTATGCACAGCATTCATACATGACTTGTATGCCCACAGGAATCTAAAGGCTGCTGGTGTTTTGTGGGGACATACCAAAACAGGGAGGGCATACAGCACAGGGAATTGAGTATGAAGGACTTCAAAAAATCCCAGCTATGACAATGCTACTGGCAGTAAGGTTTTCACTAAAGATGGATGGGTTCCAGAAAAGAAATAATTTGGGAAAAGCCACTCAAACTTATTGTCATGCCAAATGACAACTAGCCCTGAGAACACTTGAAAGAGTGGACTGACAAGACAATCAAAATACAAAACTAAAAGGCATGGAAAAAATACTGAAATATTTTTTACCATTTGGACAAGAGGAAATAAAGTAAGATGAAGAAGAGGAAGATCCTTATCATGTTACAGCTACATTAATATACTAAGAGCAGTTTTATTTATAATTCTTTACCTAAGCATGTTATGATAATTTTTAACCACACTGCCTGGTTTAAGTGCTACAAATAAATGCATATACTTGTATTTTGCATTAATTTGGTTCAAGTTAAATATGATTTCGGGGAATATATAATAGCAAGGAACTCCTCACAAAAGAGTATGAAGAATTTATAATTTTTAGGCCTCAGGGAACCTTATCAATATCCCCAGCACATCCTCCACTGGATCAGGCATGTAACAAAACAGGTTCTCACCAGAGCTGCATAGGCCAGGTAAAAGTTGATACAGCTGAGGTAAAGAGAAGCAAAAATGACTTGTGTAAAGCCTGAGACACTCTGGTATTCAGTAAAATATTGGGATATCTCATTCACTCCAATTGCCACAGGGACAGAATGCAGGTTAATGGAATAGTAAGGAGTACAAACCACTGCACTGAGTAGAACCACACAAAGTAACTATGACAGGTTCTTCAGCAATAAATCAGAGACGATATGCTTTGTCCTCTAGAAGTCTGCATGCCAATATAAAACCAACAATAAAGAGACTAACTGTGCAATTTGTGTTTCTGTAACACCGTCCCCTTTTCTGTTTCTCCTGGTTTCCAGCAGTTTGGAAATGGAACATGAATACTAGCATAACAAAGGAGAAACCATAATAATTTCTCACATCCATCCTTTAAAAAAAAAAAGTCCAGTACACAAAGCTGAAGTAAGGTATCGTACTTAAGATGATCGTGAACATCTTAACAACATGCATGACAACAAACTTTTAGGGCCACTTTCCCAAAGAAAATCTCAGGAAAAGCTGTGGAAAATTAAACCTTTTCTTTAAAACTTTTATGAGCTATCATCCTTGTGGCAGTTGTTGGAGAAAAGAGAGAAAGGGAGGTGGGGGGGGTGAAATCAAGACTTGCTTTTGTTTCGACTTTCAAAAGGAAAAAGACGATTAAAAAATTAAGTGATGAAAACCTTAATACTTGGCACTCAGCCCTTTTTCTTAAAAAAAAAATCATTAATTTTACCTACCTTTCTTAATATTAGTTCTACTTTCTCTTCCTTAATACTTTCACAAAAGCTTTTCATATGTTCCCTTACCTTTTTACTAAAATGAATTAATTTTCCTTTTATGCTCTCATATTTTTTTCCTTTCACTGTAGCTAATGCTGACATTACTTTTATTATTACTTGGTTGCTTCTCTTTTCTTCCAGGAGCTATTTTTTTCTCAGCCTTCCATCTTTAATTATATTATGAAGGCACTTGGCTTTTTTCCTGTTTCTTTCATTCTGCTCACTTGGAGATGTGATCAGTCATGCCTTAACCAGTGTGCTTTTTAAGACTGCTCAACTGTGTTCCATTTTGGCAGAATTTTCTTTCTCGTTTTTCACCTTACTAACTGAATTTCTCAGTGCCTTTCAAATCTGCTTTCCTGGATTCTAAAAGTCTTGTGTAGCTGTATGCTATTACAGCTATTGCTTCTAGGTTGAAACTAAGAAGGCTGCTAACACAGGTATTAAAAGTCATAATATCGTGCAGTTTTAAACTCGTTACGGCCATTTTCTGATAATTTTCAGTAACCTTCCTGTTATTTACATTTTTTTGTGATCCACTTTTCCTACAGCATTTAAACCCACCAAAGTATTGTACCTTAGGAAAAACAATGCTCAGTCATACTACAGCTACTCAATCATATGTCATATGTTGAAAACATGATGTAAATTTATCATTCAGTGCAAAGGTATTTTGACAAAGATAAAAACTAAGAAAGCATGCAAGTAAAGGAAAGAATAATAATAAATATATATATTTTATATATATATATATATACACAACTTTTTTATAAACAATGCAGGAATTAGATTTCTATTTCACAAACTATTTTTTCAGGGTGTTTCGTTCATTATTTAGATAGTACCATTATGATGCTTGGCACCTTCCTGATGTCTTTGAAAATGAGGTCACTGCCTTGAAGAGCTTATAATTAAAACCCATGTGAATTACATACTGAGTAAGTGAGGATAATACATCTATCTGCCTGAGAGCTACACAGCCAGTCTTACTCAGTGTCACATGTTACATATTTATGTTACTTTGGGTCCCAGGCTGTATGCTATCTGGCATGAAAACAAAACCAAGCAAATGGTGGAAGGCTTAAGAAGCAATTCTAGCCACATTACTGTTTTCTCATTTGCTTTTTCGTAGATATAAGAAAAATGAATGAGTAACCAAGACAACCATTTCATGAAATCAGATTGTCAAAACCTGTTAGGAAAGAGTCTATAAAATGAGCCTTTGGCTAAACGAAATCATCTGATATGATGTAACTCTGAAATTACAACAGAATTTCAATTAAAGCAAGTTACACCCATTTGGTCTGTGAATGCTGACCATTATCACAATTGTCATTCTCAAATGATTATCATTGAAAATAAATACTCTAACATGCAGGCAACTTATAAGGTCACAGCAGTTCCACTATACCTTTTCCTGTTCCCTGTTCTTCAGTACTCATTTTCATTGTGCTGACCACCACAACTGAAAGCACACTTTTGCAGAGCTAGCGCAAAAAAGGTTAACATTTTCCCAGCCAGGAAGCTGAACTGAGGAGACTGTTTAGTATTCATAATATCACATCTCCTTCCTTGACCTGTCTAGGCAGCTAGAGAGTTAGATCCTGTGTATATAAACCAAACAGAAGCAAGAGGAATAAAGGGTTTGCAATTTCCATTTATTTTATCACTTTGCTTCTCTTTTTCAAGTTCTCACATCTATAATCAGCAGTTAATATTATGAACTTTCAATCAGCCTTAATATCAAAGGAACAATGTGAATGTGCTGAAAACATCATCAACAATCTCCCAGAGAGTGTGTAACCCTTTATTTCTGTTTGGTTTTGTATGCAATGTATGCTATTTACATGCATGTAAAGAGCATTATGTATATAAAAACACAGAAATACACACAGATCTTTAAAATTATATGCTCCTTATTTCACAATCTTCAAAGGAAACTTTCCTTTAAAAAACATTTAAGCTTAACTATAGCTTCTGAAACATTCTGAAATTTCTTTTAGTAGAATTTCTGGAATCTCTGGAAAACACTAAGAGCTCCAGATGGAAGAATTTTTTTGAAAGCTTGATTCAAAAGACTTCTGAATTTTGGCAGATAAAAGCTGCATATGCTGTGTGGAGGTGATCTCCTGTGGGGGACAGGAAGATGATCTCTCAATGCACATTCACCAACTGTCATAAGGCTGAAAAGAATATGCATGTATTGTGGAAAGATACATATCAAAATTTCAAAACCCTGCACTTCAGTGTAAAAGCTGAAAGAAATCCTGAAAGTGAACTGTCATGTTCTTCAGGGGATGAATTAAACATGGTGTTAAGTGTACACAACATTGGGGTTTAAAAAAAATAAAGTGGTCCTTTTTAACCCATATTCATATAAATCTCTTCAAAAAATAAATTTCCAACAGCATGTCATATTGGGGAAGAAAATCCCACCTTAAGCATCCCATGCAACAATCAACAATTTTCAGCCTAAGTGAAGGCAAAATGCTAAACTAAATGTAAAATAACCAGACTAAACTAATTAACTATACAGTAAGTTACCCCATCTACTTAAAATGTTTACTGATTTAGATACCTGCAACACTTAACACAACCTTACTGGTCTGTGACCTAAATATGTAAAAATCACAGAAAGAAAATGAATTCTTCATCTCCTATGGGACTCTTCTGCTACGAAGAAACACAACTCACACCGAGTGAAAATCAGGTTTCAAATACATGCAGTTGTCCCACTTGCTGGTGGCATACATAAACCTCTATACCAGGATGCAGAGGCATAGCACTTATGCTGTTTTGGAGAATATTACAAAATGTGGTTTTCCTTAAAAGCCAATGAATGCTCTTACAGGATGGTGAAGTAGGATCCCTATGGTAAACAGAGATCTCAGTGCCCACAAGGAGATACTATTAGTCCCCAAATGGCCACCTAACTCTTACAGTTCTGGAAACTTTCAGTACAATTATCAAGTCCTTCCCCATTCTGCAGAGATACACAAAAGACTGGCAAATAGCTTTTGAAACATTAAAATCATTAACATTTAACAGAGACAACCCCACCATGCAAATGGGCTTGAAGAAATGGTTTATATCCCACAGAGAGACTAAATGCTGACACCTCCCTTTGACCATTAAGTGAAGCTTATATCACATCATTCATTTTTAGATAAATCAATTATACTCACAACACCGAACCAAAACATAAAAATCTGGAGAGTTGTTATAGAACAACCAAGATCCCATAAACTAATTCACAGAGAAATACATAATCTCATTAAGACAAACAGCCTCAGTGATTTCTTTGCATATCATTGTTTTATGGAATGGAAAGCAGTCAGCAAAAGCAGCTTTTGTCATCAATTCCTTGTGTAAAAAAAGACTGTATTCCAAACTTCCAGACTACAAATAATCTAAGTGATTATTGAAAAAAATCAGACATGATTTGCGCATATAGTGTGTTTCCCATGAATGTGAAGAGCACAGAAAATGGAAAAATAGGTATCTGTCAGAAAAACTGCCTCTATGTTTCTGTGAAGTTAAGGTAGGGAAAAGAAGTTTTATGGAGGAAGATCCTTACTATACATTTTGAAAATTAATTATTCAAGTTTTAAATGACTTAGACTATTTTTCACAGTTCACAAAGAAAATATTATTGTTGCACTAGGAAATGGAATTATGTAACAAAATATTCCCCAAATCAAAATAAGCATTTTTTTCAGAAGTTAATTTTATGTTGATAGCATCTTGATGAAAGCGACTGAGATTTCAAACCTTTGGTCTATTATTATGAAAGATGTATGGTCTTGAGGAAACATGAAACAAATCAAGTTTTGAAAAAAGAATGTGCCCATAACTGACAATTGTACTAGAAATGTGAGGTTATGGGGAAGATCCAATGGAACATATGAGCCATTTACTCTATAACAAAGCCAAAAGCTACATATTTAAAAGCTTCCAGGAAGCTTTAAAAAGCCTGTCTTCTAAAACAGGCCAATGTGTGTTCTTGGCTCACAATACGGCCAGGAAAGCTCAGGGAGATCCATCATGGATCAAAATTTGTGACTGTTTGTAGTCTGTTCTCCCAAGTAACAATCAATAGGGAAAGAGGAAATGGCCTAAGGTTGCACCAGGGGACATTTAGGTTGGTTATTAAGAAAAAATTCTTCACAAAGTAGGTTCTAAAGCACTTGAACAGGCAGCTCAGGGAAGTGGTGGAGTTGCCATACCTGGAGGCACATGGTTTAGTAGTGACTTAGCAGTGTTGGGTTAATGGTTGGACTTGATCTTAAAGGTCTCTTCCAATCAAAATGATTCTATGATTCTATAATTGAGGAAAAAAACATTTTGAAAAAAGACAAAGTTTAGAAAACACTTCTTTAATGGCTACTTGGCAGTGTAGAACCACAAAATAAGGAGCTGTGTTGTACTAACAGTTTTACTACAAATCTCAAAATCATATTCTTCTGTTACCCAGTATGGGATAAGTACCTGCTATAAGGGAGAAAAAAAAAAATAAAAGCAAGTTAATAATGTATTTATTCAAGATGATTTTTATGAATGTTCTCACTTAGTTTGGACCAAAGACCCTATGGTATGGGCTATACAACTTACTCTTTGGCACATCAAACATATAAACATATGAGAAACAAGGTGAAAAAACTTCCTAGAGTGATTATTTTTTGCATGCTATATGCAAAAAATTTTAAAAAAAACCCTTTAGATCCACTATGCTCTCTCTATCTTCTGCTCTTGCCAGCCAAATTGCCTTTGTGAAAGCAGTTCAGAAAAATTTGTCGTTAATGAACTATAAGACGTTTGAGGAATGAATAAAAAATAAATTGCATTAATTTAAAAGCATTAATTTGATGAGTAATCCTGCCTACATAATTTAGAATACTGCTAAATATAGGAGTAAAAGGCAACAGTATCAACACAGCTATGGTTTGAGTATGTGTTGCAAATACCATTGCTCCTTTTGCTGACAAAGCAGAGCAGCATTCTTTACTTAAGTACAATATAAGAAACAGTATCAAAAAGACTTTGAAATTGTAATTTTTTTTCTATTGAAATTATAAATAGTGGGTTTGAAGTCATACCTTTTGAGCCAGTGATTGTAATTTGCACTTATCACAAATGAAATCAAAGTATTTGAAAACCATTAATCCCTGAGAGTTGGCTGTATTTCAGCATTGACCAAAGTCTCTAAACTTCAAATTGCAACTAAATTAATGGCCACAGACTTTTAAAAATGCTTATGAGGAAGATTATGATTAATTTTTGTACTAAATTTAGCAGCAGTGCCACATTATTCATTTGTCAAACATTATGGAAAAGGGAAAGGGGAAAGGGAAAAGAGAAAAAAGAAAAAGAAAAAGGATGGAGGGAAGGAAAACCAAAGAAAATACTCCATTTAAAATAATCTTCAAACAAACTAAAAAAGAAAACTTAAGATTTTATATATATATATATATAAAACTGGCACTATCAAAGCTGTTAATAATTTTTGTACTATAAGCACAGGGTGGAAAACATCTGACCACAGAAAAAACAAGTATGGAAAACACCATAACACATTTAAAATTTAAAGGCAAATAAATAAGGATTTCAGATAAAATTAAAAAAATAAAATAATAAAAAGAACAAAAAACAAACAGCAAAAGAGTCAATTACACAAAACAGCAATTAAAAAATCAAACAATTAAATTAAAGCCCTAACACAACAGTAAAAAGTTTTAAATATAAATCACACATATAAATCATGAATAAAGATGCCAGTCCAAAAATAAATCACAATCAATGTGTTAATAACTATCAGATAGTTCTGAAGCATCCTCTAAAGTTGTGTTTATTTGCCAAGGTCATAGTTTTCATCAGAAATTTACATTTATGGTAATGAACTGGGGTTGCCTATATGAAGCAGCAAGACAAGCAATCTACATGAATGCTTAGATATTAATAGCTTAGATTTGTATATCTAAGTTAGTTAATCATTCAGAAGTAATTTCATTCCAAATTCAATTAAGTAGAAACACAAAAGAAATAGTTTTTGGTTAAAAAGCATTTCACTTGTTGGTATCTCAAAGCTTGTTGTCTCTGGCCTCTCTGAAGATGGACACAATATAAACAAGTTTTGCAATTTGCACTCTTTAAACAGAATCCAGAGAAAGGCACAGAGGATGTTGCCTCCTGGTACCTCACCAAGTAATAAGATATCATATCAACTATTGCATGTTTTAGGAATGACACACTTATCAGATACAAGACCAAATAAAGTTTCTCATTCAAGACAGTAGTTAAGCTTCAGTAAAGCACTGAATAGATTCACTTAAAAAAAAAAAAGCCCCAACCTAAAATTATATAGCTAAATTTGAAAGAAACAAGAAGTGTACTTAAGTCTTTGTCTTAAGATTAAAGATCAAAAAAAATGTTATATGTTAGTCTTGTAACAGAAACATAAATCTGGGAATCCTTGTATGTACCTTGGTTCATTCATGTATTTTTATCTAAGGCATTGACATATTCCTTTTATTCTCTAAAGGTTTTTTACATTTTGTTGCCAAATATTTAGCTGTCCTAAGTAGTGCAAAATTTTTTTTTCTTTTTTAATTAGCTATACCATACTGTGGAAGTTCATATGCAAAAGAAATGAGAAAATCATGTCATATGTCTTTTTTCATGGAACTCATATAAACTAGGTATGTATCATGACACTTGGCATACAAACAGTAACTCTAGTTAGGAACAAAAGGGAGGTGAATGCAGACAGGGCTGAAAAAGATTAGATAGTTGTGACTTGGACTAATTAGCACAGTTCAGGAAACTAAAATTTGGATTAATTCAAAAAAAAAAGTCAAATGTGAAAAATAGGTCTGCAATGCTTTAATTCAGTTTGTACGGAACTTATCCAGATACCTATGCTGGAAACATCACAAGGATAGGCTATCCTTGAATAAATCCTCTTGAATGATGAAGTACAAATAAGTTAACTATTCCTATTGTTTTTCATTTTGGAAACCTCTAAAATGGACATCAGAGTAGTACTACTAGAAGAGTAATACTACTATTCAGTTTCAGTTTGGTGTTTCCACATGTAAATACGAGCTATATATGCTGTGACATCTAGAGTCCTACTGTGGCATGGAAATCACAGCTGAATGGTTAGTGAAATGTACAACTCTCATCTAGGAATTTAAACGTAGACTTTTATCCCTCTCACAGTATATTTTACAGTATATTAAACTTATATTTTCCACATACAGATAATTAGTGCCAAAGATGGAAACTTTATCATACACTTTATTCTGATCATTCAGTTATCATTGTCACATCATCCAGTCAAGACACAACTGTGCTTTGCTGATACAATACTTATAAATCATAGAACCATACGCCAGCTGAACAAAAATGTGAATTAACTTTTTTCTTTTTTAAAATGTTTATAGTAGCAAAATGGTAGTATTTGCAGATAATATTATAATAATATTTATGAGTCTTTGTAGTACCACTGAAAGGATTCTTGACATGAAGAAAACATGATGAGGTAGCTCTTAAAGAATAAGCCATAAATGCAAATTGTTTTTGTCTTGAATGACCTGCTGCCCATACAAAACAAATATATGCAAAACAGTAGATTTATCATATGCTAATGTAGATAGAGTACCAGACATGCTAATGCAGAAGACCAGACCATACTTGAATTTACTGTTCAAATTAAATAGACAGGATTTAAATGGATTATATCACAAATACTTTGTGCATACAGAATACCTTCAAAACCTTCCTTGTGTGAAGCCACTTTCATGTAAGAAGTATTCAATTTTAATAATAAACCCTGAAAATTGAATCCAGATAAATATATTCAATAATTTATCATGCCAGGCATTTCAGCAAATTTAGCATGCACACACTGAGCAGCTTTGTATTACTTACAAAGTTTTTAACAAGGGCAAAGCTACATATTTACAAATTCAATATGAAGCATTTTGAAAGTGATTAGTACCTCACTGTTTACTGTAAATAACTACTACATAAATGCTAAACCACAGCTCATGTAAACACAAGCTTTGATAATGAAATCAGCCAATGTTCTCAAAACACCAGTACTTGATCAATAGATTTAATGATTGTCTGTATCCCAATCAGAAGCTGAAATACATATCTAACAATATGTATACATTGAGTGTCTAACTGATCAAAAGGACACACTGATAGTCTCATCATCAAATGTCTCACACCACTGTGTTAATTGCAGATTGCCAGGAGGAAGACAGTGGATAACAGAGAAGTTAATTGTGAAAGTGTTAGGCACCTGTAACATTAACCTTTACCTAAATGTTATTTTGTACCTATGAATCTCTTCTGACTCACATCCAGCATATGTGAATTCTGCCTTTATCAAATTATTTCCTCTGACTGATCTGTAGGACAAACATTTATCTTTCTTCTGTGATTGTAATGCTTGACTGGGTACACACAGTGGAGCATGGTACAGCCAAAACAAATGACTGTGCCTGGTTGGTTACACAGCTTGCTGACACCTCAAGGTTCAGGTCTATATTCTTCAGTATGTGCAAATCACACTTTCTTAGAGTGATTATTTTAGCTTTCACGTTTAAAACCATGGCAGAATGAAACTCTGCAGGTAGGAAGGATGCCTAGAAGTGTGTGTAGGAGTCTCAGATAATTGCATTCAGTGCCTGAGTGCACTGGAGACTTCAGAGGGGTTCCCTAAGCCGTCATGAGAGAACAGAGAGAAGAATCACTAACCACATCATGCCATTACAGCTGATAGGCACCTCAAAAAACACTGGACAAACATTTTTCACATTTATTGATGCACTTAAAACTGGTTGGTTTTTTTTTTTCAGAATTAAAAGTATTTGTGAATTTATGTTGAATTCAGCAGATGACACTGATATCATTCACAAAGAAAGATGAAATTTAGAACTCCAAAGTTTTCTGGCCTTAACTTCACTTAGGAATTTAAGCATGTCTCATAAGGTATGAATGCCTTAATTGTTAATCTATAAAGATTTTCTTTTTCTCTTCTTGAAAAAAACCAAGGTGCCTCCTTTTGCTGGCCAATTTGATTCTGCAAAAATCCAACTATTGTATCTATAGCAGTAAACATGCAAACGAAACTGTTGAAATCACCGAGAAACTGAACTGTGATGAAATGCAATGTGTTTCATATTCTATGCCATGATTGGATTATTCATGTAGTTTCATGATTTACTTATGTTGTCTATATTTAATGTGTCCTAAATAAGTAAATAGAGCAAATTTTGAGATATTTCAGCACAGAACTACCTCAGCAACAACAATACACGATGAAAGTGAGACTAAACCTTCTGCAAATATATATTACAGAACAAAGGAGTATGCTCCACTTTTTTTTATCTGCCCCTTTGCACCACTGAGTGGCCACTACATATGGCTTAAGAAAACAGTGAAGTTTAACTAGACAGTTTTTTACTGGGAATGAACTAACAAATGAATTGATGTCCAGAGTAATTTTTAACCTAGAAGGAATCACCAACAGCTTAAACAATTGTGCAGGCATGACACAAAAGTAGGTTACAGAATACTCTTAATAGAGAAAGCTTTATCAATAGAAAAAGTAGCTTGAAAAAAATTTGTTATTCTTTCTCTGTAAGTACAAATAAGCAGTGTCACCACAGAGAGTTTTGTACTGGTAATGATAAGAAAGGCATCAGTTATTCAAAAAGACAACCTGAAATTCTTAGAAAAAAGTTCATACCTAGAAGTCAGTAAGACATCCCTCTATCAACTAGCATGCAATAACATCAGCTGAGATGTCAATACATCTAGTACTGCAAGCGTATTTACAGAAAATTAAATAAATTGGATCATACACAAGGATGAAAAGAACTATGAAAAGAACTGAATAACAAATACTAAAAATAAAATAAAATATTTTTTTAAGTAAATATTTACAAAGAATAAAGTAGTCTGAGAAAGAGCTCCATGTCCAGGTTTAAGAAGGACAACCAGTTTGAGCTAAAGTGTTTTTGAGTAGAAAACCAGTTTTACTATTTCCAACTGCACAGGCCAAATTAAAAGTTAATGGTCTTAGCTTTGCCTTTGCATTTCCATAAATAAAAGGAAACAAAATGCTTGTTTACCACATTTTTGTTGTATAATTTTGAAAAAACAATCAAATGCAAAAGACTTCATTAAGCCACATGATTTTATCTAACCTCTTCAAGCAAATCAGTTACCACAACCTCTATTAGCCTGCTTCAGAGTGATTTAAGTCTGTCCTCAGCCTTATAATGTGGCAAAGATAAATGTTATTTGCCTGGTCACTTTTTTAATTCAATAGAAAGACAGAAAGCAAGTCTTCCTCATGGCATCCTTCTTACCAGAGTAATAGACTGAGTTAAGTAACAGGTATGAGACTGATTCTCTAATCCAGCAGAGATTAATTCAATTAAGAGAGTGCAAGGATAGGCTCTTCATGAAGTGAAAAGCAATATGTGTTTCTGCATTAGCTGCTCTTATCAGTTAACACAGGTAAGTAGGCACTCCGAACTGAGTACAAATGCAGTGATATGCTTCAATAACTGAGAGCAAGAAAGCAAAACTCAGAAATTCATTTCCAATGAGCAAAAAAAAACCTTGATAAGGAACTGAGAAATTTCCTTGATTTTGCAGTTCTGTGCAATAAACAAAACAGCACAGTAAGTAAAACAGCTCGGCAATACTAAAGCTATAATAAAAATCTAACTGTAAAGGGCTTAAAGTTACAAACTGCCTGGCAGTTCCTGAAAAGTAGCCCTATATTAGCATAATCTGAGTGCATCTAAGCAAATATTATTCTGAATGATATAATAAATATCTCTTATTCTTGTAAATTTTGGTGTAATAAGATCTAAATATGAGATATATAATAATATAACCTCAGTCAGTTTTGACAGCTAATAGTATGGGGTTTTTTTTTGCTTATTAGGCCAATTTTTTGGTAGACTTTATTGATCTCTATTCTATTTACACAGAGATTCTTCTGATAACAGCATCATACACAAACTAGAAACAAAGTAAATCGAGAAGATATATAGATAATGCTAGAACCAAGAGAGAAGCACAGACTAATGAAGGATTGAATAAAAGAGAGATGTAGCAGAAGTAAAAGCCAGGCATAAGGGTCAGTCACAACTATTGTTAATTATGCAACTTCATATGAGACACTACTTTTGCAGAGCTTGTTTAAAAATTCAGAGTTTCTGGCCATGAACCCCATCAGCTACACAAGATACTCAATCCCATTCAAGCATATATTATGTATTTATGATTCATGTTAGACAATTAAATGTTAGGCAGACTGAGAACTGATTGCTATTACAATTTTACATTGCTTCTGCTGGGTTAGGTTATTTGCCTTCAACACATTAAGTTTTTCTACACTTGGAAAAACTGGGTTTGTGCCATCTTAACCATGTAATTTTTTTTACTGGCAACTAAGTATCTTCAGTTTAATTAGCTTAAAGATAATTAAATGGACACTGTCAGTAAAATGAGGATGTGTTTT
The DNA here is from genome assembly GCF_027791375.1 of Indicator indicator. Taxonomy (NCBI): domain Eukaryota; kingdom Metazoa; phylum Chordata; class Aves; order Piciformes; family Indicatoridae; genus Indicator; species Indicator indicator. The sequence continues at coordinate 16,728,892 of NC_072017.1, read as the reverse complement.
AAAAATTATTTAGTCAAACGATAACTTGGATCATCATAGCTGAAGTACTCAAGTCAGACAAGAAATTCATAAGCAGTGGTATGAACCCAGGTGATAAGGACTATACTAGAATGAAATGGGTAAACATCTATTCCATTAGAAAACTAGTAAGTGCAGCTGCAACAATACCAAAAAAATAAAAAAAAAAAACATTTAAAATATTCTCTCTCTTCCATACTGGTTTCTTTCTTCTGTAAGTTCAGTATGAGTTCTTATGGTTGTTAACTAAGTAATTTTCTTCTAGTGTCTTCATCCTACTTTAAGACCAGTCACTGGAAAAGTATCACAAAGTGATTTGGAATGCACTTACATAAAAAAAAAATAGCTAGACAATGACAGAACAGACAAGAATAATTTAAAGTTTATGGAAGCTTGTTACTGTATCGCATTTCACAGACTTATTCAAGCCTTTTTTTTTTTTTATAAATCCTCCATTTACTAATGAGATATAAATAAATCAATTTCAAACACAGAAGATATCAGAACAAAGGTTTCCACTGTTTCACTTTTTATGTCTCCTGCACTATAAAAGCTTCATTTTCCCCAGCAGCACATTCATTCTAAAGTATCTTCCATTAACTACTATGAACCACTACTTTTATTCTTCTTTCAAATACCTCAAAGGAAAACACATATAAAATTTTTAAATGAATAATATTTGCATGGGAAAGTGTCAGATATGTATTTTATCTTCATCTTTCAGATTTCATTTACAACAACAGTTAAGATTTAAGCTGTTTAGGTAAGAGTCTCCTTTTTTCTCTTTTTTTTTTTTCTTTTTTTCATATGTTTGGCTAGCACCTAATAGCTAAGTGCTTTCATAATATACACAAAGTGTACCGATTAAGATCTTGAATACAGTGTTCCATGTGTGTCCTAATGCTATAGAAAAGATTGAAAACATGAGTATGCGCTAAATGAAAACACTCTTTGAAGATTGTAAAGGACAAATAATCACAGAAGCTGGACATCTGAGAGTATCAGCTGTACTTTTAG